>NC_134358.1:64121459-64457292 GCF_048569485.1 Anomaloglossus baeobatrachus
TCACCAGGACAAGGTGGTTCTGCGCCCGATTCCGGAGTTTCTCCCTAAGGTGGTATCCCCCTTTCATCTCAATCAGGATATCTCCTTACCTTCTTTGTGTCCTCGTCCAGTTCATCAATGTGAAAAGGATTTGCATTTGTTGGATCTGGTGAGAGCACTCAGAATCTACATTTCCCGCACGGCACCTCTGCGCCGCTCGGATGCACTCTTTGTCCTTGTCGCCGGCCAGCGTAAAGGGTTGCAGGCTTCCAAATCCACCCTGGTTCGGTGGGTCAAGGAACCAATTCTTGAAGGCTACCGTTCTGCGGGGCTTCCGGTTCCATCAGGGCTGAAGGCCCATTCTACCAGAGCCGTGGGTGCGTCCTGGGCATTACGGCACCAGGCTACGGCTCAGCAAGTGTGCCAGGCGGCTACCTGGTCGAGTCTGCACACTTTTACCAAGCATTATCAGGTGCATACCTATGCTTCGGTGGACGCCAGCCTAGGTAGACAAGTCCTTCAGGCGGCGATTGCTCACCTGTAGAAAAGGGCCGTTTTTATGGCCCTATCACGAGGTATTATTTTACCCACCCAGGGATTGCTTTTGGACATCCCAATTGTCTGGGTCTCCCAATAGAGCGACAAAGAAGAAGGGAATTTTGTTTACTTACCGTAAATTCCTTTTCTTCTAGCTCTAATTGGGAGACCCAGCACCCGCCCCTGTTTTTTTGTATACACATGTTGTTCATGTTGAATGGTTTCAGTTCTCCGATATTCCTTCGGATTGAATTTGCTTAAACCAGTTTATTGGCTTTCCTCCTTCTTGCTTTTGCACTAAAACTGAGGAGCCCGTGATCCCACGGGGGGTGTATAGGCAGTAGGGGAGGGGCCTTACACTTTTAAGTGTAATACTTTGTGTGGCCTCCGGAGGCAGTAGCTATACACCCCAATTGTCTGGGTCTCCCAATTAGAGCTAGAAGAAAAGGAATTTACGGTAAGTAAACAAAATTCCCTTCTTTTGCAAAAATTGGACCAAAAGCCGGTTCATAGACTGTACACACTGAGACCTGGCATTGTCCTGGATATGATATTTAGGAATGATCTGTTGTTGGTAGGAATCGTATGGATGGCTGACGTGTATAATATCCGCGGCTGCGTTGGAAAGTCTACACACCGGTTCCCTTGGGAATCGGAGGCACGGCCGGCTTCAGTATCTGCTCTGACTCTCTCTGAGCTGGGACCCGTTTTGCCGGGTGAAGATTCATTTAAAGTGATGGCTGGAGAAACAGAAGCCATGAAAGGCCCATTGTGCGGCCGAGCTCAGATTAGAATTTGACACTCTCAATGACCTAGTGTAGTTCAGTGGTGTATAAATTACAGCTCTATGACCCCGCCGTTACCCTCGCTTTCTGAAGACTTGAACTGCACTAGGTAAAATAACCAGACCTGTTCTCAAGATCCAGCGAAGTGGGTGGTGGGAGGGGAGCGCCTGCTGGTTTGGGGGATACAGGTTTCTGTTTCATAACACATAGTTTGCAATGAGGCGTCTAGAATTTTATTTATTTTTGCTACATTGTAAGCTACCGGAAATCCCATATTTAGTTTTTTTTTTTTCTACTTTTGTATTTTAAAGTTTTTCTAGTGATGGGTGATTTACAATCTAGATTATTCTGAACAGCTGTGATATGATTGGGCTTTAATAGTTTTCCTAAGGCAGAAATGCCAAGACTCCCCAGGGGTTCTCCAGAAGACGAACCTGTCACAATAGGGTCTAATCCCAAGTTCATTGGGCGAGTCATAGTCTTTATATGTTAGCTATTTATTACTTTATTTCAACCAGTTGGATGGGGCGCAAGCAAAATAACATGTAACGCTCAATGTTTATTGCAAATGTATGTAGACCTAGTGCAACTCCTAGGCGGGGGTCAGAAGATGAGCCGAGGAAGAAGTGTCCACTTTTCATACATAAAGGGTTTTTTTATATATATATATATACATATTTTATCTATATCACACACACGCATTATATACATACATGCAAAATATAAAAATATATTGCATGTGTATGTATATATTGTGTGTGTGTGACAGAGATATATATATATATATATATATATATATATATATATATATATCTCTGTCACACACACACAATATATACATACACATGCAATATATTTTTATATTTTGCATGTATGTATATAATGCGTGTGTGTGATATAGATAAAATATGTATGTGTATATATATATGTGTGTGTGTGTGTTTACACACACTTGAAACCAGAAGGTTATATACACTGTCTATAAAGACACATCTGCAGGTTTTTCTCACTATCTGCCATGAAATCAAAATAAACCTTTCCCATTTTAAGTCAATTAGGAACCAGAATTATTTATATTTGCCAAATGCCAGAATAATGAGAGAGTGATAGTTTTAAGGCACTTTTATTACTTTCTGCAAAGTCAAAAGTTTACATAAACTAAGATTACTATGCCTATACACAATATGGAACCACCCATATGATATCATGTCTTTGGAGGCTTCCGATAGGTTTATTAGCAACATCTGAGTTAGAGACACAGCTGTGGATGTATTTTAAAGCACACCTGAAACGCACGGCTTCTTTTGTGTAACATCATGGGAAAGTCAGAAGAAATCAGCCAAGATTTCAGGAAGACAATTGTGGAGTTGCACAAGTCTGGTTCATCCTTGGGTGCAATTTCCAGATACCTGGGGATGCCTTGTTTATCTGTACAAATAACTATACGCAAGTACAAACAAGATGGAATGTCCGGCCATCATACCGCTCAGGAAGGAGACGGGTTCTGTGTACCAGAGATGAATGTGCTTTGGTCAGACATGTACATATCAACCCAAGAACACAAGCAAAAAACCTTGTGAAGATGCTGGCGGAAGCTGGTAAGATTGTGTCATTATCCACAGTGAAACGAGTACTGTATCAACATGGGCTGAAAGGTCACTCTGCTAGGAAGAAGACAGTACTCCAAAAGAAATATAAAAAAAGTCAGATTAATGTTTGCAAATGCACACAGGAACAAAGAACTTAATTTTTGGAGACATGTCCTGAGGTCTGACAAAACTAAAATTGAACTGTTTGGCCATAATGACCATTGTTATGGTTAGAGGAAAAAGGGAGAAGCTTTGAAGCCTAAGAACACCATCCCAACTGTGACACACTAGGCAGCATCATGTTGTGAGGTTGTTTTGCTGCAGGAGGGACTGGTGCACTTCACAAAATAGATGGCATCATGAGGAAAGAAGATTATGTAGCAATACTGAAGCAACATCTCAAGACATCAGCAGGAACTTAAAGCTTGGGTGGAAATTGGTCTTACAAACTGACAATGACATGAAGCATACTGCCAAACTGATTACAAAGTAGCTTAAGCATAACAAAGTCAATGTTTTGGAGTGGCCATCACAAAGCCCTGATCTCAATCCTATTGAAAAGTTATGGGCAAAGCTGAACAGGCCGGTGCGAGCGGCGACCTCCAAACATGGCTCAGTTACACCAGTTCTGTAAAGAGGAATGGTCCAAATTATTACCAACTATTGTGAGAAGCTTGTGGAAGGAGATCCAAAATGTTTCACCCAAGTCATACAGTGTAAGGGCAATGGGACCAAATACTAATGACATGTATGTAAACTTTTGACTTTGTAGAAAGTAATAAAAATGTGTAAAAACATTCTGTTTCATTATTCTGGCAGTCCACATCTGGCCCTCATGTGACTAGCCCTAAAATTGCCCCAATGCGTTTCAGGGGAGAAACTGCACCTAAGGGCTGATAAATCAGAACTCAGCCTGGTACATACTGACCTGCTAGACAGTGAAACGCGTTGGGAGCCACTGCGGCAATTGTAGGGCTAGTTACATGAGGGCCTCCTATACATGTTAGGGCCTCTGTATTTATGATTTTGTTTTTTTCTTTGTCGCTCCATTGGGAGACCCAGACAATTGGGTGTATAGCTACTGCCTCCGGAGGCCACACAAAGTATTACACTTTAAAAAGTGTAACCCCTCCCCTCTGCCTATACACCCTCCCGTGCATCACGGGCCCATCAGTTTTATGCTTTGTGTTGAAGGAGGCTGACATTCACACAATGCTCCACATTTTAGTCAGCAGCAGCTGCTGATTATATCGGATGGAAGAAAAGAGGGCCCCTAACAGGGCCCCCGGCATGCTCCCTTCTCACCCCACTGAGTCGGCGGTGCTGTTAAGGTTGAGGTACACATTGCGGGTACACAGGCAGGAGCCACATGCCGTTTTCCTTCCCCATCCCTTAGGGGCTCTGGGTGAAGTGGGATCCTAACCGGTCATCCAGCACTGGGACCGGGCTCCCTCCGCAGCCCCAGGGGGAATCTGCCGGACAGGAGACTGAGTATCGTCAGGGACATGGCCCTGCATCTACAGGTACTCTGTGTCCCCTTTGGGACGGTGCATGAAGCACCTTGGCCTCAGACGCTGCAGCGACTGCGGTGTGGATTTTTTGACCGGGACTACCGCGCCGACCGTGCCTGTTTGCCGGCCGCGGTTTTTACTTTAGTCCCCGGCTTTTGCGGCCTAGTATATTACATTCCCGCCCCTGGGCCTGCCAGTCAGGGTGAAGGGTGGGACGGTCGGTATGACGCCGACGGTGAGGGCTGGAGCACACTTCGCTGTCCTCCTCCCCCCTCACTGTTCACTATGGGGCGCAGATTCCCGCACTTTTGTGGTTCCGCCCTCTGCTCCCTCCTCCCCTCGGAACGCCGGCAGCCATTGTTATATGGCTCTCAGTATGATTCTGCCGGTGGAGAATCTCAGAATATGCTCTGCAGCTAATGGGAGAGGGGGTTCCTAACCGGTCGCCAGGCACTGGGACCGGGCTCCATCCGCAGCCCCTGGGGGATTCTGACGGACAGGAGACTGGACATCGTCAGGGACAGAGCCCTGCATCCATAAGGTACTCTGTGTCCCCTTTGGGGGACGCTGCATGCAGCACCTGGGTTGCAAACGCCGCAGCGGTTGCTGTGTGGTTTGTGAGACCGGGACTACCGCGCCTGCTTGCCGGCCGCGTTTTTAACTTTAGTCCCCGGCTCTTGCAGCCTAGTACCATATACTCCCGTTCCCGGGCCTGCCAGTCAGGGGTAACGACGGGACGGCCGAATGGACGTCGGCAGTGAGGGCTGGAGCATACTTGGTATCCTCTTACTCCCCTCACTGTGCACTGTGGGGCACCAGTTTCCCAATCGGGTGCTGGCCACCCTTGGGTGCCGAAGTGTGTATATATATATATATATATATATATATATATATATATATATATATAATATATTTTATATGGTATATGATTTCACTGTTCGGCAGCACTATTACTTTTGGCTATATTCCCTCGCTGATTACTAGGAGGTGACAACAGCAGGTCGTCCGCAAACAGTAAGGGTGCCAGGGCACAGGCTTTCTTTGCAACCTGTACCTCTTGTGCGGCTATATTGCCGGCAGGTTCCACAGCCGGAGCCTCCGGCACTGGTGGGACCTTTGGCTCAGGGGGTACCACTGGTTTCCACTGCACGGATGGCAGGGACAGAGTTTGCACGTTTGACTGAGCAACTCTCTGAGTCGCTTTCACATCCCATGGCCCAGTCTATGAACAGAGGGGCTGCTAAGATACTGGAAGCTTTGCAGTCCAGACCGGTAACACAGGGCCAGGGCGCTGTAAGTTCATCGCTCCCAGGCCCCTCTGGGTCGGTACAACAAGGGGCTCCTGGGGTAACACCCAGATCCCACGGTGAGAACTCCGACACGGACCGCGGCCTCAGACAGGCTAACCGGGCTCGCTGGGAACCTTCCACGACTTCATCACGCTGTTCGGGGTCTCAGCTTGGCGACTCTTGGGAGAATGAAGCGGAGGTCGCAGCTCAGGGCTCTGAACCTGACGGTGCGCTCAATCTGGATACACCTGAAGGGGACGCCATAGTAAATGACCTTATAGCGTCCATCAACCAGGTGCTAGACCTCTCTTCCCCATCTTCTCCTATGGAGGAGTCGGCTTCACATTGGGAGAAACACCAGTTTAGGTTTCCCAAATGTACACGGAGTGCGTTTTTTCGATCACTCTAACTCCAGAGAGGCTGTCCAGAAGCACAGAACTTTCCGGACAAGCGCTTTACTAAGCACCTTAATGACACACGTTACCCTTTCACCCCCTGACGTAGTTAAGGGTTGGGCTCAGTGTCACAAGGTGGATCCTCCAGTCTCCAGACTGGCGGCTAGATCCGTATTATTAGTGGCAGTTGGTTCATCTCTCATGGATGCCACTGACAGGCAAATAAAGCTTATGATGAAATCCATCTATGAAGCCATAGGCGCATCTTTTACTCCGGCCTTCGCAGCCGTGACGACACTCCAAGCTATCTCCGCTTCTCTGGCTGAGATTAATGCGGTCGTCGGCGGCCCCAAACCGCATCCTCGGTCGGTGGCAGGCTCTCCCGCTTTTGCGACGCCTGGTGGCCACATTTCCAAGACCGATGGGTGAGAGACATTCTGTCTCACGGTTACAGGATAGAGTTCAGCTCTCGTCCTCCGACTCGTTTTTTTCAGAACATCTCCGTTCCCCTTCAGGAACGCGGTCGCAGTTTTTACTCCAACCTGTTCGTGGTGCCAAAAAAGGACGGCTCATTCCGTTCCGTTTTGGACCTCAAATTGCTCAACAAACATGTGACAATATCCTAGTCAAGGCACCCTCACGGGTGGCTTGTCAACACAGTCTGACCGTTGCTCTGGAGACTCTCCAGAGGTTCGGGTGGATCATCAATTTTCCAAAGTCAAATTGGTCTCCGACCCAGTCACTGACGTACCTCGGGATGGAGTTTCATACTCTCTCAGCGAGGGTCAAGCTACCGCTGGACAAACAGCGGTCGCTGCAGACAGGGGTGCAATCCCTTCTACGGGCCCAGTCGCACCCCTTGAGGCGCCTCATGCACTTCCTGGGGAAGATGGTGGCAGCAATGGAGGCAGTTCCATTTGCGCAATTTCATTTGCGTCCTCTCCAATGGGACATTCTCCGCAAATGGGACAAGAGGCCGACGTCCTTGGACAGGAACGTCTCTCTGTCTCTGGAAGCCAAGACCTCACTTCAGTTGTGGCTTCTCCCCACTTCTCTGTCGAAAGGAAAATCCTTCCTGCCCCCATCCTGGGCTGTGGTCACGATGGACGCGAGCCTGTCAGGATGGGGAGCGGTTTTTTCTCCACCACAAGGCTCAGGGAACCTGGACTCCGACAGAGTCCTCCCTTCAGATCAATGTTCTGGAGATAAGGGCAGTGTATCTAGCCCTCAAGGCGTTCCATCGGTGGCTCGACGGCAGGCTGATCCGCATACAGTCGGACAACGCCACGGCGGTTGCGTACATCAACCACCAGGGCGGCACTCGCAGTCGTCAAGCCTTCCAAGAAGTCCGGCGGATTCTGCTGTGGGCGGAGTCCACAGCCTCCACCATCTCCGCGGTTCACATTCCGTGCGTAGAAAACTGGGAAGCAGACTTCCTCAGTCGCCAGGGCATGGACGCGGGGGAATGGTCTCTCCACCCGGACGTGTTTCAAGAGATCTGTTGCCGCTGGGGATCGCCGGACGCCGATCTCATGGCGTCTCGGCACAACAACAAGGTCCCGGCATTCTTGGCACGGTCTCAGGACCACAGAGCTCTGGCGGCGGACGCCATAGTTCAGGATTGGTCGCAGTTTCAACTGCCTTATGTATTCCCTCCTCTGGCAATGCTGCCAGAGTGTTGCGCAAGATCAGGTCCGACTGCCGCCACGCCATTCTCGTCGCTCCAGATTGGCTGAGGCGGTCGTGGTACCCGGATCTGTGGCATCTCACGGTGGGGCAACCGTGGGCGCTCCCAGACCGACCAGACTTGCTATCTCAAGGGCCATTTTTCCATCTGAATTCTGCGGCCCTCAACCTGACTGTGTGGCCATGGAGTCCTGGCTCTTAGCGTCCTCAGGGTTGTCTCAAGATGTCATTGTCACTATGAGACAGGCCAGGAAACCAACGTCCGCCAAGATCTATTACAGATCTTGGAGGATCTTCTTAGCCTGGTGCTCTGAGAGGGGGTTTTCCCCCTGGCCGTTTGCCTTACCCAGGTTTCTTTCCTTCCTTCGATCGGGTTGGACAAGGGTTGTCTCTCGGCTCCCTCATAGGTCAAGTCTCGGCGCTTTCCGTGTTTTTTCAAAAGCGTCTAGCCAGGCTTCCGCAGGTCCGCACGTTCCTGCAGGGAGTTTGCCACATAGTCCCGCCTTACAAGCGTCCGCTGGAACCCTGGGATCTCAACATGGTTCTACGGGCTCTTCAAAAAAAAAACACCTTTTGAACAGCTGCGGGATGTCTCTCTATCACGTCTTTTGCAGAAGGTGGCATTTCTAGTGGCGGTTACTTCACTCCGTAGAGTGTCAGAGCTTGCAGAGCTGTCATGCAAAGGCCCTTTCCTGGTATTTCACCAGGATAAGGTGGTTCTGCGTCCGGTCCCGGACTTTCTCCCTAAGGTGGTGTCCACTTTTCATCTCAATCAGGATATTTCCTTACCTTCATTTTGCCCTCATCCAATTCACCAATATGAAAAGGATTTGCATTTGTTAGATCTAGTGAGAGCACTCCGGATCTACGTGTCTCGCACGGCGCCAATGCGCCGCTCTGATGCGTTCTTTGTCCTTGTCGCTGGCCAGCGTAAGGGGTCGCAGGCTTCCAAGTCAACCTTGGCTCGGTGGATCAAGGAACCGATTTTTGAAGCCTGCCCTTCTTCTGGGCTTCCGATTCCTTCAGGGCTGAAAGCCCATTCTACCAGAGCCGTGGGTGCGTCCTGGGCATTGCGGCACCAGGCTACGGCTCAGCAGGTGTGTCAGGCGGCTACCTGGTCGAGTCTGCACACTTTCACGAAACACTATCAGGTGCATGCCTATGCTTCGGCAGATGCCAGCCTAGATAGGCGAGTCCTTCAGGCGGCGGTCGCCCACCTGTGAGAGGGGGCCGTTGTTTTCGGCTCTTTTTATCGAGATATTCTTTTACCCACCCAGGGACTGCTTTTGGACGTCCCAATTGTCTGGGTCTCCCAATGGAGCGACAAAGAAGGGAATTTTGTTTACTTACCGTAAATTCCTTTTCTTCTAGCTCCTATTGGGAGACCCAGCACCCGCCCCTGTGCCCTTCGGGCTGTTGTTCTTTTGTGTACACATGTTGTTCATGTTGAATTGTTCTTTTGGTTCATGGTTTCAGTTCTCCGAACATCCTTCGGATTGAATTTACCTTAGACCAATTTATAAGTTTCCTCCTTCCTGCTTTGGCACCAAAACTGATGGGCCCGTGATGCACGGGAGGGTGTATAGGCAGAGGGGAGGGGTTTACACTTTTTAAAGTGTAATACTTTGTGTGGCCTCCGGAGGCAGTAGCTATACACACAATTGTCTGGGTCTCCCAATAGGAGCTAGAAGAAAAGGAATTTACGGTAAGTAAACAAAATTCCCTTCTTTTCTGTCCCTAGGTGCCCTCCACAGACAGGAATGCTCTCAGCTCCCTCTGGGGGAAGCTGGCGTCAGAAATCCTAATGCAGAACTGGGACGCGGCTATGGAGGACCTCACCCGGCTGAAGGAAACCATCGATAACAACGTAAGTGGCTTTATCTCTCCTGTGGTCATGTCCTTGAAATCTGTTACCTGCAGAACAACCAAAATAGGTTTTATGTCCAGATATTAGCGGCACAGAGCAGTGCAAAGGCCAATCCTGCATTGTAGTATCCAGCCTGTACTCCGCGCAGAGCAGTCTGGTCTCCGGTGCAGAGGAACCCAGAGGACAGACCATGCCCATCTGTATAATTGATCTTGAGATTTCTCCAGAAATTTTTATTTTTAACTAATATTTTCTTCCGTTTAATATTTTTCACTTCCAGTCCGTCAGTTCTCCACTCCAGTCTCTGCAGCACAGGACCTGGCTCATCCACTGGTCCCTTTTCGTGTTTTTCAACCATCCAAAGGGACGAGACAATATAATTGACCTGTTCCTCTACCAGCCTCAGTAAGTGCCCCGTACCCCACTGTTATTTGTGTTATTTGTATGATTGTAGTTTTATATTAAAAAAAAAACAAAAAAACCTTTTTGGGATCAGGACTTGCAGCTCTCACACTCTCAACTCTTCGCCCCCCTGCAGTTCACCCCCTGCGGTTCACTGTGGCTCGGCCCCCTGCGGTTCACTGTGGCTCGGCCCCCTGCGGTTCACTGTGGCTCGGCCCCCTGCGGTTCACTGTGGCTCGGCCCCCTGCGGTTCACTGTGGCTCGGCCCCCTGCGGTTCACTGTGGCTCGGCCCCCTGCGGTTCACTGTGGCTCGACCCCTGCGGTTCACTGTGGCTCGGCCCCCTGCGGTTCACTGTGGCTCGGCCCCCTGCGGTTCACTGTGGCTCGGCCCCCTGCGGTTCACTGTGGCTCGGCCCCCTGCGGTTCACTGTGGCTCGGCCCCCTGCGGTTCACTGTGGCTCGGCCCCCTGCGGTTCACTGCGGCTCGGCCCCCTGCGGTTCACTGCGGCTCGGCTCCCTGCGGTTCACTGCGGCTCGGCCCCCTGCGGTTCACTGCGGCTCGGCCCCCTGCGGTTCACTGCGGCTCGGCCCCCTGCGGTTCACTGCGGCTCGGCCCCCTGCGGTTCACTGCGGCTCGGCCCCCTGCGGTTCACTGCGGCTCGGCCCCCTGCGGTTTGCTCCCTTGAGGCTCGTCCCCCTGCGGTTTGCCCCCTTGAGGCTCGTCCCTGTCCAGCTCACTCCTTACTCTGTGCCTCGCCCCTCCTGGTGACTGGGGATGATTGGGAATGAATCTGACTGATTAGGACATAAGAGTCGAGCATGTATCAGACCTTAATTGTGTGAAGCAGTGGATATTTGCAGAGTATCCCGTGCATGCCTCCATTACTCAGCTGTAGAGGAGCGGCTGTGAATCCGCTGTCTGGAGGCTCGCAATGAAGCGCATCTGCTGTTTCACAACCCGGCCCTGCTCCTGTAACTACTAACAAATGTGCTGCGTATCCTCCTGCCTGCGGCCACGGGTAATTACCAGCAACTGATTATAAAGGCTGGTAAACGCTGATATGTGGGAAGCCGGCGCTTTCATCCCCACGCTCACATCTTGTCTGTCTGATCGGCCACATGCATGGCCGTCGGGGTTAATTTGAGCCACTGTCCTGCCATGTGCTGCTGCGCTGCGCTTGGAAACTATTACTACTCATTTTCCTGTTTTTACAGAGTTTTTTGCTGTGTGAAGGGCTTTTCCCATAGCACAGGTGCGCCACCTTTGGCCCCAGGTTGGTTCTGGTACTGCAGCTGCAGATGGGGATAGTGTAAAGCCGCAGGACGAGAGGTGAATGCACACTGCTCAATACCGTCTTGGAGACATGGCGGAAAGTTGGATCGGTGAGGTCCGGGATCTGCTCAGTACAAGTTCTCCTCAGGTTCCTCATAGTTTTTTGTTTTTTTTTCTGAGCTCGTTTTCATTGTTATAGGAAGGCGGCGCTCCGATCATAATGTCCGTCCCTGTGGCCGCGTGTTACCACAACATTTTGTAAAACCCGTCTCTACAGGTGATTTATTAAAAATAAAAGGAGACAATCACGTTGTGATTAAATTGACCTGTTTAACTCTCCATTGGAAACTCGCTCACTGACACATTCTCAGTTAGCTCATTTTGCAGTCAACAATGTGCAAGATTAATAATGACACCAAATTGAAACATATTTAGCCCAAAATACACTACTTTAAGTAAAATAAATAAACCACCTCCATATACTTTATCCCCCACCCTGACAGGTGACCCCCATGTACCGAACATTCCTGGGGTAGGTGTACAGAGCAGATAAAAACCCTGCAAGCGCCAGCTGTGTCATACAGCCGGGACCTGGCTCTCATGGCCGTGATCTGAGCCAGCTCCGATTGCTGCTGTTTAACCCCCCTTTAGATACTGTGATCAACTGCAACGTTTAACAGTTTAAACCCATGATGATTCTTTATAATTGGGGGGATGCTAATGGGTTTGTTATGCCAGTTGGGGATCTACTGAAGGACCCCAAGGCTGCTGCTGTTGTATTTTTGGATCGCTGGCATGGGTACAGCTTCATAGGAAATCATTAATATGCTTATGTATTGAAGTACTAATTACTATTGTATATTCATGTAGACAAAAAAAAAATAAATGTAAATGTTTTATTTAAGCATTCATACAAGTCCATTGTTTCCACATATGAAATAATTTATCCCATGCAAAGATTGCTTAAAAAAAAACAAAAAAACCCCCAAAAAACAGATTAGTGTTTTTGCAGCCATCTTGCCTCCCAAAAAGTTTTACTGTCCTAATATAACTAGCAAACAAGTTTGAAAGGGTTAAAGGGAATCTGTCAGCAGGCTTTTTCTATGCACAACATGGTGTAGGGGAAGAAACCCTGATTCCATCGATTCTGATGTATCACTTTGTTTCTTCAGCGCTCTATTGGGAGACCCAGACGATTGGGGTATAGCTACTGCCCTCCGGAGGCCACACAAAGCACTACACTAAAAAGTGCAAGGCCCCTCCCCTTCTGGCTATACCCCCCCGTGGTATCACGGGTTCTCCAGTTTTCAAGCTTTGTGCGAAGGAGGTCAGACATCCACGCATGGCTCCACAGATTTTAGTCAGCAGTAGCTGCTGACTATTTCGGATGGAAGAAAAGAGGGCCCATATAGGGCCCCCAGCATGCTCCCTTCTCACCCGTGGATGGTGTTGTAAGGTTGAGGTACCTATTGCTGGTACAGGGGCTGGAGCCCCACATGCTGTTTTCCTTCCACATCCCCTTGTAGGGCTCTGTGGAAGTGGGATCCTGCCGGCCTCTCAGCTCTGACGCCGGGCTCCATCCACAGACCCATAGAACCTGATGGATTCGGAGCATGAGTACAATCAGGGACATGGCCCTGCATCATACAGGTACTCTGTGTCCCCGGCAGGCACAGACACACTCCGGGCTGGCTGGGTGTTGTAGTGCGCCGGGGACCGTAACGTGGGAGTTAGTGTCCCTACAGTTTACTGGGGGACTTTGTAGTGTGGGAACGCAGCGCCGACCCCCACTGGACCGGGCGGCGCTGCTGTGACTTGTGGTGCGCCGGGGACACGCCGACCGCGCTTTTACGGCGGCGGCGTTTATAAATCCAGTCCCCGGCTTTTGCGGCCTAGCTCCGCTTCGTTCCCGCCCCCACCCTGTCAATCAGGGTAGGGGAGAGACGCTGTTTCACCGCAGCGACGAGGGCTGGAGCCTGATTTACATGCTCCAGCCCTCTCACTAGGCACAGAGGGAAGCAGGCTTCCCGCTCTTAGCCAGGAACGCCCAGGGCCCGCCCTCCCTCCTCTCTCAGAACGCCGGCAGCCATTACATGCAGTCTGGCTGGAGGAAGGACGCAAGGCTCTGGGAGACCTGGACTAGGGGGCTTTTGGATACCACACACCCGCTCTTAAGCGGGCGGTAAGCGGCTTTTCAGCTGGCCCCTCTAGTGCCTCACTGTGTATTGGCGTACTGTGTCACCAGATATATATATTTAGTGATTTCTTGCACTGTGAGGTCGCTTCCTGGCTGGATACCCCAGATCGCTCTGAGGAGGCAGCAACATGTCATCCACAAAACGCAAGGCTGCCAAGGCTAGGGCTGTGTACACTGCGTGTGCTGCATGTGGGGCTGCTCTACCAGCAGGTTCCAAAGACCCCCATTGTGTGCAATGCTCAGATCCGGTGCTGCTTCGCCAGCCGGAGTCCGGAGGGGTAGTGACCCAGGCTGAGACGCTTGTAAGTCCTGCCCCGGTGTCAGGGACAGACTTTGCAGCTTTTGCTGATGGAATGTCTGTGACTATGGCAAAAATCCTTGAAACTTTGCAATCCATGACTGGGGCTCAGTCTATGGACACGGCGAGGTCTCTGTCCTCTAATCCCCCTCAGTTGGAATTAGTCCAGACTGCAAGGGGGTCCCCGGCTTCCCAAGCTGAGTATTATGACTCAGATGATAGCCCCAGCCACCCTAAGCGAGCTCGCTGGGAAAGACCCTCAACGTCATCACACTGCTCAGGGTCTCAGCGCAATCAGTCGCCCTGTGATGCGTCTGAAGAGAGTGATCAGGAGTCTTATCCTGGAACCCCTCTCAATCTGGATACCCCGGATGGGGACGCCATGGTAAACGATCTTATCTCAGCCATCAATAGGCTGTTGGATATTTCTCCCCCAGCCCCTTCTGCAGAGGAGGCAGCTGCAGAGCAGGAGAAGTTTCGTTTCCTCTATCCCAAGCGTAAATTGAGTGCTTTCTTGGATCACTCTGACTTCAGAGAATCAATCCAGAAACACGACGCTCATCCAGAAAGGCGTTTCTCTAAACGTTCTAAGGATACACGTTTTCCTTTCCCCCCTGATGTGGTCAAGCGCTGGACCCAGTGTCCAAAAGTAGACCCCCCGATTTCCAAACTTGCAGCTAGATCCATAGTTGCAGTGGAGGATGGCGCTTCACTTAAGGATGCCAATGACAGACAGATGGACCTTTGGTTAAAATCTGTCTATGAAGCTATCGGCGCGTCGTTTGCTCCAGCATTCGCAGCCGTATGGGCACTCCAAGCTATTTCAGCTGGTTTAGCAAAAGTGGATGCTATCATACATCCAGCGGCGCCGCAAGTGGCGTCCCTTACCTCGCAGATGTCTGCGTTTGCGTCTTACGCTATCAATGCGGTCCTAGAATCTACCAGCCGCACCTCAATGGCGTCTGCCAATTCGGTAGTTTTGCGCAGAGCCTTGTGGTTAAAGGACTGGAAAGCAGATGCTGGTTCCAAAAAATGTTTAACCAGCTTGCCATTATCTAGAGATAGACTGTTTGGCGAGCCATTGGCTGACATCATTAAACAGTCCAAGGGTAAAGACTCTTCCTTACCCCAGCCCAGATCAAACAAACCTCAGCAGAAAAAATGGCAGCAGAGGTTTCAGTCCTTTCGAGGTTCGGGCAAGACACAATTCTCCTCGTCCAAAGGGACTCAGAGGACGCAAAGAGTCTCAGATTCCTGGCGGGCTCACGCACGCCCCAAGAAAGCAAATGGTGGAACCGCTTCCAAAGCGGCTACCTCATGACTTCCAGCCCCCCCCCTCCGCATCTCCGGTTGGGGGCAGGCTCTCCCGCTTTTCCGACATTTGGATGTCACAGGTCAAAGACCGGTGGGTGACAAACATTTTGTCTCGCGGGTACAGAATCGAGTTCAGTTCTCGTCCTCCAGCTCGGTTCTTCAGAACCTCCCCACATCCAGACCGAGCAGATGCCCTGCTGCAGGCGGTGGACTCCCTAAGAGCGGAAGGAGTAGTGGTTCCTGTACCGCCTCAGGAACAAGGGCGAGGGTTTTACTCCAATCTCTTTGTGGTTCCAAAAAAGGACGGCTCGTTCCGTCCTGTTCTGGATCTAAAGCTGCTCAACAAACATGTGCACGCCAGACGGTTCCGGATGGAAACCCTCCGCTCTGTCGTTGCCTCAATGTCTCAAGGAGACTTCCTTGCCTCAATAGACATCAAAGATGCTTATCTCCACGTGCCAATTGCTACAGAACATCAACGTTTTCTACGTTTTGTGATAGGAAACGACCATCTTCAGTTCGTAGCTCTGCCATTCGGTCTGGCGACAGCCCCCCGGGTCTTCACCAAGGTCATGGCGGCGGTGGTAGCAGTCTTGCACTCTCAGGGACACTCGGTGATCCCTTACCTGGACGATCTACTTGTCAAGGCACCCTCTCAAGAGGCATGCCAACTCAGTCTACATGCTACGCTGGAGACTCTACAGACGTTCGGATGGATCATCAACTTTCCAAAGTCGAATCTGTCACCGTCACAGTCGCTAACGTATCTTGGCATGGAGTTTCATACTCGAGCAGCGAGAGTGAAGCTTCCGCTGAGCAAGCAGCGGTCCCTACAGACAGGGGTGCAATCCCTCCTTCAAGGCCAGTCGCACCCCTTACGGCGCCTCATGCACTTCCTCGGGAAGATGGTGGCAGCCATGGAAGCAGTTCCCTTTGCGCAGTTTCATCTGCGTCCACTTCAATGGGACATTCTCCGCCAATGGGACGGGAAGTCAACGTCCCTGGACAGGAAAGTCTCTCTTTCCCAGACGGCCAAGGACTCTCTACAATGGTGGCTCCTTCCCACCTCATTGTCTCAGGGAAGATCCTTCCTGCCCCCATCCTGGGCAGTGGTCACGACAGATGCGAGTCTGTCAGGGTGGGGAGCAGTGTTTCTCCACCACAGGGCCCAGGGGACGTGGACTCCTTCAGATCAATGTTCTGGAAATCAGGGCAGTGTATCTTGCCCTACTGGCCTTCCAACAGTGGCTGGAAGGAAAGCAGATCCGAATCCAGTCGGACAACTCCACAGCGGTGGCATACATCAACCACCAAGGAGGGACGCGCAGTCGGCAAGCATTCCAAGAAGTCCGGCGCATTCTAATGTGGGTGGAGGACACAGCCTCCACCATATCCGCGGTTCACATCCCAGGCGTAGAAAATTGGGAAGCAGACTTCCTCAGTCGCCAGGGCATGGACGCAGGGGAGTGGTCCCTTCACCCGGACGTGTTTCAGGAAATCTGTCGCCGATGGGGAGTGCCGGACGTCGACCTAATGGCGTCCCGGCACAACAACAAGGTCCCAGCATTCATGGCGAGGTCGCGCGATCAAAGAGCTCTGGCGGCAGACGCATTAGTTCAAGATTGGTCGCAGTTCCGGCTCCCATACGTCTTCCCACCTCTGGCACTCTTGCCCAGAGTGTTACGCAAGATCAGATCCGATTGCAGCCGCGTCATACTCGTCGCCCCAGACTGGCCGAGGAGGTCGTGGTATCCGGATCTGTGGCATCTCACGGTCGGTCGACCGTGGTCACTGCCAGACCGACCAGACTTACTGTCCCAAGGGCCGTTTTTCCATCAGAATTCTGCGGCCCTGAACCTGACTGTGTGGCCATTGAGTCCTGGATCCTAGCGTCCGCAGGATTATCTCAAGGAGTCGTAGCCACAATGAGACAAGCTAGGAAGTCAACGTCTGCTAAGATCTACCACAGAACGTGGAAGATTTTCTTATCCTGGTGCTCTGCACAGAGAGTATCCCCTTGGCCATTTGCATTGCCCAAATTTCTTTCCTTCCTGCAATCGGGGTTGGAAAAGGGCTTGTCGCTCAGCTCCCTTAAAGGGCAAGTCTCGGCACTATCCGTGTTTTTTCAGAAGCGTCTAGCACGTCTTCCTAAGGTGCGCACGTTCCTGCAGGGGGTCTGTCATATTGTGCCCCCGTACAGGCGGCCGTTAGATCCATGGGATCTGAACAGGGTACTAGTTGCTCTCCAGAAGCCGCCTTTCGAGCCTCTGAAGGAAGTTTCCTTTTCTCGCCTGTCACAGAAAGTGGCGTTTCTTGTTGCGATCACATCGCTTCGGCGAGTGTCGGAGCTGGCAGCTCTGTCATCCAAGGCTCCCTTCCTGGTGTTCCACCAGGACAAGGTAGTGCTGCGCCCCATTCCGGAGTTTCTCCCTAAGGTCGTATCCTCGTTTCATCTTAATCAGGATATATCCTTGCCTTCCTTTTGTCCTCATCCGGTTCACCGGTATGAAAAGGACTTACGTTTGCTAGATCTGGTGAGAGCACTCAGAATCTACATTTCCCGCACGGCGCCCATGCGCCGTTCCGATGCACTTTTTGTCCTTGTCGCTGGTTCGCGCAAGGGGTTGCAGGCTTCTAAAGCCACCCTGGCTCGATGGATCAAAGAACCAATTCTAGAGGCCTACCGTTCTGCGGGGCTTCCGGTTCCTTCAGGGCTAAAAGCCCACTCAACCAGAGCCGTGGGTGCGTCCTGGGCATTACGACACCAGGCTTCGGCTCAACAAGTGTGTCAGGCAGCTACCTGGTCGAGTCTGCACACTTTCACCAAGCATTATCAGGTGCATACCTATGCTTCGGCGGATGCCAGCTTAGGTAGAAGAGTCCTGCAGGCGGCAGTGACACCCCCGTAGGGGAGGGCTGTTTTGCAGCTCTAACATGAGGTATCTCTTTACCCACCCAGGGACAGCTTTTGGACATCCCAATCGTCTGGGTCTCCCAATAGAGCGCTGAAGAAGAAGGGAATTTTGTTACTTACCGTAAATTCCTTTTCTTCTAGCTCTTATTGGGAGACCCAGCACCCGCCCTGTTGTCCTTCGGGATTTTTTTGTTGTTTGCGGGTACACATGTTGTTCATGTTGAACGGTTTTTCAGTTCTCCGACGTTATTCGGAGTTAATTTGTTTAAACCAGTTATTGGCTTCCTCCTTCTTGCTTTGGCACTAAAACTGGAGAACCCGTGATACCACGGGGGGGGGGTATAGCCAGAAGGGGAGGGGCCTTGCACTTTTTAGTGTAGTGCTTTGTGTGGCCTCCGGAGGGCAGTAGCTATACCCCAATCGTCTGGGTCTCCCAATAAGAGCTAGAAGAAAAGGAATTTACGGTAAGTAACAAAATTCCCTTCTTACTGATTGGCCGCTTCCTGTCAATATACATTATACACCGAAAATTGCTAATCAGTGATAGGTGCAGGGTTACACAGAGCAGAAGGACTGTAAGGCACAAGAGGCACCAAGTCCTGTAGTAATAATCTGATGACAAAACACTGATTTTATTGAAACAACAACACACAGCTTAGTAAGTGACACATTGCTAGAATTAAGCCCTCAGCCCCTACATCATGCTGCTCTCAGATTAGAGACTTGAAGACAGATTCCCATTAATTAAGCATCTTAATTACCATATTTTTTTTATAAGATGCACTCCAAATTTAGAGAAAAAAGGGAAAAAGACATGGGGTCTGTCTCGTAATCTGGTGGTATCTTAACGGAGGGGGTGGGCGGTGCAGCGGTGGTGGAGCGTGGTTACAGGAGGCAGGGGCTGTGGTGGAGTAGGGCAATGGTGCAGCGCGTATCCCAGATGTTAGCTGCGGGCGCTGAGGCAGGAGGAACATCCAGAATCTGTCGACGGTGCGGACTGCAAAGAAATGGCGCCTGGAGTCGGTGCGTGTGCAGATTGAGCTATCTGCTCAATGACAAGCCAAGATCTAATCTGTGCACACGCCACCTCTGGGTGCCATTTTCCTTATGTCCACTGCAGGGAGATCAATGGGCTGGAGGTGGCGTATGTGCAGATGAGGTCTTGAGCCGATGGCTCCTGCGCATGCGCCGGCTCCTGGCGTCCTTGTTTGAAGCGCGCATCGCCGACATTTTCAGAATAGCCCTTGCCTCACTGCCTGCAGTGCACAGCGCAAAGCCCGCAGCAAGCCCACAACACAGCGCAAAACCCGCAGCAAGCCAACAGAACAGCGCAAAGCCCGCAGCAAGCCCACAGCACAGCGCAAAGCCCGCAGCAAGCCCACAGCACAGCGCAAAGCCCGCAGCAATCCCACAGCACAGCGCAAAGCCCGCAGCAATCCCACAGCACAGCGCAAAGCCCGCAGCAAGCCCACAGCACAGCGCAAAGCCCGCAGCAAGCCCACAGCACAGCGCAAAGCCCGCAGCAAGCCCACAGCACAGCGCAAAGCCCGCAGCAAGCCCACAGCACAGCGCAAAGCCCGCAGCAAGCCCACAGCACAGCGCAAAGCCCGCAGGAAGCCCACAGCACAGCGCAAAGCCCGCAGCAAGTCCACAGCACAGCGCAAAGCCCGCAGCAAGTCCATAGCACAGCGCAAAGCCCGCAGCATCTCCCCTACCTCCTGTAACCCCGCTCCACCACCTCCTAGTAAGCTACATTCGGATTATAAGATGCACCCCTTATTTTACGCCCACATTTTTGAATGCAAAAGTGTCTTATAATCCGAAAAATTAAGCATAGGACTGTGGCGTTCTTGCTTGTGCTGTGGCTGCGTCTGCCATCGCAGAGCCGTCCTTTGTACTTCCCGTTATTGCTGAGATTTACATTACGGTCTACCTGACCAGGAGTAATATTTGCATGCCGTTTGCACTGACCAGAAATTCCAGCTGCACATCAAAGTGTGCACCACGCTCCGAGTCTCCGCTTCACCAAACATCTGTTCGCCATCAGGGTTTTTTTTTCCCTTCTCCTTAGACCGAGAAAAGAAAACCCCTCTCTTACAGATGTCCACGTGCTACCGAAACGCATCGGGTCACATTTGGCTTTTATTTTTAGAATAAATGTTACACTTGGTGTTCTAGTGCGTGAAATTGTCGTCTCCACGTTCTTAAATGGGGCACGTCTGTCTACTGTGCAAGAAGTCGTCATTTTAAGGGTTTGTTCTAAATTTCCACCTGTAGATGGCAAATAGGAGAACGGAAAACGCACCAAATCTAATTGTTTTTTTTTTTCCCTTAGATACCTGAATGCCATCCAGACCATGTGCCCACACATCCTCCGATACTTGACCACAGCGGTCATCACCAACAAAGACGTAAGGAAGAGGCGGCAAGTCCTGAAGGATTTGGTGAAGGTGATCCAGCAGGTATGGGCCGGCACCTCATTATGTGACCAAACGTTAAATCGCAGAGCGGCGTTCGTGTTTCCAGAGCAGTTTAAAGGGAAAGTGGCAGAAGAGTCACTCAATTTGGCCACACCACGCGGAACATGGATCCGATACTCGTTGGGTTATTGCAGCCATGTAGGTTTGATTCTGAGACGCTCCAGCATTTCAGACAAAATCTACACTGAAAAGGTGAATGGGAACTGTGTGTCTTGGATGACTGGTCTGAGGCCGGTGCCAGCGCCTCCGATAAACCAACCAGTCTCTCTAGAATAGGGGGAAACCTGTCAGTCTAGGAAAGCAGAGTGGATGGAAGTCGATAAAGAGCGGCCTTGGACTTGTCAAAAAACTCCATAGTATCTTTCTAAAGTATCTTTACTCGGAAAAGTCACAGCGTTTCAGAGTATAATAAAGACGATTGCAATAATGTAGGTTTGGCAGCTTGAATCTCATGGTCAGGTTCCCTTTTAAGAGCTGAAAGCGGAGCTCTACTGTAAGTAGCCACTTAAAGGGAACCAATCACCAGGATTTTTGTATATAAGCTAAACCTTTGCTATACTGGCACTATCAGGCTGACTCTATACATACCTGCAGTGGTCAGCTCGGATGTTTAGGTTTTGAAATCCAAGAAAGTAAAGTTTATAAAATGAGCTGCTTGTTGAGTGACAGCTGCACTGGAGCAGATAATATATTCATAGTTATCCCCTCCCCCGTTAGAATTAGCATAAGTATTATACAAACTACTCACTTTGTCAAGCAGGACCTGTGTGAGGTCATACCCATGTGACCAGAAGAGGCGGCGTCTCAGCCACCAAAGCTGGATACCTGGTCACATGGGTATGACCTCACACAGGTCCTGCTAGACAAAGTAAATCGTTTGTATAATACTTATGCTAATTCTAACAGAGGGAGGGGTAACTATGAATATATTATCTGCTCCAGTGCAACTGTCACTCAACAAGCAGCTCATTTTATAAACTTTACTTTCTTGGATTTCAAAACCTAAACATCCGAGCTGACCACTACAGGTATGTATAGAATCAGCCTGATAGTGCCAGTATAGTACTGGCTTTAGCTTATATACAAAAATCCTGGTGATTGGTTCCCTTTTAAAAATAGCTTTCATATTGTTGGATATGATGTACTGTTATTAGAGACCCCCAACAGAGAATGAAGGGTCTCCAGCCTTTGGACTGGCATTTATTCCATCGGCCAGCATTTAGCCCAATAGAGGATGCTGGAGCCTTGACACTGCTTCCCCCTGTGATGGCAACTGACCGCGGGGGTGGAAGATGTCGGCCCTCTGTTGTCTTGACGGTTCCTCTCCCATTCGCACTAGTGGTGAATCCGATTTCCAGGCATTCGCTGTCTTCTCTAATTAATCTGAATTTCCCCTTCTTATCGGTGTGAATATTATGCCGAAAGTCCATGGGGAAACGTGCAACTGAGGTTGGGGGATGACCTACGTGGTGGGAATACATAGTCGTAACCCGCTGGTGCCATATTTACTGCAATGACCCTTGTCCGAAATTTCTGCTCATATTTACCTTTTCCTTCTTTACCCATACAGGAATCTTACACCTACAAGGACCCGATCACTGAATTTGTGGAGTGTTTATATGTTAATTTTGACTTTGATGGGGCACAGAAGAAGTTACGAGAGTGTGAATCGGTAAGTGGCGGCAGAAATGAGTCTGCTTGGTTGTCTCTAACCAGAAACCCACTGCAAGTGTCATATGTTACTTACTGGAGTAAGGTAATAATCTGTTTCTGAAAACGCCGGGTGAGCACCTGGATCTTTTCTTGGTCAACAAGTGTTTTTATTTCCACATCATTTTTCTTACTGTATATATTCCATTATTAAAGAGGTTGCTTGGGACTTTTATATTGATGGCTTAGCCTTTAGGATAGGTCCTCCATATCAGATTGGAGGGGGTGCAGCCCGGTTTCTGGCGGTCTCTAGATGTGATCAGTTGAGGTGTGGCTCCAATCACTGTATATACCTGCAGCCGATACTGCACATCCATCCCAGTGAATAAGGGGGTTTCTGAAGACCCTCACTGTTAGATGACAGCTGTGCTTTTCCAATGTAGCCTAAGGTAAGCCATCTATATATAGTACTGGACACCCCGTTTTAAGGACCTTTTAAGAAAAATCCCATAAAATTGGACAACCACTATGACTAGGAGTGCTCTGAGCTGCCCCCATGGACTTGATATCAGTGACATCCCATTTATCGATTAGTATTTGATTCTTCCCTCCACAGGGAAAAGAAGGCATTACACATTGCCGCTACATAACACTAACACTTCTGTGGCTTAGTTATGTGGTTTTGAGCATATTGTAGCGAAGTGCTCTTCTGCTTTTGGGTCAGTAGAGGTGTAAATCTTGGAGTTGGGGCATGGAGACCTTCAGCATTTAATAGACCCATTACCTAAATCTTGCAGTTGCTCAAGGGGTTTTCACTGCCCACCTGCTCAGGAATGTGGTGACAGCTGGTGATGGCGTCCTCTGTCTTTCACGTCTGGGGCTGCAGCCGGTGTCCCTTTTAAAGGGAACCTGTCAGCAGTTTTTCTTTATCGCTCCTAATTGGGAGACCCAGACAATTGGGTGTATAGCTACTGCCTCCGGAGGCCACACAAAGTATTACACTTAAAAGTGTAAGGCCCCTCCCCTTCTGGCTATACACCCTCCCGTGAGATCACGGGCTCCTCAGTTTTCATGCTTTGTGCGAAGGAGGCACACATACACGCATAGCTCCACTGTTTAGTCAGCAGCAGCTGCTGACTATGTCGGATGGAAGAAAAGAGGGCCCATATGGGGCCCCCAGCATGCTCCCTTCTCACCCCACTTTTGTCGGCGGTGTTTGTTAAGGTTGAGGTACCCATTGCGGGTACAGAGGCTGGAGCCCACATGCTGCATCCTTCCCCATCCCCCTTAGGGCTCTGGGTGAAGTGGGATTTACCGGTCTCCGGGCACAGAGACCGTGCTCCGTCCACAGCCCCTGGGGAATATGCTGGATATGGAGCGGAGTATCGTCAGGGACAGGGCCCTGCTACGCCAAGGTACTCTGTGTCCCCGTACAGTCCGCGCGCACACTGCAGCTTGCTGGGTGTGTTAGTGCGCCGGGGACAACAGCGCTGCGCGCTGGTGCCATTCCTATCTACAGCTTGCTGAGAGGGGACATGTATGTGAAACTGCCGCGCGGCCGCTGTTGTCAGTTTTTGCTGCGGCGCGGCTGGGACTTGTGGTGCGCCGGGGACTTCCGCGCTGGCCGTGCATATATCACGGCCGCGCTTATTACTAGAGTCCCCGGCTTTTGCGGCCTAGTTTCACTTCGTTCCCGCCCCCAGGCCTGCCAGTCAGGGGAAGGGCGGGATGCTGTACAGATTGTCAGCGCAGAGGGCTGGAGTCTGCTTTGCATACTCCAGCCCTCACACTGGGCACAGTGGGACGCCAGTTTCCCGCACTTTGTTTGAGGCACGCCCACGATCCCTCTCTTCACAGGACGCCGGCAGCCATTCCTGTGTGCAGTCTGAGCTGGAGAGAGGAGGCTGGGAGACCCAGACATGGGATTCTGGTGCCCACACACCCGCTTTTCAGCGGGCGGTAAGCTGCCCTCAAGGGCTGACCCCCACTGGTGCCGAAGTGTATATTGTATTTTATGCTTTCAGCTTTACATTGCACTGTACGGTCACTAGGGATCCTCTGCTATATACTCTCCTAGATTCTCAGAGGACACAACAGCATGTCGACCGCAAAAAGCAAAGGTGCCAAGGCACAGGCTTTCTATGCTGCTTGTACCGCTTGTGAGGCTACTCTACCGGCAGGTTCCACTGACCCCCACTGTGTGCAGTGCTCGGCCCCTGTGGCACTTGCTCGGCCGGGGCCTCTGCTGGAGGTGACCCAGGCATAACCTCCTGTAAATACTGTCCAGGTGACAGGGACGGAGTTTGCAGTCTTTGCTGACAGATTGTCTGTGACTATGACTAAAATTCTTGAAACATTGCAGTCTAGACCAGTACCTCAGGCCATGGGCACTGTTAACTCATTGCTCCCTGGTCCCCCTCAGTCGGAACAGCTCCTGGTTCCGGGGGTGTCTCTTGCATCCCAGGGTGATGGCTCTGACACGGACGACAGTCCCAGACAGCCTAAACGAGCTCGCTATGAGCGACCCTCGACTTCATCACACTGGTCAGGGTCTCAGCAGGAGGACTCTCTGTATGATGAGGCGGAGATAGCTGATCAGGATTCTGATCCTGAAACCGCTCTCAATTTGGATACACCAGATGGTGACGCCATAGTGAATGATCTTATAGCGTCCATCAATAAAATGTTGGACATTTCTCCCCCTGCTCCTCCTGTGGAGGAGACAGCTTCACAGCAGGAGAAATTCCATTTCAGGTATCCCAAGCGTAAATTAAGTGTATTTCTGGACCACTCTGACTTTAGAGAGGCAATCCAGAAACACCACGCTTATCCGGATAAGCGTTTTTCCAAGCGGCTTAAGGATACACGTTATCCTTTTCCCCCAGACGTGGTCAAGGGCTGGACCCAGTGTCCCAAGGTGGACCCTCCAATCTCCAGGCTTGCAGCTAGATCCTTAGTTGCAGTGGAAGATGGGGCGGTACTTAAAGATGCCACTGACAGGCAGATGGAGCTCTGGTTGAAATCCATCTATGAAGCTTTCGGCGCGTCGTTTGCTCCAGCATTCGCAGCCGTATGGGCACTCCAAGCTATTTCAGCTGGTCTTGCACAGGTTGACACGGTCACACGTACATCTGCTCCGCAGGTGGCACCCTTAACCTCTCAAATGTCTGCATTTGCGTCTTACGCGATTAATGCTGTCCTAGACTCTACGAGCCGTACGGCAGTGGCGTCCGCCAACTCCGTAGTTTTACGCAGAGCCTTGTGGTTAAGAGAATGGAAGGCAGATTCTGCTTCCAAAAAGTGTTTAACCAGTTTGCCTTTTTCTAGTGACCGACTGTTTGGGGAGCGCTTAGATGAGATCATTAAACACTCCAAGGGTAAAGATTCATCTTTACCTCAGCCCAGACAAAATAAACCCCAACAGAGGAGAGGACAGTCGGGGTTTCGGTCCTTTCGAGGCTCAGGCAGGTCCCAATTCTCCTCGTCCAAAAGGTCTCAAAAGGATCAGAGGAGCTCAGATTCTTGGCGAACTCAGTCACGCCCAAAAAAGACAGCCGGAAGACCCGCTACCAAGGCGGCTTCCTCATGACTTTCGGCCTCCTCTCTCCGCATCCTCGGTCGGTGGCAGGCTCTCCCGCTTTGGCGACATTTGGCTGCCACAGGTCCAAGACCGTTGGGTGAGAGACATTCTGTCTCACGGGTACAGGATAGAGTTCAGTTCTCGTCCTCCAACTCGCTTCTTCAGAACTTCTCCACCTCCCGACCGAGCCGATGCTCTGCGGCTGGCGGTGGCCACTCTAAGAGCGGAAGGAGTGGTGACCCCCGTTCCTCTTCTGGAACAAGGTCACGGTTTTTACTCCAATTTGTTTGTGGTGCCAAAAAAGGACGGGTCTTTCCGTCCTGTTCTGGACCTAAAACTGCTCAACAAGCATGTGAAGACCAGGCGGTTCCGGATGGAATCCCTCCGTTCCGTCATCGCCTCAATGTCTCAAGGAGATTTCCTAGCATCAATAGACATCAAAGATGCTTATCTCCACGTGCCGATTGCTCCAGAGCACCAGCGTTTTCTACGCTTCGTTATAGGAGACGAACACCTTCAGTTCGTAGCCCTGCCTTTCGGTTTGGCGACAGCTCCAAGGGTCTTCACCAAGGTCATGGCAGCAGTAGTTGCAGTCCTGCACTCTCAGGGTCACTCTGTGATCCCTTACCTGGACGATCTACTTGTCAAGGCACCCTCTCAAGAGGCATGCCAAAACAGCCTGAACGTTGCACTGGAGACTCTCCAGAGTTTCGGGTGGATCATCAACTTTTCAAAGTCAAATCTCACCCCGACCCAATCGATAACATACCTTGGCATGGAGTTTCATACTCTATCAGCGATAGTGAAGCTTCCGCTGGACAAACAGCGTTCACTACAGACAGGGGTGCAATGTCTCCTTCAAGGCCAGTCACACCCCTTGAGACGCCTCATGCACTTCCTAGGGAAGATGGTAGCAGCAATGGAGGCAGTCCCTTTCGCGCAGTTTCATCTGCGTCCACTTCAATGGGACATTCTCCGTCAATGGGACAGGAAGTCGACGTCCCTCGACAGGAACATCTCCCTTTCTCAGGCGGCCAAGGAATCCCTTCAGTGGTGGCTTCTTCCCACCTCATTGTCAAAGGGAAAGTCCTTCCTACTCCCATCCTGGGCGGTGGTCACGACGGACGCGAGCCTGTCAGGGTGGGGAGCAGTCTTTCTCCACCACAGGGCTCAGGGTACGTGGACTCAGCAAGAGTCCACCCTTCAGATCAATGTTCTAGAAATCAGAGCAGTGTATCTTGCCCTACAAGCCTTCCAACAATGGCTGGAAGGCAAGCAGATCCGAATTCAGTCGGACAACTCCACAGCGGTAGCATACATCAACCACCAAGGTGGCACGCGCAGTCGGCAAGCCTTCCAGGAAGTCCGACGGATTCTAACGTGGGTGGAAGACACGGCTTCCACCATTTCCGCAGTTCACATCCCAAGCGTGGAAAACTGGGAAGCAGACTTCCTCAGTCGCCAGGGTATGGACGCAGGGGAATGGTCCCTTGACCCGGACGTGTTTCAGGAGATTTGTCGCCGCTGGGGGGTGCCGGACGTCGACCTGATGGCGTCACGGTACAACAACAAGGTCCCGGCTTTCATGGCACGGTCTCACGATCACCGAGCTCTGGCGGCAGACGCCTTAGTTCAAGATTGGTCGCAATTCCGGCTACCTTATGTGTTCCCACCTCTGGCATTGTTACCCAGAGTGCTGCGCAAGATCAGGGCCGACTGCCGTCGCGCCATCCTCGTCGCTCCAGACTGGCCGAGGAGATCGTGGTACCCAGATCTGTGGCACCTCACGGTAGGCCAACCATGGGCACTACCAGAACGACCAGACTTGCTATCTCAAGGGCCGTTTTTCCACCTGAATTCGGCGGCCCTGAACCTGACTGTGTGGCCATTGAGTCCTGGATCCTAGCGTTTTCAGGATTATCTCGAAATGTTATTACCACCATGAGGCAGGCTAGAAAACCATCCTCCGCCAAGATCTACCACAGGACGTGGAAGATATTCTTATCTTGGTGCGCGGCTCAGGGAGTTCCTCCCTGGCCTTTTGCATTGCCTACTTTTCTTTCCTTCCTGCAATCCGGGTTGGAAAAAGGTTTGTCGCTCAGCTCCCTTAAAGGACAAGTCTCAGCGCTATCTGTATTTTTTCAGAAGCGACTAGCACGACTTCCTCAGGTACGCACGTTCCTGCAAGGGGTTTGTCATATCGTCCCTCCTTACAAGCGGCCGTTAGAGCCCTGGGATCTGAACAAGGTTCTAATTGCTCTCCAGAAGCCGCCTTTCGAGCCTATGAAGGATGTTTCCCTTTCTCGTCTTTCACAGAAAGTGGCTTTTCTAGTAGCGGTCACGTCTCTTCGGAGAGTGTCCGAGCTAGCGGCGCTCTCATGCAAATCTCCCTTCCTGGTGTTTCACCAGGACAAGGTGGTTCTACGTCCGGTCCCTGAGTTTCTCCCTAAGGTGGTATCTCCCTTTCATCTCAATCAGGATGTCACATTACCTTCCTTGTGTCCTCATCCAGTTCATCAATTTGAGAAAGGTTTGCATTTGTTGGATCTGGTCAGAGCACTCAGGATCTACATTTCCCGCACGGCGCCCATACGCCGCTCGGATGCACTCTTTGTCCTTGTCGCTGGTCAGCGTAAAGGGTCGCAAGCTTCCAAATCCACCCTAGCTCGGTGGATCAAGGAACCAATTCTTGAAACCTACCGTTCTGCGGGGCTTCCGGTTCCTTCAGGGCTGAAGGCCCATTCTACCAGAGCCGTGGGTGCGTCCTGGGCTTTACGGCACCAGGCTACGGCTCAGCAGGTGTGCCAGGCGGCTACCTGGTCGAGTCTGCACACCTTTACCAAGCATTATCAGGTGCATACCTACGCTTCGGCGGACGCCAGCCTAGGTAGACAAGTCCTTCAGGCGGCGGTTGCCCACCTGTAGGACAGGGCTGTTTGACGGCCCTATCACGAGGTATTCTTTTACCCACCCAGGGACTGCTTTTGGACGTCCCAATTGTCTGGGTCTCCCAATTAGGAGCGATAAAGAAGAAGGGAATTTTGTTTACTTACCGTAAATTCCTTTTCTTCTAGCTCCAATTGGGAGACCCAGCACCCGCCCTGTTTTCTTAGGGATTTTTGTTTTTTTCGAGTACACATGTTGTTCATGTTGAATGGTTTCAGTTCTCCGATGTTTCTTCGGATTGAATTTGTCTTCAAAGCTGTTATTGGCTTTCCTCCTTCTTGCTTTTGCACTAAAACTCAGGAGCCCGTGATCTCACGGGAGGGTGTATAGCCAGAAGGGGAGGGGCCTTACACTTTTAAGTGTAATACTTTGTGTGGCCTCCGGAGGCAGTAGCTATACACCCAATTGTCTGGGTCTCCCAATTGGAGCTAGAAGAAAAGGAATTTACGGTAAGTAAACAAAATTCCCTTCTTTGCCCAATAAGCTGCGGCCACCACCACCAGGCTCTTATATACAGCATTCTAACATGCTGTATATAAGACCCCAGGCCGCTTTGTATAACATAAAAAACACTTTATAATACTCACCTAGAAGGTCGCTCCGGTGCACAACATTCAGATGGGTGTCTCCATTCTCCGGGACCGGCGCCTCCCCTTTCGGCCATCTTGGTCTTCGTTATTCTGAAGTCGTGGTGTATGACTGGTCCGACGTCATCCACACTCACCGACATTGAGGTCCTGCTCAGGGCAGATCAAAGTATTGTACTGCGCCTGCGTGGGACCGGCGAGTGTGTATGACGTAGCCGCGTCATGCACACAGGCTTCAGAATAAGGGAGACCAAGATGGCCGAAAGAGAACCGTTCTCCGGGACCGGCGCCACGCATCCGACTGTTGTGCCCCGGAGCGAACCTTCTAGGTGAGTATTATAAAATGTTTTTCTTTGTCGCTCCATTGGGAGACCCAGAAAATTGGGTGTATAGCTTCTGCCTCCGGAGGCCACACAAAGTATTACACTCAAAAGTGTAACCCCTCCCCTCTGCCTATACACCCTCCCGTGCATCACGGGCTCCTCAGTTTTATGCTTTGTGTGGAAGGAGGCACACATCCACTCACACATCTCCATTTTAGTCAGCAGCAGCTGCTGATTGTATCGGTTGGAAGAAAAGAGGGCCCCCACGGGGCCCCCGGCATGCTCCCTTCTCACCCCACTAAGTCGGCGGTGCTGTTAAGGTTGAGGTACCCATTGCGGGTACGACGGCCGGAGCCTCATGCCGTGTTTCCTTCTCCATCCCTTAGGGCTCTGGTAGAAGTGGGATCCGAAGCGGTCATCCAGGTTCTGGGACCGTGCTCCCTCCGCAGCCCCTGAGGGAATCTGCTGGACAGGAGCTTATCTATCCTCAGGGACAGGGCCCTGCATCCACGAGGTACTCTGTGTCCCCATGGGGAATGTGTATGGAGTGCCTGGTTCCCGGACGCCGCAACTGGCTGCTGAATTGTGAAGACCAGGGACTACCGCGCCGACCGCGCCTGCTTGTCGGCCGCGGTGTTAAATTTAGTCCCCGGCTTCATCGCGGCCTAGTGGCAAAACTCCTGCCCCCGGGCCTGCCTGTCAGGGGTAAGGGCGGGACTGCCGGCCTGACGTCGGATGTGAGGGCTGGAGCATCCTGTATGCTCCCTCCCCCCTCACTGATCACTGTGGGGACCCCAGATTCCCGCACTTTTCCTAACGCCGCCCACGGCTTCACTCCTCCCCTGAGAGCTCCGGCAGCCATTTTTCGGACATTCTGCCGGTGGAGAATCACAGAGAACAGCTCTGCAGCTCTGGGAGACCAAGGCAGGGAATCTGGAGCACACACACCCCGCTTTTTAGCGGTCGGTAAGCCGCACCGGTCACTCGGTGTTGGTCCCCCTGGGTGCCGGTATAGATACGTATATATATACTTATTTCTGTTCGGCCGGGCTGTTTACCCTTTTTTCTATATACCCTCAGTGATCACGCTCCTAGGACACTACAGCATGTCGTCCACAAGGAGCAAGGGCACTAAAGCACAGGGGTTTTTTTGCGACATGTACCTCTTGTAGGGCTATGTTACCTGCGGGTTCCACCTACCCTCACTGTGAGCAATGCTCGGCCCCTGTTACGCTTGCTCAGCCGGAGCCTCGGTCACTAGTGGGCCCCTCGGCTCAGGCAGACCCCCCTGCTTCCACTGTCCAGGTGGCAGCGACAGAGTTTGCAGTTTTTGCTGAAAAGCTCTGAGTCACTCTCACAATCCATGGCTCAGTCTATGGACAAATGGTCTGCCAAGTTGCTGGAAGCCCTGCAGTCCAGACCGGTCCTTACACAAGCCCCGGACCCTGTTAGATCGGCGCCTCCAGGTCCCTCTCGGTCCACCCCGGCCGGGGTGGGCCCTAGGTCTCACGTGGAGGACTCCTCCACGGACCACAGTCCCAGACCAGCTAAGCGGGCTCGCTTGGAATCTTCCCCGACTTCCTCACGCTGCTCGGGTTCCCAGCTTGAGGACTCTCTGGAGGACGAGGCGGACGTCGCAGCTCAGGGCTCTGACCCTGATGTTGCTCTCAATCTTGATACACCTGAAGGGGACGCCTTAGTAAATGATCTTATCTCGTCCATCAATCAGGTGTTGGATCTATCTCCCCCGCCTCCACCTATAGAGGAGTCGGCCTCTCAGCAGGAGAAACACCAGTTTCGGTTTCCCAAACGTACACGGAGTGCATTTTTTGATCACTCTAACTTCAGGGATGCCATCCAGAAGGCCAGAACGGTTCCGGACAAGCGCTTTACTAAGCGCCTTACTGACACACGTTACCCCTTCCCCGCTGACGTAGTTAAGGGTTGGGCTCAATGTCCCAAGGTGGATCCCCCAGTCTCCAGATTGGCGGCTAGATCTGTGGTTGCGGTTGCAGATGGCTCATCACTAAAAGATGCCACTGACAGGCAGATAGAACTCCTGATGAAATCCATCTATGAGGCCACGGGAGCGTCTTTTGCCCCGGCTTTTGCAGCCGTGTGGGCACTCCAAGCTATCTCGGCTTGTCTGGCTGAGATTAATGCGGTCACACGTACGTCTGCCCCGCAGGTTGCATCTTTAACCTCGCAGGCGTCGGCGTTTTCTTCCTACGCCATGAACGCAGTCCTAGACTCTACTAGCCGTACAGCGGTGGCATCCGCTAATTCTGTTGCAGTCCGCAGGGCCATGTGGCTGCGCGAATGGAAGGCAGACTCGGCTTCCAAGTGGTTCTTAACCGGTTTGCCGTTTTCTGGCGAGAGATTGTTTGGCGAACGATTGGATGAGATTATTAAGGAATCCAAGGGAAAGGACTCCTCCTTACCCCAGTCCAAACCTAAGAGACCTCAGCAACGAAAGATACAATCGAGGTTTCGGTCCTTTCGTCCCTCCGCCAAGCCACAGTCCTCTTCGTCCAATAGACAGGACAAAGGCCAGAGGAACTCCTATGCGTGGCGGTCTAAGTCACGCCCCCAAAAGACCGCCGGAGGCACTGCCCCCAAGGCGGCCTCCTCATGACTCACGGCATCCCCGAACCGCATCCTCGGTCGGTGGCAGGCTCTCCCGCTTTTGCGACGCCTGGTGGCCACATGTTCAAGACCGATGGGTGAGAGACATCCTGTCTCACGGTTACAGGATAGAGTTCAGCTCTCATCCTCCGACTCGTTTTTTCAGAACCTCCCCGCCCCCCGCGCGGGCAGACGCACTTTTTCAAGCAGTGGACGCTCTGAAAAAAGGAGTTGTGACCCCCGTTCCCACTCAGGAACAGGGTCGCGGTTTTTACTCCAACTTATTCGTGGTGCCAAAGAAAGACGGATCATTCCGTCCCATTCTGGACCTCAAATTGCTCAACAAACACGTGAGCACCAGACGATTCCGGATGGAATCTCTCCGCTCGGTCATCGCCTCGATGTCACAAGGAGACTTCCTCGCATCGATCGACATCAAGGATGCTTATCTCCATGTGCCGATCGCACCAGAACATCAACGCTTTTTGCGTTTCGCCATCGGGGACGAACACCTTCAGTTCATGGCATTGCCCTTCGGCCTGGCAACAGCCCCACGGGTTTTCACCAAAGTCATGGCATCCGTTGTGGCGGTCCTGCATTCTCAGGGGCACTCGGTGATTCCCTACTTAGACGATCTCTTAGTCAGGGCACCTTCTCGGGCGGCGTGTCAACACAGCCTTACCGTCGCTCTGGAGACCCTCCAGCAGTTCGGGTGGCTCATCAACTTCCCAAAATCCAAGTTGACACCGACCCAATCTCTGACTTATCTAGGGATGGAGTTTCATACACAGTCAGCGGTAGTCAAGCTACCACTAGACAAACAGCTGTCACTGCAGGCAGGGGTGCAATCTCTGATTCAGACTCAGTCACACCCCTTGAGACGCCTCATGCACTTCCTGGGGAAGATGGTGGCAGCGATGGAAGCAGTGCCTTTCGCGCAATTCCATCTGCGCCAGCTCCAGTGGGACATTCTCCACAAATGGGACAGGAGGTCGAACTCTCTCGACAGGAACGTCTCTTTCCCTTGCAACAAAGACGTCTCTTCAGTGGTGGCTTCTTCCCACTTCTCTATCACAGGGAAAATCCTTCCTGCCCCCAACCTGGGCTGTGGTCACCACGGACGCGAGCCTGTCAGGGTGGGGAGCGGTGTTCCTCCATCACAGGGCTCAGGGAACCTGGACTCCGATAGTCTTCCCTTCAGATCAATGTCCTGGAGATAAGGGCAGTGTATCTGGCCCTATTGGCTTTCCAGCAGTTGCTGGAGGGCAGGCAGATCCGTATCCAGTCGGACAACGCCACTGCCGTCGCATACATCAACCACCAAGGCGGCACGCGAAGTCGTCAAGCCTTCCAAGAAGTCCGGCGAATTCTGCAGTGGGTGGAAGCCACAGCATCCACCATCTCCGCAGTTCACATACCGGGCGTAGAAAACTGGGAAGCAGATTTTCTCAGTCGTCAGGGAATGGATGCGGGGGAATGGTCCCTGCACCCAGAAGTGTTTCGAGAGATCTGTCGCCGCTGGGGAACGCCGGACGTCGATCTCATGGCGTCACGGCACAACAACAAGGTCCCGGCATTCATGGCACGGTCTCTGGATCACAGAGCTCTGGCGGCGGACGCGTTAGTCCAGGATTGGTCGCAGTTTCGACTGCCTTATGTATTTCCTCCTCTGGCAATGCTGCCCAGAGTACTACGCAAGATCAGGTCCGACTGCCGTCGCGCCATTCTCGTCGCTCCAGACTGGCCGAGGAGGTCATGGTACCCGGATCTGTGGCATCTCACGGTGGGTCAGCTGTGGGCGCTGCCAGACCGCCCAGACTTGCTGTCGCAAGGGCCGTTTTTCCATCTGAATTCTGCGGCCCTCAACCTGACTGTGTGGCCATTGAGTCCTGGCTCCTAGCGTCTTCAGGGTTGTCTCAGGATGTCATTGCCACTATGAGACAGGCCAGGAAACCGACGTCCGCCAAGATCTATTACAGGTCTTGGCGGATTTTCTTGTCCTGGTGTTCTGATAAAGGTTTTACTCCCTGGCCTTTTGCCTTACCCACTTTTCTTTCCTTCCTTCAATCCGGAATGGATAAGGGGTTGTCACTTAGTTCTCTCAAAGGGCAAGTATCGGCACTCTCAATATTCTTTCAAAAGCGTCTGGCCAGGCTTCCGCAGGTCCGCACGTTCCTGCAGGGAGTTTGCCACATAGTCCCACCTTACAAGCGCCCGCTTGAACCCTGGGACCTTAACAGGGTGCTAACGGCTCTTCAGAAACCGCCTTTTGAGCCGCTGCGGGATGTCTCCTTATCACGTCTTTCGCAGAAAGTGGCATTTCTAGTAGCAGTTACTTCACTCCGTAGAGTGTCGGAGCTTGCAGCACTGTCATGCAAAGCCCCCTTCCTGGTTTTTCACCAGGATAAGGTGGTTCTCCGTCCTGTTCCGGAATTTCTCCCTAAGGTGGTATCGCCTTTTTCATCTCAATCAGGATATCACCTTACCTTCATTTTCCCTAATCCAATTCACCACTTTGAAAAGGATTTGCACTCATTAGATCTAGTGAGAGCACTCCGGTACTACGTATCTCGCACAGCGCCCCTGCGCCGTTCAGATGCACTCTTTGTCCTTGTCGCCGGTCAGCGTAAGGGTTCGCAGGCTTCCAAGTCAACCTTGGCTCGGTGGATCAAGGAACCGATTCTTGAAGCTTACCGTTCTTCGGGGCTTCCGCTTCCTTCGGGGCTGAAAGCCCATTCTACCAGAGCCGTGGGTGCGTCCTGGGCATTGCGGCACCGGGCGACGGCTCAGCAGGTGTGTCAGGCAGCTACCTGGTCTAGCCTGCACACTTTCACGAAACACTATCAGGTGCATACCTATGCTTCGGCAGATGCCAGTGTAGGTAGGCGAGTCCTTCAGGCGGCGGTTGCCCACCTGTAAGAGGGAGCCGTGTCGGCTCTATTTATCGAGGTATTCTTTTACCCACCCAGGGACTGCTTTTGGACGTCCCAATTGTCTGGGTCTCCCAATGGAGCGACAAAGAAGAAGGGAATTTTGTTTACTTACCGTAAATTCCTTTTCTTCTAGCTCCTATTGGGAGACCCAGCACCCGCCCCTGTTCCCTTCGGGCTAGTTGTTCTTTTGTGTACACATGTTGTTCATGTTCAATTGTTTCATGGTTTTCAGTTCTCCGAACATCCTTCGGATTGAATTTACCTTAAACCAATTTATAAGTTTCCTCCTTCCTGCTTTTGCACCAAAACTGATGAGCCCGTGATGCACGGGAGGGTGTATAGGCAGAGGGGAGGGGTTACACTTTTGAGTGTAATACTTTGTGTGGCCTCCGGAGGCAGAAGCTATACACCCAATTGTCTGGGTCTCCCAATAGGAGCTAGAAGAAAAGGAATTTACGGTAAGTAAACAAAATTCTCTTCTTTATGTTCTACACAGCGGCCTAGGCTCTTATATACAGCATTGTAACATGCTGTATATAAGATCCCACTGGTGGTGGCCGCAGCTTATAGGCCAAAAAACTGGTGACAGGTTCCCTTTAATATTGAGCTCCGCTTCCTTCTTTTTGTCTAGGATCACCCACTGCCTTTGCATCTTTTCTTCTCCTTCTCCTTGTTTGTACAAGGCAATGATCTCTTCTCTTAACTTTTTGAACCATTCTTTGACAGCCCAAAATATTAGTGACCTGGTGGCTGTTGCCCATGAGGAATGGGGTAAAATTCCCCAGGATCTGTTTTCTATGGGGGAGGGGGAATAATTTGAATGACTTGTGTCCACCATGAACACCACACGTCCGTAGATGGGCTCAGAAGTGGTGCCAGTGAATGACCCTTCCGTTGGGGTCGGTCCACTGTTCTGCAGAGAGCAGATCTTCTCGCTCTCAGGCCATTCGCTCCCATGACGGGTGGATGCTGTCTTCTCCCATATGAGTAGGAGGCGGCCGAACTCATGAATCCAGTTCTGTAATTAGTACCATACGTCCCTCGATTAGTTTACAGGCAGAACATCTGGAGGGTCCGCCCTGTATATAGGTGTCCTGGTCAGCTGTGCACCGAGGCTTTGATGTTCACCTACGAAGCGTTCAGCTCCTGTACGTGTAACGAGGCAATATAAACCCGGGGCAACAAAGGACGCGGCTACCAGTAATTAGCCGGGAGTTATTGAAGTGGAGAACTTGTAACCAACTTACTAATGGCAGCGACTGAGTCATCGCGGCAGATATGCCGAGCCCTGCGAGGACTGAGTCACAAACGCAGAGGTTGTTTGTATAACCCTTCATATAAACCCATGTACGGGAGCAGAGCGGTCCCGGGGGGATCACGTCAGAGCCGGGATCTACTCATTTGTACGTTCAGCTCTTGTAACTCATGTCCGACCTTTAGTCCCCTTAGAGAGCTAAAGAGAAGCCGAAATGCTGCAGTTTCCTGAGCCGCAGCGGAAAGTGTTTCATTTTCTTCTATCGCACCAACATGTATACGTTATTTTCATCTTCTCACATGGACAATAATGATGGATGGTTCTTCTGACTGCGCAGCTCCACTGAGAATATTTAATCCTGAAGCTATTACATGTGTACGGTGCAAGGAGGGGAGGGTGGACGGGACAACGTGCCGAGCGCCGGATGGATGAGGCCTTCATGGGAATTTTGGAATTCCACAACATGGAAACGTAAGGCTTGCGCTGGCCGCAGGGGGTGTCTCTCGCGCTGGCCGCAGGGGGTGTCTCTCGCGCTGGCCGCAGGGGGTGTCTCTCGCGCTGGCCGCAGGGGGTGTCTCTCGCGCTGGCCGCAGGGGGTGTCTCTCGCGCTGGCCGCAGGGGGTGTCTCTCGCGCTGGCCGCAGGGGGTGTCTCTCGCGCTGGCCGCAGGGGGTGTCTCTCGCGCTGGCCGCAGGGAATGTCTCTCGCGCTGGCCGCAGGGGGTGTCTCTCGCGCTGGCCGCAGGGGGTGTCTCTCGCGCTGGCCGCAGGGGGTGTCTCTCGCGCTGGCCGCAGGGGGTGTCTCTCGCGCTGGCCGCAGGGGGTGTCTCTCGCGCTGGCCGCAGGGGGTGTCTCTCGCGCTGGCCGCAGGGGGTGTCTCTCGCGCTGGCCGCAGGGGGTGTCTCTCGCGCTGGCCGCAGGGGGTGTCTCTCGCGCTGGCCGCAGGGGGTGTCTCTCGCGCTGGCCGCAGGGGGTGTCTCTCGCGCCGGCCGCAGGGGGTGTCTCTCGCGCCGGCCGCAGGGGGTGTCTCTCGCGCCGGCCGCAGGGGGTGTCTCTCGCGCCGGCCGCAGGGGGTGTCTCTCGCGCCGGCCGCAGGGGGTGTCTCTCGCGCCGGCCGCAGGGGGTGTCTCTCGCGCCGGCCGCAGGGGGTGTCTCTCGCGCCGGCCGCAGGGGGTGTCTCTCGCGCCGGCCGCAGGGGGTGTCTCTCGCGCCGGCCGCAGGGGGTGTCTCTCGTGCGCCGGCCGCGGTGGTGTCTCTCGTGCGCCGGCCGCGGTGGTGTCTCTCGTGCGCCGGCCGCGGTGGTGTCTCTCGTGCGCCGGCCGCGGGGGAGTCTCTCGTGCGCCGGCCGCGGGGGAGTCTCTCGTGCGCCGGCCGCGGGGGAGTCTCTCGTGCGCCGGCCGCGGGGGATTCTCTCGTGCGCCGGCCGCGGGGGATTCTCTCGTGCGCCGGCCGCGGGGGATTCTCTCGTGCGCCGGCCGCGGGGGATTCTCTCGTGCGCCGGCCGCGGGGGATTCTCTCGTGCGCCGGCCGCGGGGGATTCTCTCGTGCGCCGGCCGCGGGGGATTCTCTCGTGCGCCGGCCGCGGGGGATTCTCTCGTGCGCCGGCCGCGGGGGATTCTCTCGTGCGCCGGCCGCGGGGGATTCTCTCGTGCGCCGGCCGCGGGGGATTCTCTCGTGCGCCGGCCGCGGGGGATTCTCTCGTGCGCCGGCCGCGGGGGATTCTCTCGTGCGCCGGCCGCGGGGGATTCTCTCGTGCGCCGGCCGCGGGGGATTCTCTCGTGCGCCGGCCGCGGGGGATTCTCTCGTGCGCCGGCCGCGGGGGATTCTCTCGTGCGCCGGCCGCGGGGGATTCTCTCGTGCGCCGGCCGCGGGGGATTCTCTCGACCAAGGCGCAGGCTTGACAAATTGTAACATGATTTTCTTGCACTCTCGCTCCATGTATTGGGTGCCTGGTCCAGAGTCGCTGTGTAGTCCCAGCCAAACAGGCAATTGTCTCCATTTGCTTCCTCACTAACCCTCCGCTGTTTTATTTCTAGGTGCTAGTTAACGACTTCTTCCTTGTGGCTTGCCTAGAAGATTTCATAGAAAACGCCCGACTCTTTATATTCGAAACCTTCTGCCGCATCCATCAATGTATTAGCATCAGGTAAAATCAAACTGCCCTTTCAACTCTCCCAGTCCTAATATGGCTGATAACAGGGAACAATTAATTGCATTTAGTTGCATAACCTATGAAGAAAAAAAAATTGTAGGCTATTTCTAGAATGTATTACTACAAACCACCAATGACCAATGCATAGGGGCTCCAGAGAAGCACTTTGTGTGTGCTGCTGTCTGACCGCGGTGGTCGGTCTCCACGGCAACGAGCTGTAAACAAAAAAAAAAGTGTAAATATCATATGAATGGCTGACAATGCAGGGCTTGGATTTACAAACCTGATGTGACCGTTCCCATTTATGTCCAAATCCTGCAATTGTAGCAACCGGCTGTGTCTCCACCACATGATCTAAAGTCGGTTGTGTTGAGCTCGATTCCCCATCTTCCCACCAAGCTTTTTTTGGTAGGGTCACCATTGTGTCCTGCTCCGTCCTAGGTGATTTTCTGTAGATTTTTGCCACCAGATATTATGTCCTCAAATTCCCAAAGTCCTTTTGGGCTAAGCAGTAAGGATAAGAGGACGCACGGCGATCAAAGTTCTCACGGAAGAATCAGTCGGTGGTTGGATGTTTAATTGTCGTCCATTGGCAGTAAATATAGTGCGCCCGTGTGCCCAGATGTGCGCGTCCTGTGCCCCGCCGAGGTGTCCGCCACATCTGGTGGCTCGGTGTCCTGCACGCTCGCGGCCCTCTAATTACACCATCGATACGTCAGGTTTGCTTGTGCCTTTTTGTGGTTTCCCGGTGATGTATGGACCGCATTAGAGAAGCAGCAGATCTGAGTTATTAAATTCTTTCTCCCTTGTCTGTTTCTCATATTTTCCCCCTGACATCTTGTGATAATGGCCGCCTTATCTGAATTTGCTGTTTTCATCCCGTGACGAGGGGCGCTTGGGCTGGTCGCAGTTATTTTAATTACAGAGCTGCTTGTCAGTCGCTTATTTCATTTTTCCAGGAATTACTGAGCTTCTAAAGGGCCAAGTACGTGGTTTTCTGGGAGTCGCGCGTGTACGTGTGTTCCCCAGGACGGCCTCCCGGCAGCGCAGCCTTCATTCTCCTGCCATTAAGGGGGTATGTGTAGGTCATAGCAAGGGTCCTTGTATTAACTGCAATCTCTTGTCTCCTGACCACAGATGGTCCATGTGGTTTTCCTGCCACGGTTTTTAGTGTGACTGGCGCTCGGACGTCCCGTTTTCAGCAATGTGCCATGGGGTCAGTGCGGTAAAGTCCTTCATAAGAGATGGGTCTGAGAGCACGAGACCGGTTTTGGGGATATCTTGTATTAGGGGAGACCCCCCCCCCCCTTATTGTCCTTTCTGTACTCGCATAGCTGTATAGGTTGAGAAATGGGGCTGCCGATCATGTGGTTCCCCCCTTCCCATTACTTAAAATTGTTTTCCACTATTACTCCCTGTGCACACACTGCGTTTTTTGCCGCAGATTTGCTGCGTTTTTTTGCTGCAGAATTGGTGCAGTTTTTGTTCATAAGCTTCATGCAGGCCTTTCCCAGCCAAGTCTATGAGAAATCCAAAATGCTGCGCACACGTTGCTTCTTTTTTCCCTTGCAGGTTTTGCTGCAGAATTTCTGCAGCAAAAAGCAGCATGTCACTTCTTTTCTGCGTTTTTCTCTGTGTTTTGCCATTGACAATGTTAAAAAAAAAATAAAAACAGCAGGGGCAAAACCGCAGACAAAAACGTGGTAAATCCACACCAAAAACACACCAAAACACGGTAAACCCTCATAAGTTTTCGGTGCGTTTTTTGTCCGCAGGTAGGTGCGTTTTTCCTGCAGGTAGGTGCGTTTTTCCTGCAGGTAGGTGCGTTTTTTTGTCCGTAGGTAGTTGCACTTTTCCCGCAGGTGGGTGCGTATTTTCCCGCAGGTGGGTGCGTATTTTCCCGCAGGTGGGTGCGTATGTACCTGTGTCCATTCTCACCACTTCAGTATGCCGGGCTTAGGGTTAGTGTGTATGATCAGAAGTCCCAGCATTGGGTCCTCTGGCCGGAGCCACCTACTGGGTGTTGAGATCAGGGCACGGACCGGTGAACTCCATCCAACAAACACCAATTGCATCAGAGCCGGATGCCAGTGAATAGGGCAGTGAGGCATTTGCAGTGGCATGTTAATGCAATAGTAGCACCGCTTAAAGGGAACCAAACATCAGGATTTTGGTGCATAAGGTGCAGCACTGGCAGTATCGCAGTGTGTACATACCATTAGTGGGCAGCTCGGGTGTTTAGGCTGTGAAATCCAAGTTTATAAAGTTTGAAAATTCATGCACTTTTTGATTGACGTGTGCACCTCTCTCCTAATGTGTGGGCGGGTTATGCACGTGTACCCCCCCCCCCATCCGCCGCCTGTTCCTCCCTCTCTCTGGTTGTATTCAAATGTCTCTCTTCAGAAACATGGTGCCGGAGTTGGCACCTGCGCATAGCGCTTATCTCCGGCGCCATGTTTCTGAAGCCCGCAGTAGCTAGTATTACCTGCAGCTACGATATCGTGCTGCCCCAGGACACCGTGACCGGGTCTCGCAGCACTGCCGTCACTGGGTCATGTGAGTCCATTGTGAACTTACCTCACCTGACCCCCGATGTCGCTGGCAGGATGCTGTCGGCTTTTTCCTGTGGCGTCCCGGTGTCCTAGGCGGCTGCTGTGCTGGCTCTGTGTCCTGGGGCAGCGATATCGTAGCTGCAGGTAATACTAGCTACTGCGGGCTCCAGAAACATGGCGCCGGAGATGAGCGCTATGTGCGCAGGTGCCAACTCCGGCGCCATGTTTCTGGAGAGAGAAATTTGAATACAATCAGAGAGAGGGAGGAACAGGCGGGGGGGGGGGGGGGGGGCAGGGATACACGTGCATAACCCGCCCGGACATTAGCAGCGAGGTGCACACGTCAATCAAAAAGTGCTTGAATTTTCAAACTTTATAAAGTTGGATTTCACAGCCTAAACACCCGAGCTGCCCACTAATGGTATGTACAAAATGTGCCTGATAGTGCCAGTACTGCACTGGCTGCACCTTATACACCAAAATCCTGATGTTTTGTTTTAAAGCACTACGTTGGCATATTTTTTTACTGCTGGAGTGATGCTTTAAATGCCAGGCCCCTGTCCCCTTACTTATATTCACCTTCTGGTGTCTTCATCAGTTTCCAGCGTCACTCCCATCGGTCTCCTCTTATTTGTCACCTGCCGGCAGCTCCAGTGTTTCATGGAGCAAGCCCAGAGACCACAACTCAATACAAGTCTATGGGAGCCTCATTCTGGCTCTCATAGACTTGCATTGAGCCATTGTTATAAAACGTTTGACTTCCGGTCTGTCAGAAGTTGCGGTCACAAGATGACACATGGCATCAGTAAAAGAATGAAAACGCCGGAGGGTGAGTATGCGATCGAGGGCAGGGGGCTTAGATTTAAAGAATCACTCCAGCACTGGAAAAAAAAATAACCCCACGAGAGTGGTGCTTTAAAGCTAAGGGATCACTACTGGTGAACCTATTAGGCTCTGTGCGCACTGGGAAATGAAATTTCCTTGTGTAAATTCCGCATGCTCTCAAAGATTACCGCACCCGCGGTAAAAAACCGCGGGAAACCGCACCCGAAAACCGCATGCGGTTTGCTGCGGTTTTACCGCGGTATTGTTCGCGGTATTGCCGCGGTTTTGCCGCGTGCGGGTTGGGATGTGCTTTATTGCATTCAATGCAATAAAGCACATTGAAGAAAAAAAAAAAAAATACATTTAATTCTGATAGTAGATAGACAGAAGAATAGATAGAGGGATAGATAGATAGACAGACAGATAGAGGGATAGATAGAGGACAGATCGCTGCATTTCCCACGGTCGGCAGTGAGTTCACATTACCGGCCGTGGGAAATGACCGGTAATTACCTCTGCTGTCTGCTGCATTCAGCCTGTGTCTGTGACAGTCGCGGCTGGATGGAAGCAGTGCAGGACCCTGTGGATTATGCCGGAACTGTGTGGATTACGCCAGAGCTTTGTTTGGGGGGGGTTAATAAAATGGTGAACGAGGCTTGTTGGTTTTATTTAAAATAAAGGATTTTTCGGTGTCTGTGTTTTCTTTGTCGCTCCTAATTGGGAGACCCAGACAATTGGGTGTATAGCTATGCCTCCGGAGGCCACACAAAGTATTACACTAAAAGTGTAAAGCCCCTCCCCTTCAGCCTATACACCCCCCGTACTGCTACGGGCTCATCAGTTTTTATGCTTTGTGCGAAGGAGGTCAGACATCCACGCATAGCTCCACAGCTTAGTCAGCAGCAGCTGCTGACTATGTCGGATGGAAGAAAAGAGGGCCCATAACAGGGCCCCCCAGCATGCTCCCTTCTCACCCCACTCTTGTCGGCGGTGTTGTTAAGGTTGAGGTATCCATTGCGGGTACGGAGGCTGGAGCCCACATGCTGCTTTCCTTCCCCATCCCTCAATTAGGGCTCTGGGTGAAGTGGGATCCCATCGGTCTCCAGGCACAGGAGACCGTGCTCCATCCACAGCTCCTGAGGACCCTGCTGGATAGGAGCCGAGTATCGTTCAGGGACATGGCCCTGCTACTTGGAGGTACTCTGTGTCCCCGTGGGGACCGCGCACAGCAACACTCCAGCATTGCTGGGTGTGCTAGTGCACCGGGGACAGCAGCGCTGGCTGCATTTGTGCCACTATACACTTCAGCGTCGCTGAGTGTGTTTGTGTCTTTCTTCCCGCCCCCAGCCCTACCAGTCAGGGGAAGGGCGGGACGCTGTACAGGACGGCAGCACTGAGGGCTGGAGCATGCTTTGCATACTCCACCCCCCTCACTCTGCACAGTGGGGCACCAGTTCCCGCACTTTTCTGGGTCACGCCCACGGCTCCCTCCTCTCCCCAGGACGCTGGCAGCCATTCCTCTCAGCTCTGCTAACGCTGGAGAGGAGAGACAAGCTCAAAGAGACCCAGGCAGGAATTCTGGTGCCCACACAACCGCTTTGCGCAGGCGGTAAGCAGCACCTGTGGTGCTGGCCCCACTAGTGCAGAAGTGTATTTATAGTTTATATGATTATAGTCTACACTTTACACTGTAGGGTGCACTGTTGATTTGTGGCTATATACCCTCCTGTATTGCTCAGAGGAGACAACAGCATGTCGTCCACAAATAGCAAGGGTGCCAAGGCACAGACTTACTATGCTGCCTGTGCAGCATGTACGGCTATACTGCCGGCAGGTTCCACTGACCCTCATTGTGTGCAATGCTCGGGCCCTGTGGCACTTTCTCAGCCGGAGCCTCTGCTAGGGGTGGCCCAGGGAGAACCACCTGTTAACACTGTCCAGGTGACAGGGACGGAGTTTGCAGTTTTTACTGAAAGACTTTCTGAGACTATGGCTAAGATATTAGAAGCCTTGCAGTCCAGGCCGGCATCTCAAGCCAGGGGCACTGTGGAATCATTGTCCCCTGGTTCCCCTCAGTGGGAACAGCAATGTCTTCCCGGGGTGTCTCATGGATCCCAGGGTGAGGTCTCTGACACGGACCGCAGCCCCAGACCGACTAAGCGAGCTCGCTATGAAATCCCCTCGACATCATCACAATGTTCAGGGTCTCAGCGAGAGGACTCTCTGTATGATGAAGCGGAGGTAGCTGATCAGGATTCTGATCCTGAAGCCGCTCTCAACCTTGATACTCCTGATGGGGACGCCATAGTGAATGATCTTATTGCGTCCATCAATGAAATGTTGAATATTTCTCCCTCAGCTCCTCCTGTGGAGGAGTCAGCTTCTCAGCAGGAGAAATTCCGTTTCAGGTTTCCCAAGCATACAAAGAGTATGTTTCTGGACCACTCTGACTTCAGAGAGGCAGTCCAGAAACACCGAGCTTATCCAGATAAGCGTTTTTCCAAGCGCCTTAAGGATACACGTTACCCTTTTCCCCCTGACGTGGTCAAGGGCTGGACTCAGTGTCCCAAGGTGGATCCTCCAATCTCCAGACTGGCGGCTAGATCCATAGTTGCAGTGGAAGATGGAGCTTCACTCAAGGATGCCACTGACAGACAGATGGAGCTCTGGTTGAAATCCATCTATGAAGCTATCGGCGCGTCTTTTGCTCCAGCATTCGCAGCCGTATGGGCACTCCAAGCTATCTCAGCTGGTCAGGCGCAAATTGACGCACTCACACGTACGTCTGCGCCGCAGGTGGCGTCCATAACCTCTCAAACGTCGGCATTTGCGTCCTACGCTATTAATGCTGTCCTGGACTCTGCGACCCGTACGGCGGTTGCAGCCGTCAATTCGGTGGCAATACGCAGGGCCTTGTGGCTGCGGGAATGGAAGGCAGATTCGGCTTCCAAAAAGTGCTTAACTGGATTGCCATTTTCTGGCGACCGTTTGTTTGGTGAGAGATTGGATGAAATCATCAAACAATCCAAGGGAAAGGAAACATACTTACCCCAGGCCAAACCAAAAACACCCCAACAGAGGAGGGGACAGTCGAGGTTTCGGTCCTTTCGGGGTACGGGCAGGTCCCAATTCTCCTCGTCCAAAAGGCCTCAGAAGGATCAGAGGAACTCCGACGCATGGCGGTCTAAATCACGCCCTAAAAAGACCGCCGGAGGTGCCGCTACCAAGGCGGCTTCCTCATGACTTACGGCCTCCTCACACCGCATCCTCGGTCGGTTGCAGGCTCTCCCGCTTTTGCGACACCTGGCTGCCACAAGTAAAAGACCGTTGGGTGAGAGACATTTTGTCTCACGGTTACAGGATAGAGTTCAGCTCTCGTCCTCCGACTCGATTCTTCAGAACATCTCCGCCTCCCGAGCGAGCCGAGGCTCTTCTGCAGGCGGTGGGCATTCTGAAGGCAGAAGGAGTGGTGGTCCCGGTTCCTCTTCAGCAACAGGGTCACGGTTTCTACTCCAACCTGTTTGTGGTTCCAAAGAAGGACGGGTCCTTCCGTCCTGTTTTGGACCTAAAACTGCTCAACAAACACGTAAGGACCAGGCGGTTCCGGATGGAATCCCTCCGCTCCGTCATCGCCTCAATGTCCCAAGGAGATTTCCTAGCATCGATCGATATCAAGGATGCTTATCTCCACGTACCAATTGCTCCAGAGCATCAGCGCTTCTTGCGCTTCGCCATAGGAGACGAACACCTTCAGTTCGCGGCACTGCCGTTCGGCCTGGCGACAGCCCCAAGGGTTCTCACCAAGGTCATGGCTACAGTAGTTGCGGTCCTCCACTCTCAGGGTCACTCAGTGATACCTTACTTAGACGATCTGCTGGTCAAGGCACCCTCTCAAGAGACATGCCAACACAGCCTCAACGTTACTCTGGAGATTCTCCAGAGTTTCGGGTGGATCATCAATTTTCCAAAGTCAAATCTGACACCGGTCCAATCACTGACATATCTTGGCATGGAGTTTCATACTCTTCCAGCGATAGTGAAGCTTCCGCTGGACAAACAGCGTTCACTACTGACAGGGGTACAATCTCTCCTTCAAGGTCGGTCACACCCCTTGAGGCGCCTCATGCACTTCCTGGGGAAGATGGTGGCAGCAATGGAAGCAGTCCCTTTAGCGCAGTTTCACCTGCGTCCTCTTCAATGGGACATCCTACGCAAGTGGGACAGGAGGCCGACGTCCCTAGACAGGAACGTCTCCCTCTCTCAAGCAACCAAAGCTTCCCTTCGGTGGTGGCTTCTTCCCACCTCATTATCGAAAGGAAAATCCTTCCTACCCCCATCCTGGGCGGTGGTCACGACGGACGCGAGCCTGTCAGGGTGGGGAGCAGTTTTTCTCCACCACAGGGCTCAGGGTACGTGGACTCAGCAAGAGTCCTCACTTCAGATCAATGTTCTGGAGATCAGGGCAGTGTATCTTGCCCTAAAAGCGTTCCAGCAGTGGCTGGAAGGCAAGCAGATCCGAATTCAGTCGGACAACTCCACAGCGGTGGCTTACATCAACCACCAAGGTGGGACACGCAGTCGGCAAGCCTTCCATGAAGTCCGGAGGATTCTGATGTGGGTGGAAGCCACAGCATCCACCATATCCGCAGTTCACATCCCGGGCGTAGAAAACTGGGAAGCAGACTTTCTCAGTCGCCAGGGCATGGACGCAGGGGAATGGTCCCTTCACCCGGACGTGTTTCAGGAGATCTGTTGCCACTGGGGGATGCCGGACGTCGACCTAATGGCGTCACGGCACAACAACAAGGTCCCAACATTCATGGCTCGATCTCAAGATCACAGAGCTCTGGCGGCAGACGCCTTAGTTCAGGATTGGTCGCAGTTTCAGCTTCCTTATGTGTTTCCTCCTCTGGCTCTGTTGCCCAGAGTGTTACGCAAGATAAGGGCCGACTGCCGCCGCGCCATCCTCGTCGCTCCAGACTGGCCGAGGAGGTTGTGGTACCCGGATCTGTGGCATCTCACGGTCGGCCAACCGTGGGCACTGCCAGACCGACCAGATTTGCTATCTCAAGGGCCGTTTTTCCATCTGAATTCTGCGGCCCTCAACCTGACTGTGTGGCCATTGAGTCCTGGATCCTAGAGTCTTCAGGATTATCTCAAGAGGTCATTGCCACTATGAGACAGGCTAGGAAACCAACGTCCGCCAAGATTTCCTCCCTAAGGTGGTATCCCCTTTTCATCTCAATCAGGACATCTCCTTACCCTCGTTTTGTCCTCATCCAGTTCACCAATGTGAAAAGGATTTGCACTTGTTAGATCTGGTGAGAGCACTCAGACTCTACATTTCTCGTACGGCGCCCCTGCGCCGCTCCGATGCACTCTTTGTCCTTGTCGCTGGCCAGCGTAAAGGGACACAAGCTTCCAAATCAACCCTGGCTCGGTGGATCAAGGAACCAATTCTCGAAGCTTACCGTTCCTCGGGGCTTCCGGTTCCCTCAGGACTGAAGGCCCATTCTACCAGGGCCGTGGGAGCGTCCTGGGCCTTGCGACACCAGGCTACGGCTCAGCAGGTGTGTCAGGCAGCTACCTGGTCGAGCCTGCACACTTTCACGAAACACTATCAGGTGCATACCTATGCTTCGGCAGATGCCAGCCTAGGTAGGCGAGTCCTTCAGGCGGCAGTTGCCCACCTGTAGGACGGAGCCGTTACGGCTCTATTATGAGGTATTATTTACCCACCCAGGGACCGCTTTTGGACGTCCCAATTGTCTGGGTCTCCCAATTAGGAGCGACAAAGAAGAAGGGAATTTTGTTTACTTACCGTAAATTCCTTTTCTTCTAGCTCCAATTGGGAGACCCAGCCTTCGCCCCTGTTTTTTGTATACACATGTTGTTCATGTTAAATGGTTTCAGTTCTCCGATATTCCTTCGGATTGAATTTACTTTAAACCAGTTTATAATTTTTTCCTCCTTCTGGCTTTTGCACCAAAACTGATGAGCCCGTAGCAGTACGGGGGGTGTATAGGCTGAAGGGGAGGGGCTTTACACTTTTAGTGTAATACTTTGTGTGGCCTCCGGAGGCATAAGCTATACACCCAATTGTCTGGGTCTCCCAATTGGAGCTAGAAGAAAAGGAATTTACGGTAAGTAAACAAAATTCCCTTCTTTTTCACTTTACTTACGGGTTGATCATGTCAGCTGTCACATAGACGCTGCCATGATCAAGCCTGGGGTTAATGGCGGTGGTCCCCCACCATCATTAACCCCTTGTATTACCTTGCCACCACTGCTACACTGTGGCAAGAAGAGCCGAGGACACGCCGGTGCTGCCGCATATTGCATGCGACAGTGCCGGGGCAGCTGCGGCTGATATTCTCGGCTGCGGGAGGGGGAGTGAGGCGGGGGACATTAACCCTGCTCCTCTCCCTCCCCAGCCTGAGAATACCGGGCCGCCGCTGTGTGCTTACCTCGGCTGGAAGGTAAATATGCAGCGGAGCCCACGTTCTTTTTTTCCTATATTTCCGTTTTCTTTCTATGTGTATTCTATGTGTCTGTGTCTGTGTTCTATGTCTGTGTTCTATGTCTGTGTGTGTGTGATCTGTGTGTGTTTACTCTCTGCACGGCTTCCTCTTCCTGTAATGACATCACTTCCCTGCAAAACCGCAGACAAGCGATGCACATTACCGGAGGTAAACCGCGAAATACCGCAGGGAATAACGCAGGAAAACGCAGTGAACCGCACAGAATTTGCTGCCTGCGTTATTCCCTGCGGGATTTCATGATTAACATTGAGTCAATGGAGTGAAATCCCGCAGCTATGTGCGGAAAAGAAGTGACATGCACTTGTTTTTGCTGCGGGATTCCCGCAGCAAAACATGCAGCTGTCAAATTCCGCCCAGTGCGCACAGGATTTTTTTTCTCCATAGGATTTGCTGGTGATTCACTGCAGAGATGTTATGAACATTTTCTGCAGCGAAACATGCAGCAAATCCGCGAAAAATCCGCGGCAAAATCCGGTAAGTGCGCACAGGGCCTTAAAGGAATTTTCCAGTTCCAGAACACCTTGGCCTGGAGCTGCTGGTTTGGAAAAAGAAACAAAAAAAACAAACAAACATGTTTTCATTTTTTTTTTTTTTTTTTTAAAAAAAATGTGAAAAAAAAATCTATTTTTTAATTACATATAATAAAATATGTAACATTAGTTTTGCAGAGACCAAAACCCACAGTCTGAGAGTATTAGGTAATTTTGTAACATTTTCTCCACTTTCCATTAGAGGAACGCTATTAACCCCTTTGTTAACCCCTTCACACCTCCAAGCTCTCCTGGCTGCCGGTCATGGGATTTTTTTCATGCAAGTGAAGCAAGAAGTAAAAAAAAAAAAAAAAAAAAAAGAAAAAAGAAAAAAGTTCATTTAGGAAACTGTATGTGAGTCAGGGCCGCTGTGTGCTCATGTCTGGGGTGAGCGTGCATCGTCTGCCCCGGCCTTACTCACTGTGTGTGCAGGATGCGGTGCATCTGGGAGCAGCGGTGACTCGGCTCCGGCTCGTTTGCATATTCCTGGCCTCGGCTAATTAAACAATTGCACAAGGCCGGGGGTTGCCGCTGGTATTAGCTGTCCGGAAGAGCTGGTGTGTAACCTGGGTGTATTTTTAGGTGCGATGACGCGGCAGAATATGAAACGTTACCCCCCGCTGGGATGGGATGCTGCTGGTTTAGGGGAGGGGGGCGGCTTGTGATGTTTTGGGAACAAGTGTCGTGACAAAGAACATCAAAGAAAACTTATCCAGCTGCCGCTACCATCTTACTAATTGACTTAATTAGAAACACTTCTCCAGACCTATTATCTCACAAGTCTGGACAGAATTGGAAACTGAATGCAACATTGACAGCAATAAGTAGTCCAAAAAGGGACCAACGGGGTTAACCCTCGGATGCCTGAGGGGTTACACAACAACGCGATAAAACTTCTCCCTTCTAGTTTTCCCCTGCTAAGAATAACTTTTAATGATTGTTAGCTGTCCCTTTATATACCTAATACTACAAGTATTTAAAGAGGTGCTCCTGTTTTCTAAATTGATAGCGAATATTAATTCATTTATATAGCACTATTGGTTCCACAGCGCTTTACATACATTGGCAACACTGTCCCCATTGGGGCTCACAATCTAGAGTCCCTATCTGTATGTCTGTGGACTGTGGGAGGAAACCCACGCAAACACGGGGAGAACATACAAACTCCTTGCAGATGGTGGGATTTGAACCCAGGACCCCAGCGCTGCAAGACTGCAGTGCTAACCACTGAGCCACTGAACAGTGCTAACCACTGAGCCACCGTGCCGCCCAACTCAGATTACTTTGATTGGAGGGGGTCCAACCTTCAGCTCCTTCTGATCTGGATGTTGCCATGATGCTGGGAATTAAACTACAGTTCGTTATGGGACGTTCAGTGCCCCTTACCACCTACTTGCTCATCCATCTATGCCTCTTACTTGATTGACAGCTCTGACTTTACAGGATATAATTGATATAAGTGTAGGATGCAGAAACTATGTAGGACGTAGCACGCTGAGGACGCATCAAGCGCCTGGGCTGACAGACGATTTCTAGTGTTTGCATAAAAGATTTGATCAGACAAGCACTCGCTTTTTTCGGTGGACATATTCACTCAGGTCAATGGTCAGGAATAGAGATGAGCAGATCACTTCACACCCTGGTCCACGTCCGTGACATCTGGCCGTGGACAGAATTATGTGAATTTTCCTTACCTTCCAGGATTGGCTTAGGCTAGTTTCACTCTTGCGTTGGACGGCTTCCGTAGCATTGCGTTGTGTGACGGATGCAACGGATGCGTTGCATATAGTGGCACAACGCAATGCTACTTATCGTACAAAACAACGGAAAACTTTATTTCTTCGGCGCTCCATTGGGAGACCCAGACGATTGGGTGTATAGCTACTGCCTCCGGAGGCCACACAAAGCATTACACTAAAAAGTGTAAGGCCCCTCCCCTTCTGGCTATACACCCCCAGTGGGATCACTGGCTCACCAGTTTTCTGCTTTGTGCGAAGGAGGTCAGACATCCACGCATAGCTCCACTGTTTAGTCAGCAGTAGCTGCTGACTATATCGGATGGAAGAAAAGAGGGCCCATATAGGGCCCCCAGCATGCTCCCTTCTCACCCCGCTTGTGGTTTGTAAGGTTGAGGTACCTATTGCTGGTACGGCGGCTGGAGCCCACATGCTGTTTTCCTTCCACATCCCCCTGAGGGGCTCTGAGGAAGTGGGATCTTACCGGCCCCAAAGCCCTGAGGCCGGGCTCCATCCACAGACCCATTGAACCTGCTGGATACGGAGCTGGGTACCGTTCAGGGACATGGCCCTGCACCATTCAGGTACTCTGTGTCCCCGTACACACAGGCACAGCACACTCCAGACTTGCTGGGTGTGCTAGTGCGCCGGGGACAGTAAAGGGTTACAGTCACTGCAGCCTAGCTGAGTGACTTTATGTATGGGGAACTACCGCGCCGGACGCTCCGGGAGCGGCGGCGCGGCTGGGACTTGTAGTGCGCCGGGGACTTAGCGCCGACCGCGCTTTTACGGCGGCGGCGCTTATAAATCCAGTCCCCGGCTTTTGCGGCCTAGCTCCGCTTCGTTCCCGCCCCCACCCTGTCAATCAGGGTAGGGGAGAGACGCTGTACAATCAGCAGCGCCGAGGGCTGGAGCCTTATTTACATGCTCCAGCCCTCTCACTGGACACTGTGGGACGCCGGTTTCCCGCTCTGACTTGGGGGCACGCCCACGGCCCGCCCCTACTCACACGAGCTGGAGAAGGACGCCGGCAGCCATTCCTGCAGTCCGAGCTGAGAGATCGGACTCTGGGCAACCAGGCACAGGACTAGGGCGACCACACACCCGCTTATAGGCGGGCGGTAAGCGGCACCTGAAGTGCTGACCCCACTAAATACCGCAGTTGTCCATTTGTATTTTATGCTTACACTGCATAGGTCGCTATTTTTGGCTATATGCCCTCTTAGATGGCGACACATCAGCAGCAGGAAAGCAGGGGTGCTAAGGCACAGGCTTTCTATGCTGCTTGTATTGCATGTCCTGAAGTGTTCATGTGTATTTATGCTTGTATGCTATACACTGCACTGTACGGTCGCTAGTCTGGGCTATTTTCGCCTAGAATGACTAGACTACAGCAGCAGAAAAGCAGGGGTGCTGAGGCACAGGTTTTTTCTATGCTGCTTGTATTGCAGGGGTTGCAGTGTTCATTTGTACTTATGCTTGTATGCTATACATTGCACTGTATGGTCGATATTCTGGGCTATATTCCCCTAGATGGCTAGTCTACAGCAGCAGAAAAGCAGGGGTGCCAAGGCACAGGCTTTCTATGCTGCTTGTATTGCATGTGCTGCAGTGTTCATTTGTACTTTATGCTTGTACGCTATACATTGCATTGTACGGTCGCCATTCTTGGCTCTATGTCCTAGATGGCTAGTCGGCAGCAGCATATAAGCAACACAGGCTTTCGATGCTGTTTTTACTGCATGTGATACTGTTCCACGGCACTGAACCCCATTGTGTGCAATGCTCCCCTGGAGCACTTGGTCAGCCGGGGTCTCTACTAGACGTGGCCAAAGGAACCACCTGTCAACCCTGTCCAAGGACAGGGATGGAGTTGCAATGGGATAGAGACTTGCAGTCCGGACAGGCCATGGGCAATCTGGATCATTGCTCCCTGGCCACCCTCATTGGGAATAAAATCGGTGCTCCGGGGGGGGTCCCAGGAGGCTCTCTGTATGATGAGGCAGACGTAGCTCATCAGGACTTTGATCCTGACAACGCTCTCAATCCGGATACACCGGATGGTGACGCCATAAGGAATGATCCTATAGCGTCCATCAATGGAATGTTGGATCTTTCTCCCTCAGCTCCCCCAGCGGAGGAGTCAGCTTCACAGCAGGAGAAGTCCCATTTCAGTAGCTCAAACGTATATTGAGTATTTTTCTGGCCACGCTGACTTCAGAGAAGCAGTCCAGGAACACCACGCTTACCAGATAAGCGTTTTCTCCATACGTATTAAGGATACACGTTATCCTTTTCCCCCTGACGTGGTCAAGCGCGGGACCCAGGGTCCAAAGGTGGATTCTCCAATCTCCAGGCTTGCGGCTAGAGCTATAGTTGCAGTGGAGATGGGACTTCACTTAAAGATGCCAGACAGATGGACTCTGGTTGAAATCTGTCTATGAGGCTATCGGCGTGTCGGTTGCTCCGGCATTTACAGCCGTATGGGCACCCTAAGCTTTTCAGCTGTTCTTGCACAGCTGGTCTTGAGCATATGTACATTTGTGCCGCAGGGGCGTCCGTAACCTCGCAATGTCTGCATTGCGACTTACCCTATTAATGCTGTCCTGGAAGGACAGTCGAGGTTTCGGTCCTTCCCAAGCTCGGGCAGGTCCCAATTGTCCTCGTCCAAAAGAGCTGAAAAGCCTCAGAGGGGCTCAGTTTCCGGGGGCTCAATCACGCCCAAGGAAGGCAGCCGGAGGAACCGCTACCAAGGCGCTCTCCTCATGACTCTCAGCTCTCTCATCTCTCCGCATCCGCGGTTGATGGCAGACTCGCTCGCCTTTGGCGACATTTAGCTGCCACAGGTCACAGACCGGTGGGTGAGGGACATTGTGCCCACGTGCACAGGACAGAGTTCTGTTCTCGTCCTCCGACTCGATTCTTCAGAACGTCCCCACCTCCCCACCGAGCCGATGCTCTTCTGCAGGCAGAAGGAGTGGTAATCCCTGTTCCTCTTCAGGAACAAGACACGGTTTTCCTCCAATCTGGTTGTGGTGCCAAAAAAGGATGGCTCTTTCCGTTCCGTTCTGGACCTAAAACTGCTCAACAAGCACGTGGAGGCCAGGCGGTTCCGGATGAAACCCTCCGCTCCGTCATTGCCTCAATGTCTCAAGGATATTTCCTAGCATCAATAGACATCAAAGATGCTTATCTCCACGTGCCGATTGCTACAGAGCACCAATGTTTTCTACGTTTCGTGATGGGAGACGACCATCTTCAGTTCGTAGCTCTGCCATTCGGTCTGGCGACAGCCCCACGGGTGTTCACCAAGGTCATGGCGGCAGTGGTAGCAGTCTTGCACTCACAGGGACACTCTGTGATCCCTTACTTGGACGATCTACTTGTCAAGGCACCCTCTCAAGAGGCATGCCAACTCAGCCTGAATGTTGCGCTGGAGACTCTCCAGACGTTCGGGTGGATCATCGACTTCTCAAAGTCAAACCTGTCACCGACCCAATCACTAACGTATCTTGGCATGGAGTTTCATACTCTATCAGCGCTAGTGAAGCTTCCGCTGGACAAGCAGCGGTCACTACAGACTGGGGTGCAGACTCTCCGTCAAGGTCAGTCGCACTCCTTAAGACGCCTCATGCACTTCCTCGGGAAGATGGTAGCGGCAATGGAGGCGGTTCCGTTTGCGCAGTTTCATCTGCGTCCTCTTATTGGGACATTCTCCGCCAATGGGACGGGAAGTCAACATCCCTGAACAGGAAAGTATCCTTTTCACAGAAGGACTCTCTGCAATGGTGGCTTCTTCCCACCTCATTATCACAGGGAAGATCCTTCCTACCACCGTCTTGGGCGGTAGTCACGACAGACGCGAGTCTGTCAGGGTGGGGAGCAGTTTTTCTCCACCACAGGGCTCAGGGTACGTGGACTCAGCAGGAGTCCACCCTTCAGATCCATGTTCTGGAAATCAGAGCAGTGTATCTTGCCCTACTAGCCTTCCAGCAGTGGCTGGAAGAAAAGCAGATCCGAATTCAGTCGGACAACTCCACAGCGGTGGCATACATCAATCACCAAGGAGGGACACGCAGTCGGCAAGCCTTCCAGGAAGTCCGGCGGATTCTGATGTGGGTGGAAGCCACGGCCTCCACCGTATCCGCAGTTCACATCCCCGGCGTAGAAAACTGGGAAGCAGACTTCCTCAGCCGCCAGGGCATGGACGCAGGGGAATGGTCCCTTCACCCGGACGTGTTTCAGGAAATCTGTAGCCGCTGGAGAAGGCCGGACGTCGACCTAATGGCGTCCAGGCACAACAACAAGGTCCCAACCTTCATAGCACGGTCTCGCGATCACAGAGCTCTGGCGGCAGACGCCTTAGTGCAAGATTGGTCGCAGTTCCGGCTCCCTTATGTGTTTCCACCTCTGGCACTCTTGCCCAGAGTGCTACGCAAGATCAGATCCGACTGCAGCCGCGTCATACTCGTCGCCCCAGACTGGCCAAGGAGGGCGTGGTATCCGGATCTGTGGCATCTCACGGTCGGCCAACCGTCGGCACTACCAGACCGACCAGACTTACTGTCCCAAGGGCCGTTTTTCCATCGGAATTCTGCGGCCCTGAACCTGACTGTGTGGCCATTGAGTCCTGGATCCTAGGGTCTTCAGGATTATCCCAAGGGGTCGTTGCCACCATGAGACAGGCTAGGAAGCCCACGTCCGCTAAGATCTACCACAGAACGTGGAGGATATTCTTATCCTGGTGCTCTGCTCAGGGAGTGTCTCCCTGGCCTTTTGCATTGCCTACCTTTCTTTCTTTCCTGCAATCTGGGTTAGAAAAAGGTTTGTCGCTCGGCTCCCTTAAAGGGCAAGTCTCGGCGCTATCCGTCTTTTTTCAAAAGCGTCTAGCACGACTTCCGAAGGTGCGCACGTTCCTGCAGGGGGTTTGTCATATTGTACCCCCGTACAAGCGGCCGTTAGATCCATGGGATCTGAACAGGGTACTAGTTGCCCTCCAGAAGCCGCCCTTCGAGCCTCTGAGGGAGGTTTCACTTTCTAGACTATCACAGAAAGTGGCTTTTCTGGTAGCGATCACATCTCTTCGGAGAGTGTCTGAGCTAGCAGCGCTGTCATCCATGGCTCCTTTCCTGGTCTTCCACCAGGATAAGGTAGTGCTGCGCCCCATTCAGGAGTTTCTCCCGAAGGTGGTATCCTCTTTTCATCTTAATCAGGATATCTCTTTGCCTTCTTTTTGTCCTCATGCAGTTCATCGGTATGAGAAGAATTTACATTTGTTAGATCTGGTGAGAGCACTCAGAATCTACATTTCCCGCACGGCGCCCCTGCGCCGCTCCGATGCACTCTTTGTCCTTGTCGCTGGTAAGCGCAAAGGGTCGCAGGCTTCCAAAGTCACCCTGGCTCGATGGATCAAAGAACCAATTCTTGAAGCCTACCGTTCTGCTGGGCTTCCGGTTCCATCAGGGCTGAAGGCCCATTCTACCAGAGCCGTGGGTGCGTCCTGGGCATTGCGACACCAGGCTACGGCTCAACAGGTGTGCCAGGCAGCTACCTGGTCGAGTCTGCACACTTTCACCAAACATTATCAGGTGCATACCTATGCTTCGGCGGACGCCAGCCTAGGTAGAAGAGTCCTGCAGGCGGCAGTTGCCTCCCCGTAGGGGAGGGCTGTCTTCGCAGCTCTAACATAAGGTATTTCTTTACCCACCCAGGGACAGCTTTTGGACGTCCCAATCGTCTGGGTCTCCCAATGGAGCGCCGAAGAAGAAGGGAATTTTGTTACTTACCGTAAATTCCTTTTCTTCTAGCTCCTATTGGGAGACCCAGCACCCGCCCTGTTGTCCTTCGGGATTTTTGGGTTTTTTCGGGTACACATGTTGTTCATGTTGAACGGTTTTTCAGTTCTCCGATGTTACTCGGAGTGAATTTGTTTAACCAAGTTATTGGCTTTCCTCCTTCTTGCTTTTGCACTAAAACTGGTGAGCCAGTGATCCCACTGGGGGTGTATAGCCAGAAGGGGAGGGGCCTTACACTTTTTAGTGTAATGCTTTGTGTGGCCTCCGGAGGCAGTAGCTATACACCCAATCGTCTGGGTCTCCCAATAGGAGCTAGAAGAAAAGGAATTTACGGTAAGTAACAAAATTCCCTTCTTTTTTTTTTTCTTCTTCTTTACAGTTTACCGGCAGCCGACTATTGTGAACGATCAGCCGATCGCTCTCAATAGCCGGTGGCCGAGCGCTCAGCTGAGCACCCTCACATGCCGGCGGCCGGGCGATCAGCTGAGCGCCCTGACATGCTGGCGGCCAAGCATGCCGGCGGGCGGGCGCTCAGCTGAGCGCTGTCACTTGCCGGCGGGCGGGCGCTCAGCTTCAGCCACCGAGAGACAACAAAAATAAAGTTTGTGATTTAAAAAAAAAAAAAAAAGAGCATGCGCAGTGAAATCCTATGGATTGCGCTGCTCAAAAAAAGTTACATGCTGCGTTCCTTCCTCCCGACGCAGCGTCAAAATAACGATGCTGCGTCGTCCACCGGATGCAACGCAGACACTTGCGTTACAGAGTGTCATCCATACAAGTCTATGGAGAATAGTGCAGTGTGTTAACGGACTGCGCTATTCTCCATAGTGACGGTATGCGCTGAACGCAAGTGTGAAAGTAGCCTTAGGATTAGCCAGACTGACAAGATATCACTTTGTGCGCCGCACAGTAAACGTGATACCAGAATGGAGAATCAAACTCCTTCTTTCTCCGAATTGATGTCCAGCAATATAAAGTGATGACGAGGATATATCCTCTTGACTACACTTTTTCATCAGAGTACAACAAAGGCCTAAGACACAGTGTGAAAATCGGAGCTAGTGGAATCCGATAAAACATCGTATTCCACTCGGACCAGTATTACTCTGTCAGCACCCATGAGCGATTATTTTCTCAGCTTTAATCGTACCGAGAAAACAGTCGCAGTATGCTGCGGGTGCAATGTGAGTCTTTGCCTCTCGCACCCATTCAAGTTTATGGGGCGAGAGAAAAATTGCTCTGCACTCGCAGTACACCGGTTGTCTGCGAGTGCAGGGCAAGAATGGCAATAGCTGGCAATGGAGGAGAGCAGGAGATAGGGCCGGCCCGCCCCTCCTCTGGGCCGGCCCGCCCCTCCTCTGGGCCGGCCCGCCCCTCCTCTGGGCCGGCCCGCCCCTCCTCTGGGCCGGCCCGCCCCTCCTCTGGGCCGGCCCGCCCCTCCTCTGGGCCGGCCCGCCCCTCCTCTGGGCCGGCCCGCCCCTCCTCTGGGCCGGCCCGCCCCTCCTCTGGGCCGGCCCGCCCCTCCTCTGGGCCGGCCCGCCCCTCCTCTGGGCCGGCCCGCCCCTCCTCTGGGCCGGCCCGCCCCTCCTCTGGGCCGGCCCGCCCCTCCTCTGGGCCGGCCCGCCCCTCCTCTGGGCCGGCCCGCCCCTCCTCTGGGCCGGCCCGCCCCTCCTCTGGGCTGGCCCGCCCCTCCTCTGGGCCGGCCCGCCCCTCCTCAGCGGTGGTCCAAACGCATGATCGGACATCAGTCACCATGACACTCTGCTCCCGCTGTGCTGCCAGTTTGAGCCGAGTGTCATGTCAACGCTGAAAGAACTGACATGCTGCAGACTTGAATAAACTCTTTGATGGCTCAAATTTGGAAAGAAAAAAAATAAGCCACGTGCAGATTTCAGAAATCTCATTCAATTTGCAAGTAGTGTAAAATCAGCAAAAACGCCGCGTATGAACAAGAGAGTATCCTCTTCCCGACAAATGACGCTCACTTGCATCATATGTCAGGACCCGCACATCTTTTCTGGCAGATGAGGGCTGAATTATTTAACGATCTGTTTTTAACAGTCGCTGGTGGAGTGGAGCTCCTGCGGCTTACGTACTGCTATCAGTTTGTGACCGTAGCATCTTACATTCGCTGGCAGGGAGTGTCATACTACACACCCATGGGCACACCTGTGATGTGATCACGAGCCACCGATGACATCCCATAAATACCTGGGTCTCCTGAAGACCCTATGCTTCTTCAATTGTCCGGCGAAAGCCATCATTAAGCTGGTGTTCATATTAGACCGTGATTTTGCTATACATAGCAGTGCTGATGCCCTGCCATGTACAGACAAGCAGTCCAATGATCGCAGGTTTAAGTCCCCCTAAGGAAATTATCAAATATAGTGAAACAAAGTTCAAATAACTCCCTTTTTTTGTTCCATTAAAAATCAATTTTAAAAAAAAAAAACACGTTTTGGTTTCTCTGCATTTGCAAAAGTCCAATCTATAAAAGTTAATCTAAGTGAGAAAAAAAAATCGAAACACTGGAAGTACGGGGGGGGGGGGTTTGGCCACAGCAACATTTCAATAAAATGCAATAAGAGGTGATCAAAACATCACATCTACCCCATAAAGGTATCGGTAACCTCATCAGCTCAGGGTGCGGAAAAACAAGCCCTCACAGCCCCCGATCCCAAAAAATGAAAATCTTATGGGTTTTGGAAAATAGAGACACAAGCAAATAATAATGTATTTTTTTTTTTTTTAATAACTTAGATTTCCAATTTTTCTTTTCACCACTTAACAGCAGTCCAGAATTATTATTGTTCCCCAGCACTGGAGTGGTGCTTTAAAGGGAACCTGTCACCACTTTTTTGGCCTATAAGCTGCGGCCACCACCACCGGGCTCTTATATACAGCATTCTAACATGCTGTATATAAGAGCCCAGGCCGGGGGTATAACCTAAAAAACACTTTATAATACTCACCTAACGGTCACGCGGTGGGCCTAATGGGATTCTCCGTTGTCCGGCGCCGCCTCTTTCGGCCATCTTTGCTCTCCTACTTCTCTAGCCGCGGTACATGACTGGTACAACGTCATCCACACTCGCCGGCATTCAGGTCCTGAGCAGGGCAGATCAAAGCATTGTAGTGCGCCTGCGCAGGACCGGCGAGTGTGTATGACGTAGCCATGCCATGCACCCAGGCTTCAGAAGGAGGATGAAGATGGCCGAAAGAGGAGGTGCCGGCACCAGAGAACGGAGACGCCCATAAGGCCAACCGAGCGACCATTAGGTGAGTATTATAAAGTGTTTATGTTCTCACAGCGGCCTGGGCTCTTATATACAGGATGTTAGAATGTTGTATATAAGAGCCCACTGGTGGTGGCCGCAGCTTGTAGGGCAAAACAGTGGTGACAGGTTCCCTTTAAACTTAAACCCCCTGCCCCCAGTCTTATACTTGCCTTATAATGTTTTCACCTATTTTCTTTGTCACACTGCTGCTGCGGCGCCATCTTGTGTCCTTAACTTCTGACAGGCTGGAAGTCAGAAATTATGTCACAAGCGCTCAGTACAAGTCTATGAGAGTCAGAACGAGGCTCCCATAGATTTGTATTGAGTTGTGATCTCTGACGCCTCCATGAAACACTGAAGTTGCCAGCAGGTCACAAAGTGGTGAAGACCAATGGGAGGGACGCTGGAAACAGATCGGAAGGCAGAAGTGGCGTATAAGATGGGGGACAGGGGACTTAGATTTAAAGCACCACTCCAGTACTGAAATAAAAAAAAAACTGGAGTGGTGCTTTAAATTCAAAAATAACAAAAAAAACAAAAAACTATACTTGTTTGGTATCTGCATATCTGGAGAATCATATTACTAGGTCAGTTTTACCATTTAGTGTACATAGCAAATAATAATAATTTAAAAATAGTGGAATTGCAGTTTTTTTGCAAGTTTAATACACTTATGTTTTCTCCGCTTTCCAGTATTTATATCACATGATAAAATGGTTGGTGTCATTCAAAGGAACAACATGTCCCGCAACAAACGAGCCTTCATACCATTATTTGGATTTAAAAATAAAACAGTTATAGGTCTTGGACAAAAGGGGGGAAAACTGGAAATTTTCCGTGGCATGGAGTGGTTGGTGTCCTGTCGCAGCATTTCCATTGGCTTTCACTACTTTGTTTCTGATTTGTGTGTCGGTTTAGCATCATTGCCCTGTTACGTGACCCAAGGTCCAGCCTTGGCTTTTGGATGAATGGTCTCACGTTTCACTCTATAATAGTTTCGTATACAGAGGAGTTCATGTTTAACTCGGTGCCGTGGCTGCGAGCAAGCCCCAACCATCCTCCTCCATCAGGTGCCACGCACACCTATAACGTTGCGCTCCTGGGCGGCTCCGGCTGCTCTTGGATGTTAGATGGTTGCACTTCATACATTTGGCTATAACGGATGCAATGCCGGATTTTCGGACCTCAGAGGTGCTTGTACCTGCCGTTGTGATGGCTTCCTATTATCCGGTTGTGCACAGTCTGATACATGAATGTTGTGCTGTGACTACAGCACGTTTACCTCCTGTAATAACCCCTTTCATTTCCCATTTGCAGCATGTTGGCCGATAAGCTGAATATGAGCCCAGAAGAGGCGGAGCGGTGGATTGTCAATTTAATCCGAAACGCCAGACTAGATGCCAAGATAGACTCCAAATTGGTAAGATTTTACCTGGGTGCGCTGACTAATTCAAGGTACCCCCAGTGATGGAGACGTGGGTGTAAGAGCATTCAGCCATGTTATTGTGGCTATTACACATCTCTTCAATATGCCTTACTTCAGGCACTGTGTGGTCACATCTCCACCATCGGGTCTGCTTTTCTGTTTACCCGAATCATGACCAGATGTCCATAGTGCGATCCTTTCTGTGCTAGGGCTCATTTGGTAGTGGGTGGATCAGCAGTGCGACTGGGGCGCGTGCGAGTGTGCCCGGTGCGAATGGGGCGCATGCGAGCGTGCCCGATGCGAATGGGGCGCGTGAGAGTGTGCCCTGGTGCGAGGGGCAGGGTGGATCACCGGTGTCCTTCTGACATATTGATTGGGAGCACTTCTTTAATTTTTCCCGTGTTTCAAACACTGCTGATGTTAGGGCGCACGTCTGCTGATTTCCACTGCCCCTTTACATCACAGTAATGTAACATTACATTGCCGGATCCTGCCTAGACGGAGGTGGGGAGGAGGCATATAATCCTTTTAACTTTGAGCTTTTCCTCTGCTCTGTCACACAATTCATTATTGTAGACATTATGGTTGTTCAGATTTTCTATTCCAATCCTTTGACGTCACGTCTTGCACAATTATGCAGCCATATACCACGTTTTGTGAATCTTCGCACCTTGCATCATTCAGAAATGTGAAGCCGTCCCTTTCCGTTCGCCATCATTTGATTAACTATTGGCCTGAACAGCCTGTTCTCTTAGACTGATCATAAATACCGCCGGTCGCTGCATAATGTGCCTCTCGCTTTTACTTTAGGGTCATGTTGTAATGGGAAACAATGCCGTATCGCCCTACCAGCAAGTCATTGAGAAGACGAAGAGTCTGGCCTTCCGCAGTCAGATGCTGGCGATGAATATAGAAAAGAAGATGAACCAGAACACGAGAACCGAGGTAAGAAGAAAGTTGCATTAAATGCAGTGTCCAGAATGCGGACATTTGGGCTGTGTCCAGTGGGTTGTGTCTCCATTTTCTAATTCCCTGCTCTGTGGCCGCAGTCTAATGAAGGACAGACATAAATGTGACTCACAATTAAGAGGAGGAATTTTTATATTATCAAAAAACTGTCCTCTTAAGGGCTATTCTAGCTACAAAAATTATGGCGTTTTGCTAGGATGTAGCTATCTGGATGGTCCACAATCTGTGGCTGCAGCCTGTGGATGGCACACGTGATTCTAGAAATGCATCCGGTGGTCAGACTTCACCATATATCAACTGTCTGCTTGTCCTACCTAAATCCCATCTTTTGCAATGAGTTGCATACCCCTTTAAAAGACCCCTTTTCTGGACATTTAAATATCTTTTCACGTAATTTGGTTAATTATGAGCCTCTTCCCCACTCTTCCCCACTCTTCCCCACTCTTCCCCACTCTTCCCCACTCTTCCCCACTCTTCCCCACTCTTCCCCACTCTTCCCCACTCTTCCCCACTCTTCCCCACTCTTCCCCACTCTTCCCCACTCGTCCCCACTCGTCCCCACTCGTCCCCACTCGTCCCCACTCGTCGCCACTCGTCGCCACTCGTCGCCACTCGTCGCCACTCGTCGCCACTCGTCGCCACTCGTCGCCACTCGTCGCCACTCGTCGCCACTCGTCGCCACTCGTCGCCACTCGTCCCCACTCGTCGCCACTCGTCCCCACTCGTCGCCACTCGTCGCCACTCGTCCCGACTCTTCCCCACTCTTCCCTACTCGTCGCCACTCGTCGCCACTCGTCGCCACTCTTCCCCACTCTTCCCCACTCTTCCCCACTCTTCCCCACTCGTCCCCACTCGTCCCCACTCGTCCCCACTCGTCCCCACTCGTCCCCACTCGTCCCCACTCTTCCCCACTCGTCCCCACTCGTCCCCACTCGTCCCCACTCGTCCCCACTCGTCGCCACTCTTCGCCACTCTTCCCCTACAACTGCTTTGAGCTGAAGACCTGATTAAGCAGGGACTTTCTGATAATCCATTAGAAAGAGTCTAGTTGCATCTCTAACAATTGGGCTGTCAGTCATTACTGGCGCAATCACCTCAAAGATGGATTGTAGATGTTCTACCAGCAAAGTATAGAATGGCGGTTCAGTCATGGCTGGGGGCTGAGACGCTCGGGAGCATGTTATTCTCTGATAGATCACTCTCCAGACGTCTATCCAATGTGTATGGCAGCTCCACAGGAGGTGATCAGTCGGCCGGCAGTTCTCTCCCGACTCCTCTATAATCCAGAATTCTAGGGTCAGCTGAGAGCGCCTGTGTTTGCCAGTTAAATTCCACCTCCCAATCTATTGGGGGTATGTTTGAGAGGTATCCTAATGCATTAGATGATCGGACAATCACCCAAAAACTGGAAGATTCAAGTTTTATCTAATGGGAGGGCGTGGTGGGTCTTAAAACCTTCTGCAACCAAATAAAGGTATACAACCAATAAAGGTCTGCAGTTTCTCCTACTAGAGATGTAAAATGGTAGTCAACAGCCTTGTACTTTGTTTTATCAATGATTTCATCATATTTTTTTCCTCTTGCAGGCACCAAACTGGGCGGCCCAGGACTCCGGCTTCTACTGACCACCACAATTCCTAGAATACATATCATCTTGTGTCTTACACCTTCCCGCCTCGGTGTGAGCTTACAGAACATTTAGAATAAAATTGGCTACTTTTCCTTTTACCGGTGTCTCGACGAGTTTGTTTATTGCATGTTTTAGTCCACAACTTCTCTCTAATTTTGATGGATATGAAACTTATTTTTTTTTTTAATTTCCTTCATTATTGGCCAACACTAGAAGTTCTGTCCTCGCTGGAATAAAAGGCACAACCACCCCCAACAAAGGCATGAAGTGGGAGTGCTGTAGTAAAGGCCTCCTGCCACATTAACCATGAGCAAATGCAGCAAAGGAGATTTATCCAGCGAAGAAAAGAAGCCAAAGTTGAAAATGTAAAAACTTCCAGCTCTATTATCCAAATGCGAATATAAAATCACAGTGTTGTCCAACCAAGGACAAAGTATAATGTGCACCCCTAAAACCCAACGCGTTTTGGCAGTGCTAGTAGCTTGCCTAAAGGCCCCGTCACACTAAGCAACATCGCTGCTAACGAACAACTTTTGTGACGTTGCTAGCGATGTTGCTTAGTGTGACATCCAGCAACAACCTGTCCCCTGCTGTGAGGTCGCTGGTTGTTGCTGAATGTCCTGGGCCATTTTTTAGTTGTTGCTGTCCCGCTGTGAAGCACAGATCGCTGTGTGTGACAGCGACAGAGCAACAACTGAATGTGCAGGCAGCAGGAGCCGGCTTCTGCGGACACTGGTAACCACGGTAAACATCGGGTAACCAAGAAGCCCTGTCCTTGGTTACCCGATATTTACCTTTGTTACCAGCCTCCGCCGCTCTCACTGTCAGTGCCGGCTCCTGCTTCTTGCACATGTAGCTACAGCACACATCGGGTAATTAACCCAATGTGTGCTGTAACTAGGAGAGCAAGGAGCCAGCGCTAAGCATTGTGCGCTGCTTCCTGCTCTCTGCACATGTAGCTGCAGCACACATCGTGTAATTAACCCGATGTGTGCTGTAACTAGGAGAGCAGGGAGCCAGCGCTAAGCATTGTGCGCTGCTCCCTGCTCTGTGCACATTTAGCTGCAGTACACATCGGGTAATTAACCCGATGTGTGCTGTAACTAGGAGAGCAAGGAGCCAGCGCTAAGCAGTGTGCGGTGCTCCCTGCTCTCTGCACGTGTAGCTGCGTGCGCTGGTAACCAAGGTAAATATCGGGTTGGTTACCCGATATTTACCTTAGTTACCAAGCGCAGCATCTTCCACGCGGCGCTGGGGGCTGGGACACTCGTTGCTGCTGAGCTCACCAGCAACTCGTGTAGCCACGCTCCAGCGATCCCTGCCAGGTCAGGTTGCTGGTGGGATCGCTGGAGCGTCGCAGTGTGACATCTCACCAGCAACCTCCTAGCAACTTACCAGCGATCCCTATCAGGCTTGATCGTTGTTGGGATCGCTGGTAAGTTGTTTAGTGTGACTGGGCCTTTAATCCTGGTTATACTGATTGTACTTTGTCCTTGTTTGGACAACACTGCCTGATTTTTATATTCGCATCTGGATAACAAAAGTTTTTATCAACGTTGGCTTCTTTCTTCGGCGCTCTATTGGGAGACCCAGACGATTGGGTGTATAGCACTGCCTCCGGAGGCCACACAAAGCTATTACACTAAAAAGTGTAAGGCCCCTCCCCTTCTGGCTATACACCCCCAGTGGGATCACTGGCTCACCAGTTTTCGGCTTTGTGCGAAGGAGGTCAGACATCCACGCATAGCTCCACTGTTTGTAGTCAGCAGTAGCTGCTGGCTCTATCGGATGGAAGAAAAGAGGGCCCATATAGGGCCCCCAGCATGCTCCCTTCTCACCCGCGGTTGGTGCTTGTAAGGTTGAGGTACCTATTGCTGGTACAGAGGCTGGAGCCCACATGCTGTTTTCCTTCCACATCCCCTGGAGGGCTCTGTGGAAGTGGGATCTTGCCGGCCCCTAAGCCCTGGGGCCGGGCTCCATCCACAGACCCATAGAACCTGCTGGATTGGGAGCGGGAGTGCCGTTCAGGGACAAGGCCCTGCAACTTTCAGGTACTCTGTGTCCCCGGCAGGCACGGACACTCTCAGGGCTTGCTGAGCGTTGTAGTGCGCCGGGGACAGTGGCGCTGTACGCTGGGGGTTAGGTCACTGCAGCTTTGCTGAGTGACGTTGTGTGTTGGGAACTACTGCGCCGACCGCTCCTGGAGCGGCGGCGCAGCTGCGACTTGTGGTGCGCCGGGGGCTTTGCGCCGACCGCGCTTTTACGGCGGCAGCGTTTTTAACTTTAGCCCCCGGCTTCTGCGGCCTAGCGCCGTTTCGTTCCCGCCCCCACCCTGTCAATCAGGGTAGGGGAGAGACGCTGCTCAATGGCAGCGCCGAGGGCTGGAGCCTTATTTACATGCTCCAGCCCTCTCACTAGGCACAAGGGGAAGCAGACTTCCCGCTCTTCGTCGGTGTACGCCCAGGGCCCGCCCCCCCTCTCCACAAGGACGCCGGCAGCCATTACACATGCGATCTGGCTGGGGAGAGGCAGCAGGCTCTGGGAGACCCAGACTAGAGGGATTTCTGGCGACCACACACCGCTCCTAAGCGGGCGGTAAGCTGCACAGTAGTGCTGGCCCCACTAGTGCCTCAGTGATATATTAGTGTACTTTTTTCTTGGTACCATATATATATATATAGTTGCACTGTAAGGTCGCTTCTTGGCTGGACACCCTGTACTGCTCTGAGGAAGCAGCAACATGTCATCCGCAAAACGCAAGGCTGCCAAGGCACGGGCTGTGTACACTGTTTGTACTGCATGTGGGGCTGATCTACCGGCAGGCTCCAATGATCCACATTGTGTGCAATGTTCAGTCCCAGTGGCACTTCGTCAGCCAGAGCCTATGGTGGTGGTAGCCCAGGCAGAGACGCCTGTGAACCCTGCCCCGGTGACGGGGACAGACTTTGCAGTGTTTGCTGATAAAATGTCTGAGGCTATGACAAAAATCCTGGAGACCTTGCAGGCCAGGCCAGTTCCCCAGACCATGGACACGGCTGTGGCTATGCTATCTGGTCCCCCTCAGTTGGAACTAGTCCGTACTTCGAGGGGGTCTCAAGCATCACAAGCTGAAGTCTCTGACTCAGATGACAGTCCCAGGCAGCCTAAGCGAGCTCGCTGGGAAAGACCCTCGACGTCATCACACTGCTCAGGGTCTCAGCGAGAAGAATCTCTCTGTGATGAGACTGAGGACGGTGACCAGGATTCTAATCCTGAGGGCCCTCTCAATCTGGATGCCCCTGATGGTGACGCCATGGTTAATGACCTTATATCGGCAATTAATAGGCTGTTGGATATTTCTCCCCCAGCCCCTTCTGCAGAGGAGGCAGCTGCACAGCAGGAGAAGTTCCATTTCCTGTATCCCAAGCGTAAATTAAGTGCTTTTTTAGACCACTCTGACTTCAGAGAATCAATCCAGAAGCACGACGCTCATCCAGACAAGCGTTTCTCTAAGCGTTCTAAGGATACCCGTTATCCTTTTCCCGCTGAAGTGGCCAAACGCTGGACCCAGTGCCCAAAGGTGGATCCCCCAATTTCCAAGCTTGCGGCTAGATCCATAGTCGCAGTAGAGGATGGCGCTTCACTTAAAGATGCCAACGACAGACAGATGGACCTTTGGTTGAAATCTGTCTATGAAGCTATCGGCGCGTCCTTTGCTCCAGCATTCGCGGCCGTGTGGGCACTACAAGCTATTTCAGCTGGTTTAGCACAGGTGGATGCTATCATGCATCCAGCAGTGCCGCAGGTGGCGTCCCTAACCTCGCAAATGTCTGCGTTTGCGACCTATGCTATCAATGCTGTCCTAGAATCTACGAGCCGTACCTCTATGGCGGCCGCCAATTCTGTGGTTTTGCGCAGAGCCTTATGGTTAAAGGACTGGAAAGCAGATGCTGGTTCTAAAAAATGCTTAACCAGCTTGCCATTATCTAGGGACAGACTGTTTGGTGAGCCATTGGCGGAAATCATAAAACAGTCCAAGGGTAAGGACTCTTCCTTGCCACAGCCCAGAGCAAGTAAACCTCAACAGAAAAAGTGGCAGTCGAGGTTTCGGTCCTTTCGAGGCTCGGGCAAGCCCCAATTCTCCTCGTCCAAAGGGACTCAGAAAGGACAAGGGAGCTCAGATTCCTGGCGGGCTCACTCACGCCCCAGGAAAGCAAATGGAGGAACCGCTTCCAAGGCGGCTACCTCATGACTTTCGGCCTCCTCCCTCCGCATCCTCGGTCGGTGGCAGGCTCTCCCGCTTTTGCGACATTTGGCTGTCACAGGTCAAAGACCGGTGGGTAACAGACATTTTGTCTCGCGGGTACAGAATCGAGTTCAGTTCTCGGCCTCCACTTCGGTTCTTCAGAACCTCCCCACACCCCAACCGAGCAGATGCCCTGCTGCAGGCGGTGGACTCTCTAAGAGCAGAAGGAGTCGTGATCCCTGTCCCCCCTCACGAACGGGGGCGAGGATTTTACTCCAATCTCTTTGTGGTTCCAAAAAAGGACGGCTCCTTCCGTCCTGTTCTGGACCTAAAACTGCTCAACAAGCATGTGAACGCCAGGCGGTTCCGGATGGAATCCCTCCGCTCAGTCATTGCCTCAATGTCCCAAGGAGATTTCCTAGCATCAATAGACATCAAAGATGCTTATCTCCACGTGCCGATTGCTACGGAGCACCAACGCTTTCTGCGCTTCGTGATAGGAGACGAACATCTTCAGTTCGTGGCTCTGCCATTTGGTCTGGCGACAGCCCCCCGGGTGTTCACCAAGATCATGGCAGCAGTGGTAGCAGTCTTGCACTCTCACGGACACTCTGTGATCCCTTACTTGGACGATCTACTGGTCAAGGCACCCTCTCAGGAGGCATGCCAACTCAGCCTGAATTTTGCACTGGAGACTCTCCAGGCGTTCGGGTGGATCATCAACTTCCCAAAGTCAAATCTGTCACCGACCCAATCACTAACGTATCTTGGCATGGAGTTTCATACTCTCTCAGCGATAGTGAAGCTTCCGCTGAGCAAGCAGCGGTCACTACAGACAGGGGTGCAGGCTCTCCTTCAAGGTCAGTCGCACTCCTTGAGACGCCTCATGCATTTCCTCGGGAAGATGGTGGCGGCAATAGAGGCGGTTCCGTTTGCGCAGTTTCATCTGCGTCCACTTCAATGGGACATTCTCCGCCAATGGGACGGGAAGTCGACATCCCTGGACAGGAAAGTCTCCCTCTCCCAGACGGCCAAGGACTCTCTGCAGTGGTGGCTTCTTCCCACCTCATTATCACAGGGAAAGTCCTTCCTACCTCCATCCTGGGCGGTGGTCACGACAGACGCGAGTCTGTCAGGGTGGGGAGCAGTGTTTCTCCACCACAAGGCTCAGGGTACGTGGACTCAGCAGGAGTCCAGCCTTCAGATCAATGTTCTGGAAATCAGAGCAGTGTTTCTTGCCCTACTAGCCTTCCAGCAGTGGCTGGAAGGGAAGCAGATCCGAATTCAATCGGACAACTCCACAGCGGTGGCATACATCAATCACCAAGGAGGGACTCGCAGTCGGCAAGCCTTCCAGGAAGTCCGGCGGATCCTGATGTGGGTGGAAGCCACAGCCTCCACCATATCCGCAGTTCACATCCCCGGCGTAGAAAACTGGGAAGCAGACTTCCTCAGTCGCCAGGGCATGGACGCAGGGGAATGGTCCCTTCACCCGGACGTGTTTCAGGAAATCTGTCGCCGATGGGGAAGGCCGGACGTCGACCTAATGGCGTCCCGGCACAACAACAAGGTCCCAACATTCATGGCACGGTCTCGCGATCAAAGAGCTCTAGCAGCAGACGCCCTAGTGCAAGATTGGTCGCAGTTCCGGCTCCCTTATGTGTTTCCACCTCTGGCACTCCTGCCCAGAGTGCTACGCAAGATCAGATCCGACTGCAGCCGCGTCATACTCGTCGCTCCAGACTGGCCGAGGAGGGCGTGGTATCCGGATCTGTGGCATCTCACGGTCGGCCAACCGTGGGCACTACCAGACCGACCAGACTTACTGTCCCAAGGGCCGTTTTTCCATCGGAATTCTGCGGCCCTGAACCTGACTGCGTGGCCATTGAGTCCTGGATCCTAGCGTCTTCAGGCTTATCCCAAGGGGTCGTTGCCACCATGAGACAGGCTAGGAAGCCCACGTCTGCTAAGATCTACCACAGAACGTGGAGGATATTCTTATCCTGGTGCTCTGCTCAGAGAGTGTCTCCCTGGCCATTTGCATTACCTACCCTTCTTTCTTTCCTCCAATCTGGGTTAGAAAAAGGTTTGTCGCTCGGCTCCCTTAAAGGGCAAGTCTCGGCGCTATCCGTCTTTTTTCAGAAGCGTCTAGCACGACTTTCTAAGGTGCGCACGTTCCTACAGGGGGTTTGCCATATAGTTCCCCCGTACAAGCGGCCGTTAGATCCATGGGATCTGAACAGGGTACTAGTTGCCCTCCAGAAGCCGCCCTTCGAGCCTCTGAAGGAGGTTTCACTTTCTAGACTATCACAGAAAGTGGCTTTTCTGGTAGCGATCACATCTCTTCGGAGAGTGTCTGAGCTAGCAGCGTTGTCTTCCAAGGCTCCCTTCCTGGTCTTCCACCAGGACAAGGTAGTGCTGCGCCCCATTCAGGAGTTTCTCCCGAAGGTGGTATCCTCTTTTCATCTTAATCAGGATATCTTTTTGCCTTCGTTTTGTCCTCATGCAGTTCATCGGTATGAGAAGGATTTACATTTGTTAGATCTGGTGAGAGCACTCAGAATCTACATTTCCCGCACAGCGCCCCTGCGCCGTTCGGATGCACTTTTTGTCCTTGTCGCTGGTAAGCGCAAGGGGTCGCAGGCTTCTAAGGCCACCCTGGCTCGATGGATCAAAGAACCAATTCTTGAAGCCTACCGTTCTGCGGGGCTTCAGGTTCCATCAGGGCTAAAGGCCCATTCTACCAGAGCCGTGGGTGCGTCCTGGGCATTGCGACACCAGGCTACGGCTCAACAGGTGTGCCAGGCGGCTACCTGGTCGAGTCTGCACACTTTCACCAAACATTATCAGGTGCATACCTATGCTTCGGCGGACGCCAGCCTAGGTAGAAGAGTCCTGCAGGCGGCAGTTGCCTCCCCGTAGGGGAGGGCTGTCTTGCAGCTCTAACATGAGGTATTTCTTTACCCACCCAGGGACAGCTTTTGGACGTCCCAATCGTCTGGGTCTCCCAATAGAGCGCCGAAGAAGAAGGGAATTTTGTTACTTACCGTAAATTCCTTTTCTTCTAGCTCTTATTGGGAGACCCAGCACCCGCCCTGTTGTCCTTCGGGATTTTTGGTTTGTTTGCGGGTACACATGTTGTTCATGTTGAACGGTTTTCAGTTCTCCGATGTTATTCGGAGTGAATTTGTTTAAACCAGTTATTGGCTTTCCTCCTTCTTGCTTTTGCACTAAAACTGGTGAGCCAGTGATCCCACTGGGGGTGTATAGCCAGAAGGGGAGGGGCCTTACACTTTTTAGTGTAATAGCTTTGTGTGGCCTCCGGAGGCAGTGCTATACACCCAATCGTCTGGGTCTCCCAATAAGAGCTAGAAGAAAAGGAATTTACGGTAAGTAACAAAATTCCCTTCTTTTTTCACTGGATAAATGTCCTCTACTGCAGTTTCTACAGGGTCCTGGATCCAGACCAATCCATGCTGATTCAGGAATTGAAACGACAATGGTGGTCTGGTGAGCTGAACGTCTGTGGTTATTATACATGAGCGTTAATGTGTTTTTGTAAAAAAATAAGACACTGTCTTATACTTCCCCCCTCCCCCCCAAAAAAAGCACTAGGGCTTATCTTCAGGATAGGTCTTATTCTTTGAGAAGCATGCTTTGGGCTACCTTTACCCCCCCTCCAAAAAAAGCAGACCCCACCTCCCCCTCCCAGGAGAGTCATGCATACCAGACCCCTGACATCTACGTGGCTCCTAGATCCTCCAGTGATTTTTGGCGGGCGTCTCATCCTCTGCTTTTGGCCAACACTCACAGACATCAGAACACACACATACACACACATCAGATCGCACACACCACATCCGGCAATACTGATTTGCTTCCTGGCCAGCAGGGAAAGATGGGATGCAGTGCAGTGGAATGCATGAAGGACTACATTTCAGGAATCTCTGCAGGCCAGAAGAAATTGTGTGTGCGTGCGTGCGTGCATGCGATCAACTGCAGGGATTCCCGCTCGGCGTCCGGTGAATATGATTGTGGGTTTAACATTTTTAGCTGCATGGACACTTCGTTATTGTACCGCGACTAGGGCTTATTTTCTGGGTAGGGCTTAAATTTAAGCCTTACTCCGAAAATTCTGTAAATCTCTGCTAGGGCTTATTTTTGGATCAACATGATACATAAGCACCCCATTTCTTCGTCGCTCTATTGGGAGACCCAGACGATTGGGTGTATAGCACTGCCTCCGGAGGCCACACAAAGCAATTACACTAAAAAGTGTAAGGCCCCTCCCCTTCTGGCTATACACCCCCAGTGGGATCACTGGCTCACCAGTTTTCTGCTTTGTGCGAAGGAGGTCAGACATCCACGCATAGCTCCACTGTTTGTAGTCAGCAGTAGCTGCTGGCTATATCGGATGGAAGAAAAGAGGGCCCATGTGGGGCCCCCAGCATGCTCCCTTCTCACCCGCGGTTGGTGCTTGTAAGGTTGAGGTACCTATTGCTGGTACAGAGGCTGGAGCCCACATGCTGTTTTCCTTCCACATCCCCTGGAGGGCTCTGTGGAAGTGGGATCTTGCCGGCCCCCAAGCCCTGGGGCCGGGCTCCATCCACAGACCCATAGAACCTGCTGGATTTGGAGCGGGAGTGCCGTTCAGGGACAAGGCCCTGCAACTTTCAGGTACTCTGTGTCCCCGGCAGGCACGGACACTCTCAGGCTTGCTGAGCGTTATAGTGCGCCGGGGACAGTAGCGCTGTGCGCTGGGGTTAGGTCACTGCAGCCTTGCTGAGTGACGTTTCATGTTGGGAACTACTGCGCCGACCGCTCCTGGAGCGGCGACGCAGCTGCGACTTGTAGTGCGCCGGGGACTTGGCGCCGACCGCGCTTTTACGGCGGCGGCGCTTCTAACTTTAGCCCCCGGCTTCTGCGGCCTAGGCCGCTTCGTTCCCGCCCCCACCCTGTCAATCAGGGTAGGGGAGAGACGCTGCTCAATTAACAGCGCCGAGGGCTGGAGCTTTATTTACATGCTCCAGCCCTCTCACTAGGCACAGGGGGAAGCAGACTTCCCGCTCTTCGTCGGTGTACGCCCGGGGCCCGCCCCCCCTCTCCACAAGGACGCCGGCAGCCATTACACATGCGGCTGGCTGGGGAAGGGCAGCGGGCTCTGGGAGACCCAGACTAGAGGGATTTCTGGCGTCCACACACCGCTCCTAAGCGGGTGGTAAGCAGCACAGTAGTGCTGGCCCCTCTAGTGCCTCAGTGTTATATTAGTGTACTTTTTTCTTGGTACCATATATATATATATATATATATATATTTATATAGTGCACTGTAAGGTCGCTTCTTGGCTGAACACCCTGTACTGCTCTGAGGAGGCAGCAACATGTCATCCGCAAAACGCAAGGGTGCCAAGGCACAGGCTGTGTACACTGTTTGTACAGCATGTGGGGCTGATCTACCGGCAGGCTCCAAAGACTCACATTGTATGCAATGTTCAGTCCCAGTGGCACTCCGTCAGCCAGAGCCTAATGTGGTGGTAGCCCAGGCAGAGACGCCTGTGAACCCTGCCCCGGTGACGGGGACAGACTTTGCAGTTTTTGCTGACAAAATGTCTGTGACTATGTTAAAAATACTGGAGACCTTGCAGTCCAGGCCAGTTACTCAGACCATGGACACTGCTGTGTCTATGCTCGCCGGTCCCCCTCAGTTGGAACTAATCCGTACTTCAAGGGGATCTCAAGCATCACAGGCTGAAGTCTCTGACTCAGATGACAGTCCCAGGCAGCCTAAGCGAGCTCGCTGGGAAAGACCCTCCACGTCTTCACACTGTTCAGGGTCTCAGCGAGAAGAGTCTCTCTGTGATGAGACTGAGGACGGTGACCAGGATTCTAATCCTGAGGCCCCTCTCAATCTGGATGCCCCTGATGGTGACGCCATGGTTAATGACCTTATATCGGCAATTAATAGGCTGTTGGATATTTCTCCCCCAGCCCCTTCTGCAGAGGAGGCAGCTGCACAGCAGGAGAAGTTCCATTTCCTATATCCCAAGCGTAAATTAAGTGCTTTTTTGGACCACTCTGACTTCAGAGAATCGATCCAGAAACACGACGCTCATCCAGACAAGCGTTTCTCTAAACGTTCTAAGGATACCCGTTATCCTTTTCCCTCTGAGGTGGCCAAACGCTGGACCCAGTGTCCAAAGGTGGATCCCCCAATTTCCAAGCTTGCGGCTAGATCCATAGTCGCAGTAGAGGATGGCGCTTCACTTAAAGATGCCAACGACAGACAGATGGACCTTTGGTTGAAATCTGTCTATGAATCTATCGGCGCGTCGTTTGCTCCAGCATTCGCGGCCGTGTGGGCACTCCAAGCTATTTCAGCTGGTTTAGCACAGGTGGATGCTTTCATACATCCAGCAGTGCCGCAAGTGGCGTCCCTAACTTCGCAAATGTCTGCGTTTGCGACCTATGCTATCAATGCTGTCCTAGAATCTACGAGCCGTACCGCTATGGCGTCCGCCAATTCTGTGGTTTTGCGCAGAGCCTTGTGGTTAAAGGACTGGAAAGCAGATGCTGGTTCCAAAAAATGCTTAACCAGCTTGCCATTATCTAGAGACAGACTGTTTGGTGAGCCATTGGCTGAAATCATAAAACAGTCCAAGGGTAAGGACTCTTCCTTACCACAGCCCAGAGCAAGTAAACCTCAACAGAAAAAGTGGCAGTCGAGGTTTCGGTCCTTTCGAGGCTCGGGCAAGGCCCAATTCTCCTCGTCCAAAAGGACTCAGAAAGAACAAGGGAGCTCAGATTCCTGGCGGGCTCACTCACGCCCCAGGAAAACAAATGGAGGAACCGCTTCCAAAGCGGCTACCTCATGACTTTCGGCCTCCTCCCTCCGCATCCTCAGTCGGTGGCAGGCTCTCCCGCTTTTGCGACATTTGGCTGTCACAGGTCAAAGACCGGTGGGTAACAGACATTCTGTCTCGCGGGTACAGAATCGAGTTCAGTTCTCGGCCTCCACTTCGGTTCTTCAGAACCTCCCCACACCCCAACCGAGCAGATGCCCTGCTGCAGGCGGTGGACTCTCTAAGAGAAGAAGGAGTCGTGATCCCTGTCCCCCCTCACGAACGGGGGCGAGGATTTTACTCCAATCTCTTTGTGGTTCCAAAAAAGGACGGCTCCTTCCGTCCTGTTCTGGACCTAAAACTGCTCAACAGGCATGTGAACGCCAGGCGGTTCCGGATGGAATCCCTCCGCTCAGTCATTGCCTCAATGTCTCAAGGAGATTTCCTAGCATCAATAGACATCAAAGATGCTTATCTCCACGTGCCGATTGCTACAGAGCACCAATGCTTTCTACGCTTCGTGATAGGAGACGACCATCTTCAGTTCGTAGCTCTGCCATTTGGTCTGGCGACAGCCCCTCGGGTGTTCACCAAGATCATGGCGGCAGTGGTAGCAGTCTTGCACTCTCAGGGACACTCTGTGATCCCTTACTTGGACGATCTACTGGTCAAGGCACCCTCTCAAGAGGCATGCCAACTCAGCCTGAATGTTGCACTGGAGACTCTCCAGGCGTTCGGGTGGATCATCAACTTCCCAAAGTCAAATCTGTCACCGACCCAATCACTAACGTATCTTGGCATGGAGTTTCATACTCTATCAGCGATAGTGAAGCTTCCGCTGGACAAGCAGCGGTCTCTACAGACTGGGGTGCAGGCTCTCCTTCAAAGTCAGCCGCACTCCTTAAGACGCCTCATGCACTTCCTCGGGAAGATGGTGGCGGCAATAGAGGCGGTTCCGTTTGCGCAGTTTCATCTGCGTCCACTTCAATGGGACATTCTCCGCCAATGGGACGGGAAGTCAACATCCCTGGACAGGAAAGTCTCCCTTTCCCAGACGGCCAAAGACTCTCTGCAGTGGTGGCTTCTTCCCACCTCATTATCACAGGGAAGATCCTTCCTACCACCGTCTTGGGCGGTGGTCACGACAGATGCGAGTCTCTCAGGGTGGGGAGCAGTCTTTCTCCACCACAGGGCTCAGGGTACGTGGTCTCAGCAGGAGTCCACCCTTCAGATCAATGTTCTGGAAATCAGAGCAGTGTATCTTGCCCTACTAGCCTTCCAGCAGTGGCTGGAAGGAAGGCAGATCCGAATTCAGTCGGACAACTCCACAGCGGTGGCATACATCAACCACCAAGGGGGGACACGCAGTCGGCAAGCCTTCCAGGAAGTCCGGCGGATTCTGATGTGGGTGGAAGCCACAGTCTCCACCATATCCGCGGTTCACATCCCCGGCGTAGAAAACTGGGAAGCAGACTTCCTCAGTCGCCAGGGCATGGACGCAGGGGAATGGTCCCTTCACCCAGACGTGTTTCAGGAAATCTGTCGCCGCTGGGGGGTGCCGGACGTCGACCTAATGGCGTCACGGCACAACAACAAGGTCCCAACCTTCATGGCACGGTCTCGCGATCAAAGAGCGCTGGCGGCAGACGCCCTAGTGCAAGATTGGTCGCAGTTCCGGCTCCCTTATGTGTTTCCACCTCTGGCACTCTTGCCCAGAGTGCTACGCAAGATCAGATCCGATTGCAGCCGCGTCATACTTGTCGCCCCAGACTGGCCGAGGAGGGCGTGGTATCCGGATCTGTGGCAGCTCACGGTCGGCCAACCGTGGGCACTCCCACACCGACCAGACTTACTGTCCCAAGGGCCGTTTTTCCATCGGAATTCTGCGGCCCTGAACCTGACTGTGTGGCCATTGAGTCCTGGATCCTAACGTCTTCAGGATTGTCCCAAGGTGTCGTTGCCACCATGAGACAGGCTAGGAAGCCCACGTCCGCTAAGATCTACCACAGAACGTGGAGGATATTTTTATCCTGGTGCTCTGCTCAGGGAGTGTCTCCCTGGCCATTTGCATTGCCTACCTTTCTTTCTTTCCTGCAATCTGGGTTAGAAAAAGGTTTGTCGCTCGGCTCCCTTACAGGTCAGGTCTCGGCGCTATCCGTCTTTTTTCAGAGGCGTTTGGCACGCCTTCCTAAGGTGCGCACGTTCCTACAGGGGGTTTGCCATATCGTACCCCCGTACAAGCGGCCGTTAGATCCATGGGATCTGAACAGGGTACTATGCCCTCCAGAAGCCGCCCTTCGAGCCTCTGAAGGAGGTTTCACTTTCTAGACTATCACAGAAAGTGGCTTTTCTGGTAGCGATCACATCTCTTCGGAGAGTGTCTGAGCTGGCAGCACTATCATCCAAGGCTCCCTTCCTGGTCTTCCACCAGGACAAGGTTGTGCTGCGTCCTATTCAGGCGTTTCTCCCGAAGGTGGTATCCTCTTTTCATCTTAATCAGGATATCTCTTTGCCTTCGTTTTGTCCTCATGCAGTTCATCGGTATGAGAAGGATTTACATTTGTTAGATCTGGTGAGAGCACTCAGAATCTACATTTCCCGCACGGCGCCCTTGCGCCGTTCGGATGCACTCTTTGTCCTTGTCGCTGGTAAGCGCAAAGGGTCGCAGGCTTCTAAAGCCACCCTGGCTCGATGGATCAAAGAACCAATTCTTGAAGCCTACCGTTCTGCTGGGCTTCCGGTTCCATCAGGGCTGAAGGCCCATTCTACCAGAGCCGTGGGTGCATCCTGGGCATTACGACACCAGGCTACGGCTCAACAGGTGTGCCAGGCAGCTACCTGGTCGAGTCTGCACACTTTCACCAAACATTATCAGGTGCATACCTATGCTTCGGCGGACGCCAGCCTAGGTAGAAGAGTCCTGCAGGCGGCAGTTGCCTCCCCGTAGGGGAGGGCTGTCTTGCAGCTCTAACATGAGGTATTTCTTTACCCACCCAGGGACAGCTTTTGGACGTCCCAATCGTCTGGGTCTCCCAATAGAGCGACGAAGAAGAAGGGAATTTTGTTACTTACCGTAAATTCCTTTTCTTCTAGCTCTTATTGGGAGACCCAGCACCCGCCCTGTTGTCCTTCGGGATTGTTGGTTTGTTTGCGGGTACACATGTTGTTCATGTTGAACGGTTTGCAGTTCTCCGATGTTACTCGGAGAGAATTTGTTTAAACCAGTTATTGGCTTTCCTCCTTCTTGCTTTTGCACTAAAACTGGTGAGCCAGTGATCCCACTGGGGGTGTATAGCCAGAAGGGGAGGGGCCTTACACTTTTTAGTGTAATTGCTTTGTGTGGCCTCCGGAGGCAGTGCTATACACCCAATCGTCTGGGTCTCCCAATAAGAGCTAGAAGAAAAGGAATTTACGGTAAGTAACAAAATTCCCTTCTTTTCCTGTAGAAGTCTTCCCCATGTGCCCATGATGGTTCGGCTGGACGCCCACTCTCTGATGTCCCCTACTGTACATTGGAGGGTTAACACAGGTCACCACAAGTCAGCGATGTCTTTCATTTTTGGCACGTCATATGCTGCCACATGGCCCTTACCGCCTACTTCGTATCCTTATCAGCCACAACACATAGAGGTTCTCGTTCTGGAAAAACTACTATATCAATGCTCTCTGTTCGGATGTATTACTGATTTTAATGTGAACAGTGTAAAGGATACTGTTACACGTAGTGATGTTCCAGTGATCCCGACAACGATACGACCTGGTCAGGATCGCTGGTACTTTGCTACATGGTCGCTAGTGAGCTGGCAAACAGGCAGATCTAATTGACGACGCAGCAACGATATGGCAATCAGTATAACGACCTTGAGGGTGGTTGGGACCCTGTCACACAGCAGCTATTCTGACGACTCCGACCTCGATAGAGGCGTAGTGCTTCCACCCAGGCGGGCCTACGAGGTCGCTCGTCGTCATTATGGCGTCAAGCACAATGATGCATGCTGCCCAGCGGGACACCTACAATCAGAAAATGAACCAGGACGTTCAGGTACGATCGGCGATATCGTAGCGGGGGAGCAGTCGCTTCTATGTGTCACACTTAGCGAGCTCGCTAGCGAGGTAGCTGTTGCGTCACAAAACCTGTGACATTTCAGCGATCTCGCTAACGACATCGCTATGTGTAACGGGGCCTTTATGCTTCGATTCTCCTGTGGAAGCGCTGCAGGATTTCTCTGCAGAAGATAGCCGTGGATCTCATCAGTAGGACAATCAGTGGTCCTGCTGATTATCAGAAGAACCTTATAACAAAGGGATTGTCCAAAGTGTAAAGCCCCTTGTCTACACCTGAGACAGCCAGCCGCCTCTGAAATGACTGATCAAAATCTGCAGTTGTCAGTGACTGACTTTCTTCTTTTTCTAACTATTAGTGATGAGCGAGTATGCTTGTTACTACTCGGTACTCGCACGAGTATCACTGTACTCGGGCTACTCGGCGGGGACCGAGTAATCTCGCAATACTCGTGCTGTACTCGTGGTCTTCATGTTGGCGCTCTTTTTAGAGCCAGCCCTTATGCAGGGATTGGCTGGCAGACCACTGCAATGCCACAGCCCTGTTGTGGAATTGCAGTGATTGGCCGGCCCTCACAGCATGACCGTGCCTTTAGCCCGACACTTCCCCGCTCGGCTACGGCCCCTCCCGCACTCCACTCCGCGTGTATATATATATATATATGCACGCTTACACACACACGCACGTTTTTTTTTTTAATTTACAGTTTTATGGTTTCTACATGCTGCCGGTGGTCATTTCAGAATAATACTCGGGTCCCCCATAGGATAACATTGGGCTCGGTGCTCGGGCCGAGTACACGAGTATCTTGGGATGCTCGGCCCGAGCCTCGAGTACCCGAGCTTTTTAGTACTCGCTCATCACTACTAACTATATTCATTTCACAAGATACTAAGTGTAATATTTACTTACCAAAACTACCGGAACCTTTATACCTTCGGAACGCGACCTTTTAATCATGGAGATCATCCTGTAATATGACGAGGACTGTGATTGTAAACTTTGAGATAAGCTTCATCTTATTTGCATGCCCTTCAGACAGCGATTCACTTTGCGTCATCCATAACTAATCCATCTACCGGTTGTATTAGCTATTGCAGAACTCACTGTCACAAGTGAATTAGCTGCACTCTAAGACAGTCTCAGTACAATGCTCTCCAGCTATACGGAGCACCGAACATATGATTTCTTTTCCTGAGGAAGGAGACGGAGATGTCTCTGAAACGCGTAGAACTGTGAAATAAAGGAAATCTCTTTATCTACAGCATCTGTGGTTTTTAGCGCGGCATTTAAAACCGGTTTTCTTCGGCGCTCCATTGGGAGACCCAGACGATTGGGTGTATAGCACTGCCTCCGGAGGCCACACAAAGCAATTACACTAAAAAGTGTAAGGCCCCTCCCCTTCTGGCTATACACCCCCAGTGGGATCACTGGCTCACCAGTTTTCTGCTTTGTGCGAAGGAGGTCAGACATCCATGCATAAGCTCCACTGTTCAGTCAGCAGTAGCTGCTGACTATATCGGATGGAAGAAAAGAGGGCCCATACTAGGGCCCCCAGCATGCTCCCTTCTCACCCCACTTGCGGTTTGTAAGGTTGAGGTACCTATTGCTGGTACGGAGGCTGGAGCCCACATGCTGTTTTCCTTCCCCATCCCCCTGAGGGGCTCTGAGGAAGTGGGATCTTTCCGGCCACCAAGCCCTGAGGCCGGGCTCCATCCACAGACCCATAGAACCTGCTGGATGTGGAGCGGGAGTGCCGTTCAGGGACAAGGCCCTGCAACTTTCAGGTACTCTGTGTCCCCGTATGGCAGGCCACGCACACTCCAGGCTTGCTGGGTGTGCTAGTGCGCCGGGGACTGTAGCGCTGTGCGCTGGGCTTATAGTCCCTGCAGATTACTGGGGGACTTTACGTGTGGGGACCGCCGCACCGACCGCCCCTGGAGCGGCGGCGCAGCTGCGACTTGTAGTGCGCCGGGGACGCGCCGACCGCGCTTTTACGGCGGCGGCGCTTCTAACTTTAGTCCCCGGCTTTTGCGGCCTAGCGCCGCTTCGTTCCCGCCCCCACCCTGTCACTCAGGGACAGGGAGAGACGCTGTTCTATAGCAGCGCCGAGGGCTGGAGCCTTATTTGCATTCTCCAGCCCCCTTTACTAGACACAGTGGGCGCCGGGTTCCCGCTCTTGTCTCGGGCACGCCCTCGGCCCGCCCCTCTCCTCTGGACGCCGGCAGCCATTCCGGCACGCAGAGCGGGAAAACGGAGACACTGAGCTACCAGCACAGGATTCCGGCGCCACACACCCGCTTTTGTGCGGGCGGTAAGCGGCAACTAAAGTGCTGACCCACTAATGCCGAAGTGTCCTGTTGTACTTTTGTACGGTCGCTATTCAGGATGCAGACCTAGAAACAGCAGCAAAAGATCAGGGGTGCTAAAGCACAGACTCTTTATGCTGCTTGTCTTGCATGTGCTGCAGTGTCATGTGTCCTTTATGCTTGTATGCTTTACATTGCACTGTAAGGGCTATTCTTGGCTGTCTACCCGCCTAGATGGCTAAACAGCGGCAGCAAACAGCACTGGTGCTAAGGCACAAGCTTTCAATGCTGCTTGGATTGCATGTACTGCAGAGTTTATTTTCATGCTTGTACATTCACTGCATGTCGCTATTCTTGGCTAATGCTCCTTGATGACTAGACAACAGCAGCAGAAAAGCAAGGGTGCTAAGGCACAAGCTTTCAATGCTGCTTGGATTGCATGTGCTGCAGTGGTTATTTTCATGCTTGTATGCTATACATTCACTGTATGTCGCTTTTCCTGGCTAATGCTCCTGAATAAGTAGACAACGGCAGCAGAAAAGCAAAGGTGCCAAGGCACAGGCTTTCTATGCTCCTTGTACTGCATGTGCTGAAGTGTTTATTGTACTTCATGCTTGTATGCTATACATTGCACTGTACGGTCGCTATTCTTGGCTAATGCTCCTAGATGGCTAGACAGCAACAGCAAAAAAAAAAAAAAAAAAAAAGCATGGGTGCCAAGGCACAGGCTTTCTATGCTGCTTGTACTGCATGCGACTGTTCCAGGACCCCTAGTGTGTGCAATTACTCAACGGGGTCTCTGCTACAGGTGGCCAAAAGAACCACCTGTGATCCCTGTCCAGGGACAGGGACGGAGTTGCAGTTTCCGCTGATATATTGTCTGTGGCTATGACTAACATCTTACAGACTTTGCAGTCCAGACAGACCTTGGGCAATGTTGATTCAATGCCCCTGGCCACCCTGATTTCGAAACAAATCATGGCTCCAGGAGGGTCCCATGCATCCCAGGGTGCAGGCTCTGACACGGACGACAGTCCCAGACGGCCTAAGCGAGCTCCCTAAGAATGGCCCTCGACTTCATCACAGTACTCTCTGTATGATGAGGCAGCCGTAGCTGTTCAGGACTCTGATCCTGAGACCGCTCTCAATCCGGATACACCGGATGGTGACGCTATAGTGAATAATCTTATAGCGTCCATCAATGGAAGGTTGGGTATTTCTCCCTCAACTCCTCCAGTGGAGGGGTCAGCTTCACAGCAGAAGAAATCCCTTTTTCGGTATCTCAAGCGTATATTGAGTACTTTTCTGGTCACTCTGACTCCAGAGAAGCAGTCCAGGAACACCACGCTTATCCCGATAAGCGTTTCTCCAACCGTATTGAAGATACGCGTTGTCTCTTCCCCCCTGACGTGCTCAAGCGCTCCAAGGGTGGATCCCCCAATCTCCAGGCTTGCGGCTAGATCTATAGTTGCAGTGGAAGATGGGACTTCACTTAAAGATGCCATTGACAGACAGATAGCCCTATCGGCGGGTCGGTTGCCCCGGCATTCGCAGCCATAGAGGCACTCCAAGCTATTTCAGCTAGTATTGCGCAGAGGGACGCGGTCATATGTACATCTTGGCCGCAGTAGCGTCCTTCACCTCGCAATGTCGGCATTGCGACTCAAGCTGTTTATGCTGTCCTGGACTCTACGAGCCGTACGTCAGTGGCGTCCGCCAACTCCGTGTTGTTACGCTCCTAGTGTTAAGGGATTGGAGCAGATGCTGCTTCCACAAAAGTGCTTAACCAGATTACCTTTATCTGGTGACAGACTGTTTCGTGAGCGGTTGGATTAAATCATTCAACTGTCCAAGGGTACGGATTCTTCCTTACCCCAGCTATCAAACAAGACCCATCAGGAGAAGGGACAGTCGAGGTTTCGGTCCTTCCCAGGCTCGGGCACGTCCCAATTGCCCTCGTCCAACAGGACTCAAAAGGCTCAGAGGGGCGCAGGTTCCTGGCGGGCTCAATCACGCCCGGAGAAGGCAGCCGGAGGAACCGCTACCAAGGCGGTTTCCTCATGACTTTCAGCCCTCTCTCTCCGCGTCCGCGGTCGGTGGCAGACTCCCCCGCTTTAGCGACATTTAACTGCCACAGGTCAATGGCCGGTGGGTGAGAGACAGTTTGTCGCAAAAACTTCCTCACCGGCCGAGCCGAGGCTCTGCTGCAGGCAGTAGGAGTCGTAATCCCGGTTCCTCCTCAGGAACAAGAGACACTTTTTACTCCGATCTGGTCGGGGTGACAAAATAGGACGACTCCTTCCGTTCCGTTCTGGACCTTAAACTGCTCAACAAGCACGTGAAAACCAGGCGTTTCCGGATGGAATCCCTCCGCTCCGTCATTACCTCAATGTCTCAAGGAGATTTCCTAGCATCAATAGACATCAGGATGCTTATCTCCACGTGCCGATTGCTCCAGAGCACCGGCGTTTGCTACGATTCGTTATTGAAAACGAGCATCTTCGGTTCGTAGCCCTACCCTTCGGTCTGGCGACAGCCCCACGGGTTTTCACCAAGTTCATGGCAGCAGTGGGACCACTCCCGCACTCTCAGGGTCACCCTGTGATCCCTTACTTAGACCATCTACTTGTCAAGGCACTCTTTTAAGAGGCATGCCAACACAGCCTGAACATGGCGCTGGAGACTTCCCAGAGTTTCGGGTGGGTCCTCAACTTTTCAAAGTTAAACCCAATCGCTGGCATATCTTAGCTTGGGGTTTCACACTCTCTCAGCGATGGTGAAGCTTCCACTGGACAAACAGCGGTCACTACAGACGGGGGTGCAGTCTCTCCTTCAAGGAGACACCTCATTCAGAGGCAGTCCCTTTCACGCAGTTTCATCTGCGTCCACTTCAATAGAACATTCTTCGCTAATGGGAGGGGAAGTCGATGTCCCTACACAGGAACGTCCCCCTTTCTCAGACGATCAAGGACTCTCTTCAGAGGAGTCCACTCTTCAGATCAATTGTCTGGAGCTCTGGGCAGTGCATATGGCCCTGCAAGACTTCCTGCAGTGGCTGGAAGGCAAACAGATCCGAATTCAGTCGGACAATCCACAGCGGTGGCATACATCAACCACCAAGGCGGACTACGCAGTCGGCGAGCCTCCCAGGAAGTCCGCCGGATTCTGCTAGGGGTGGAAGACAGAGCATACACCATATCCGCAGTTCACATCCCGGGCGTAGAAAACTGGGAAGCAGACTTCCTCAGTCACCAGGGAGTGGACGCAGGAGAATGGTCTCTGCACCCGGACGGGTTTCACGAATCGGCACAACAGCAAGGTCCCGGTTTTCATGACGATCAAAGAGCTCTGGCGACAGGCATCTCACGGTCGGTCAACCGTGGGCACTACCAGACCGGCCAGACTTACTGTCCCAAGGGCCGTTTTTCCATCTGAATTCTACGGCCCTGAACCTACTGTGTGGCCATTGCGTCCTAGATCCTAGTGTCCTCAGGATTATCCCACGGGGTCGTTGCCACCATGAGACAGGCTATGAAGCCCACGTCTGCTAAGATCTACCACGGAAGTGGAAGATTTTCTTTTACTGGTGCTCTGTACAAGGAGTGTCCCCCTGGCCATTGGCATTGCCTACTTTTCTTTCCTTCCTGCAATCTGGGTTGGAAAAGGGCTTGTCGCTCGGCTCCCTTAAAGGGCAAGTCTCGGCGCTATTGGTGTTTTTTTTTCAGAAGCGTCTAGCACGACGTCCGCAGGTACGCACGTTCCTGCAGGGGGTTTGGTCATATCGTCCCCCCGTACGAGCAGCCGTTAGATCCATGGGATCTGAACAGGGTACTAGTTGCTCTCCAGAAGCCGCCTTTCGAGTCTCTGACGGATGTTTCACTCTCTCGACTATCACGGAAAGTGGCCTTTCTAGTAGCGATCACGTCTCTTCGGAGAGTGTCTGAGCTAGCATCGCTGTCATCCAAGGCTCTCTTCCTGGTGGTCCACCAGGACAAGGTAGTGCTGCGCCCCATTCAGGAGTTTCTCCCTAAGGTAGTATCCTCGTTTCATATTAATCAGGATATCTCCTTACCTTCTTTTTGTCCTCATCCGGTTCACCGGTATGAAAAGGATTTACATTTGTTAGATCTGGTGAGAGCACTCAGAATCTACATTTCCCGCACGGCGCCCCTGCGCCGCTCTGATGCACTCTTTGTCCTTGTCGCTGGCCAGCGCAAGGGGTCGCAGGCTTCCAAAGCCACCCTGGCTCGATGGATCAAAGAACCAATTCTTGAAGCCTACCGTTCTGCTGGGCTTCCGGTTCCATCAGGGCTGAAGGACCATTCTACCAGAGCCGTGGGTGCGTCCTGGGCATTATGACACCAGGCTACGGCTCAACAGGTGTGCCAGGCAGCTACCTGGTCGAGTCTGCACATTTTCACCAAACATTATCAGGTGCATACCTATGCTTCGGCGGACGCCAGCCTAGGTAGAAGAGTCCTGCAGGCGGCAGTTGCCTCCCCGTAGGGGAGGGCTGTCTTTGCAGCTCTAACATGAGGTGTTTCTTTACCCACCCAGGGACAGCTTTTGGACGTCCCAATCGTCTGGGTCTCCCAATGGAGCGCCGAAGAAGAAGGGAATTTTGTTACTTACCGTAAATTCCTTTTCTTCTAGCTCCTATTGGGAGACCCAGCACCCGCCCTGTTGTCCTTCGGGATTTTTGGTGGTTTTTCGGGTACACATGTTGTTCATGTTGAATGGTTTTTCAGTTCTCCGACGTTACTTCGGAGTGAATTTGTTTAAACCAGTTATTGGCTTTCCTCCTTCTTGCTTTTGCACTAAAACTGGTGAGCCAGTGATCCCACTGGGGGTGTATAGCCAGAAGGGGAGGGGCCTTACACTTTTTAGTGTAATTGCTTTGTGTGGCCTCCGGAGGCAGTGCTATACACCCAATCGTCTGGGTCTCCCAATAGGAGCTAGAAGAAAAGGAATTTACGGTAAGTAACAAAATTCCCTTCTTTTATTTGATTTATTTGATAATCTTAGGGTGAAATGGCATAGATTACTTACTGAACCTGTAAAATGTCTCTGGATTAATTCTTATCTCATGAGAGTGCTTATGTGAGTTATTGAACAATCCTTGTCTCCTGCCCATCACCCCTTGTAAAGGCCCTTATACAGGCCTCCATAAAATGATAGGGACCGGACAATTTTCAAGTCTATCTTTCTGTTCCCATACAGCATTCATGTCGCTGCGGCACATTCTCCGGGTGTTATGCTGCTGGTAATGCCAGCAAAAAGATAACCATTACCATATTGTCAGTCTGGTGATAAGAAAAAGACTGATGGCACATCCTACCTTTCTAATGTGAATAGGGGCAGACTGAACATGAAACACCGTAACAAAAAGCAGACATCTGCACTCTATATTGCTAAGATATGTGTAATAATGAATATGGGAATATAGACATTAATTACTGCTAAAACATGCAAAAATTGAGTCTTGGCACACAAAAATGGCCAGTTTTATATGTGCCCAACAGCCAACGGCAAAGTGACCTTTTTTTGCTGGGTCCCTATCAAACTAACGCCTTTTCTTATGGCATCTTTATTTGAGAAGCAGGAAAGGGAATAAATCCAGTGATAGAAAGGATACGAGTAGCAAAGACGAAAAAAAAACAAGTTGCCATAGTGTTGACAATCAAAATACAATCAGATAGAAATAAAAAAAAAATACGCAAAAGTGACGACAAGCACTTCTATAAACCAACGCGTTTCGGCTATCCCATTATACTTAACCGTCATAAAGGCATCGGGATGGTTTCGGTCTCATTTGTATTTTTATCTTGGACACATTAAAGCAAGTTTTTACATCCTTGCTTCCTCTCTATTGCCGGATTTCTTCCCTTTCCTGCATTTTGATACACGGCCTGGATCCAGGCTTATCTGCGCAGATAAAGGAGCCAAGCTACAAGAGTTGAATGGTGAGCTGAGATTTTCTTGTTTTTTTTTATTTTTTAAATGAGAAAGGGCGATCACATTAATGATGATTATTCGTTCTGTCTACATTCACTTTCGATCTGTCCCTTTGACACACATTACCTAATTAGATCACCGACCCTCAGCACCTGAATGCACTTTTTACATTAGAGCAATCCATTCTATTGGATCTGTATATCAGTGAAACTACATCTACCGCACTACCTTCCTGGAGTTTTGACACATTTATGCAGCTTTGTTATTATTATGCATTGCTTTTATGTCACTATTGTATTTTGAGGTTCTTTACATACACTACAGTTCAAAAGTTTAGGGTCAAAAAACAATTGTCTTTTCTTCGGCGCTCCATTGGGAGACCCAGACGATTGGGTGTATAGCTACTGCCTCCGGAGGCCACACAAAGCATTACACTAAAAAGTGTAAGGCCCCTCCCCTTCTGGCTATACACCCCCCGTGGGATCACGGGCTGCTCAGTTTTCAAGCTTTGTGCGAAGGAGGTCAGACATCCACGCATAGCTCCACTGTTTAGTCAGCAGTAGCTGCTGACTATATCGGATGGAAGAAAAGAGGGCCCATGCAAAGGGCCCCCAGCATGCTCCCTTCTCACCCCACTCTTGTTGGCGGTGTTTGTTAAGGTTGAGGTACCCATTGCGGGTACGGAGGCTGGAGCCCACATGCTGTTTTTCCTTCCCCATCCCCCTGAGGGCTCTGGTGAAGTGGGATCTTACCGGCCTCCAGACTCTGAGGCCGGGCTCCATCCACAGACCCGGAGATCCTGCTGGATACGGAGCTGGGTACCGTCAGGGACAAGACCCTGCAACATTCAGGTACTCTGTGTCCCCGTACAGACAGGCACAGACACACTCCAGCGTTGCTGGGTGTTCTAGTGCGCCGGGGACAGTAGCGCTGCGCGCTTGGGTTATACTCACTGCAGCTTAGCTGAGTGAGTTTTTGTGTGGGGAACTACCGCGCCGGCCGCCACGGAAACTGCGGCGCGGCTGCGACTTGTGGTGCGCCGGGGACTTCGCGCCGGCCGTGCTTTTACGACGGCAGCGCTTATAAATCTAGTCCCCGGCTTCTGCGGCCTAGTTACGTTTCGTTCCCGCCCCCAGCCCTGTCAGTCAGGGAAGGGGAGAGACGCTGTACAATAGTCAGCGCCGAGGGCTGGAGTCTTATTTACATACTCCAGCCCTCTCACTGGGCACAGTGGGACGCCAGTTTCCCGCTCTTTGTCTGCAGCACGCCCACGGCCCGCCCCTCTTCACAGTACGCCGGCAGCCATTCCTGCACGCAGTCTAAGCTGGAGAACGGACATAGCCCTGGGAGACCCAGACAGGGGATTCTGGCGACCACACACCCGCTGTTAAGCGGGCGGTAAGCAGCACCTAGGTGCTGACCCCACTAGTGCCACAGTGTTTGTTTTGTGTACTTTTGTCTGTACCTATATATTGCACTGTACGGTCGCTTCTTGGCTTATACCCCTATATTGCTCTGAGGAGACAACAGCATGTCATCCGCAAAAAGCAAGGGTGCCAAGGCACAGGCTTTCTATGCTGCTTGTACCGCATGTGAGGCTACTCTACCGGCAGGTTCCACTGACCCCCATTGTGTGCAATGTTCGGTCCCTGTGCCACTTCGTCAGCCGGAGTCTATGCTAGTAGTGGCCCAGGCAGAGACGCCTGTGAACCCTGCCCCGGTGACGGGGACAGAGTTTGCAGTTTTTGCTGATAAGATGTCTGTGACTATGACAAAAATTCTAGAAACTTTGCAGTCCAGGCCGGTCACTCAGACCATGGGCACTGCTGATTCAATGTTCCCCGGTCCCCCTCAGTTGGAACTAATCCGTGCTCCAAGGGGGTCCCAGGCATCACAGGCTGAAGGCTCTGACTCGGACGACAGTCCCAGGCAGCCTAAGCGAGCTCGCTGGGAGAGACCCTCGGCGTCATCACGCTGGTCAGGGTCTCAGCGAGAGGATTCTCTGTATGATGAGACAGAACTAGGTGATCAGGAGTCTAATCCTGAGACTGCTCTCAACCTGGATACCCCTGATGGTGACGCCATGGTGAATGATCTTATAGCGGCCATCAATAGACTGCTGGATATTTCTCCTCCAGCGGAGGAGGCAGCAGCACAGCAGGAGAAATTCCATTTCAGGTATCCCAAACGTAAATTGAGCTCTTTTCTGGACCACGCTGACTTCAGAGAAGCAGTCCAGAAACACCATGCTTATCCAGATAAGCGTTTCTCCAAACGTCTTAAGGATACACGTTATCCCTTTCCCCCTGACGTGGTCAAACGCTGGACCCAGTGTCCAAAGGTGGACCCCCCAATCTCCAGGCTTGCGGCTAGATCCATAGTTGCAGTGGAAGATGGGGCTTCACTTAAAGATGCCAATGACAGACAGATGGACCTTTGGTTGAAATCTGTCTATTAAGCTATCGGCGCGTCGTTTGCTCCAGCATTCGCAGCCGTGTGGGCACTCCAAGCTATTTCAGCTGGTCTGGCGCAGGTGGACTCTATCATACGTCCATCAGTGCCGCAAGTGGCGTCCTTGACCTCGCAAATGTCTGCGTTTGCGACTTACGCTATCAATGCGGTCTTGGACTCTACCAGCCGTACGTCAATGGCGTCCGCCAACTCGGTGGTTTTACGCAGAGCCTTATGGTTAAAGGAATGGAAAGCAGATTCTGCTTCCAAAAAATGCTTAACCAGTTTGCCATTATCTCAAGACAGACTGTTTGGTGAGCAATTGGCGGAAATCATTAAACAGTCCAAGGGTAAGGACTCTTCCTTACCCCAGCCCAGATCAAGCAAACCTCAACAGTGGAGGGGACAGTCGAGGTTTCGGTCCTTTCGAGGTTCGGGCAGGGCCCAATTCTCCTCGTCCAAAAGGACTCAGAAGGAGCAGAGGAGCTCAGATTCCTGGCGGACTCACTCACGCCCAAAGAAAGCAGCCGGAGGAACCGCTTCCAAGCCGGCTGCCTCATGACTTTCGGCCTCCTCTCTCCGCATCCTCGGTCGGTGGCAGGCTCTCCCGCTTTTGCGGCATTTGGCTGCCACAGGTCAAAGACCGGTGGGTAACAGACATTTTGTCTCACGGGTACCGGATAGAGTTCAGTTCTCGTCCTCCGCCTCGGTTCTTCAGAACTTCCCCACATCCCGACCGAGCCGATGCTCTTCTGCAGGCGGTGTGCTCTCTAAGGGCAGAGGGAGTGGTGATCCCTGTTCCTCTTCAGGAACGAGGTCAAGGTTTTTACTCCAATCTGTTTGTGGTGCCAAAAAAGGACGGCTCTTTCCGTCCTGTTCTGGACCTAAAACTGCTCAACAAGCACGTGAAAACCAGGCGGTTCCGGATGGAATCTCTCCGCTCCGTCATTGCCTCAATGTCTCAAGGAGATTTCCTAGCATCAATAGACATCAAGGATGCTTATCTCCACGTGCCGATTGCTCCAGAGCACCAGCGTTTTCTACGCTTCGTTATAGGAGACGAACACCTTCAGTTCGTAGCCCTGCCATTTGGTCTGGCGACAGCCCCACGGGTTTTCACCAAGGTCATGGCAGCAGTGGTAGCAGTCTTGCATTCTCAGGGACACTCGGTGATCCCTTACTTGGACGATCTACTTGTCAAGGCACCCTCTCAAGGAGCATGCCAACACAGCCTGAACGTGGCGCTGGAGACTCTCCAGACCTTCGGGTGGATCATCAACTTTTCAAAGTCAAACCTGTCACCGACCCAATCACTAACATATCTTGGCATGGAGTTTCATACTCTCTCAGCGGTAGTGAAGCTTCCGCTGGACAAGCAGCGGTCACTACAGACAGGGGTGCAGTCTCTCCTTCAAGGCCAGTCGCACCCCTTAAGACGCCTCATGCACTTCCTAGGGAAGATGGTGGCAGCAATGGAGGCAGTTCCGTTTGCGCAGTTTCATCTGCGCCCACTTCAATGGGACATTCTCCGCCAATGGGACAGGAAGTCGACGTCCTTGGACAGGAAAGTCTCCCTTTCCCAGACGGCCAAGGACTCTCTTCAGTGGTGGCTTCTTCCCACCTCATTATCACAAGGAAGGTCCTTCCTACCCCCATCCTGGGCGGTGGTCACGACAGACGCGAGCCTGTCAGGGTGGGGAGCAGTTTTTCTCCACCACAGGGCTCAAGGTACGTGGACTCAGCAGGAGTCCACCCTTCAGATCAATGTTCTGGAAATCAGGGCAGTGTATCTTGCCCTACAAGCCTTCCAGCACTGGCTGGAAGGGAAGCAGATCCGAATTCAGTCGGACAACTCCACAGCGGTGGCATACATCAACCACCAAGGTGGGACACGCAGTCGGCAAGCCTTCCAGGAAGTCCGGCGGATTCTGATGTGGGTGGAAGCCACGGCCTCCACCATATCCGCAGTTCACATCCCCGGCGTAGAAAACTGGGAAGCAGACTTCCTCAGTCGCCAGGGCATGGACGCAGGGGAATGGTCCCTTCACCCGGACGTGTTTCAGGAAATCTGCCGCCGCTGGGGAGTGCCGGACGTCGACCTAATGGCGTCTCGGCACAACAACAAGGTCCCGACCTTCATGGCGAGGTCTCGCGATCAAAGAGCTCTGGCGGCAGACGCCTTGGTGCAAGATTGGTCGCAGTTCCAGCTTCCCTATGTGTTTCCCCCTCTGGCACTCTTGCCCAGAGTGCTACGCAAGATCAGGTCCGATTGCCGCCGCGTCTTACTCGTCGCCCCAGACTGGCCGAGGAGATCGTGGTACCCGGATCTGTGGCATCTCACGGTCGGCCAACCGTGGGCGCTACCAGACCGGCCAGACTTACTGTCACAAGGGCCGTTTTTCCATCTAAATTCTGCGGCCCTGAACCTGACTGTGTGGCCATTGAGTCCTGGATCCTAGCGTCTTCAGGATTATCTCAAGAGGTCGTGGCCACCATGAGACAGGCTAGGAAGCCCACGTCTGCTAAGATCTATCACAGAACGTGGAAGATTTTCTTATCCTGGTGCTCTGCACAAGGAGTGTCCCCCTGGCCATTTGCATTGCCTACTTTTCTTTCCTTCCTGCAATCTGGTTTGGAAAAAGGCTTAGCGCTCGGCTCCCTTAAAGGACAAGTCTTAGCGCTATCAGTATTTTTTCAGAAGCGTCTAGCACGACTTCCTCAGGTACGCACGTTCCTGCAGGGGGTTTGTCACATCGTCCCTCCGTACAAACGGCCGTTAGATCCATGGGATCTGAACAGGGTACTGGTTGCTCTCCAGAAGCCGCCCTTCGAGCCTCTGAAGGAGGTGTCACTTTCTCGACTCTCACAGAAAGTGGCCTTTCTGGTAGCGGTCACGTCTCTTCGGAGAGTGTCTGAGCTAGCAGCGCTGTCATCCAAAGCTCCCTTCCTGGTGTTTCACCAGGACAAGGTAGTGCTGCGCCCGATTCAGGAATTTCTCCCTAAGGTGGTATCCTCTTTTCATCTCAATCAGGATATCTCCTTACCTTCCTTTTGTCCTCATCCAGTTCATCGGTATGAGAAGGATTTGCATTTGTTAGATCTGGTGAGAGCACTCAGAATCTACATCTCCCGCACGGCGCCCCTGCGCCGCTCGGATGCACTCTTTGTCCTTGTCGCTGGTAAGCGCAAAGGGTCGCAAGCTTCCAAATCCACCCTGGCTCGATGGATCAAGGAACCAATTCTTGAAGCCTACCGTTCTGCTGGGCTTCCGGTTCCATCAGGGCTGAAGGCCCATTCTACCAGAGCCGTGGGTGCGTCCTGGGCATTACGACACCAGGCTACGGCTCAACAGGTGTGCCAGGCGGCTACCTGGTCGAGCCTGCACACTTTCACCAAACATTATCAGGTGCATACCTACGCTTCGGCGGACGCCAGCCTAGGTAGAAGAGTCCTGCAGGCGGCAGTTGCCTCCTCGTAGGGGAGGGCTGTTTTGCAGCTCTAACTTGAGGTATTATTTTACCCACCCAGGGACTGCTTTTGGACGTCCCAATCGTCTGGGTCTCCCAATGGAGCGCCGAAGAAGAAGGGAATTTTGTTACTTACCGTAAATTCCTTTTCTTCTAGCTCCAATTGGGAGACCCAGCACCCGCCCTGTTTCCTTCGGGATTTTTGGTTTTTTCGGGTACACATGTTGTTCATGTTGAACGGTTTCAGTTCTCCGATGTTACTTCGGATTGAATTTGTTTAAATCAGTTATTGGCTTTCCTCCTTCTTGCTTTAGCACTAAAACTGAGCAGCCCGTGATCCCCCGGGGGGTGTATAGCCAGAAGGGGAGGGGCCTTACACTTTTTAGTGTAATGCTTTGTGTGGCCTCCGGAGGCAGTAGCTATACACCCAATCGTCTGGGTCTCCCAATTGGAGCTAGAAGAAAAGGAATTTACGGTAAGTAACAAAATTCCCTTCTTCCATGAAAAATCATACTTTTATTTATCAAATGAGTTGCATAATGAATATAAAATATCGTCCAGACAGTGACGAGGTTCGAAATAATGATTTTTACTTGAAATAATAATTTTCTCTTCACACTTTGCTTTCGGCACAGAATGCTCCTTTGCAGCAATTCCAGCTTTGCAGACCTTCGGCATTCTAGCTGTTAATTTGCGGAGGTAATCTGGAGATATTTCCCCCCATGCTCCCCCCTCCCACAAGTTGGATTGTCTTGATGGGCACTTTTTGCGTACCATACGGTCAAGCTACTCCCACAACAGCTCAATAGGGTTAAGATGTGGTGACTGGGCTGGCCACTCCATTACAGATAGAATACCAGCTGCCTGCTTCTTCCCTAAATAGTTCATGCATAATTTGGAGGTGTGCTTTGGGTCATTGTCCTGTTGTAGGAGGAAACTGTCTCCAATCAAGCGCTGTCCACAGGGCATGGAATGGTGTTGCAAAATGGAGTGATAGCCTTCCTTTTAAAAATTTCCCAATTTACCAGCACCAAAGCAACCCCAGACCATCACATTACCTCCACCATGCTTGACAGATGGCGTCAGGCACTCTTCCAGCATCTTTTCAGTTCTGCGTCTCAGAAATGTTCTTCTGTCTGATCCAAACACTTCAAACTTCGATTCGTCTGTCCATAACACTTTTTTCCAATCTTCCTCTGTCCAATGTCTGTGTTCTTTTGCCCATATTAATCTTTTCCTTTTATCAGCCAGTCTCAGATATGGCTTTTTCTTTGCCACTCTGCCCTGAAGGCCAGCATCCCGGAGTCGCCTCTTCACTGTAGACGTTGACTCTGGCGTTTTGCAGGTACTATTTAATGAGGTTGCCAGTTGAGAGCCTGTGAGGCGTCGATTTCTCAAACTAGAGACTCTTAATGTGCTTGTCTTGTTGCTCAGTTGTGCAGCGCGGCCTCACACTTCTCTTTCTACTCTGGTTAGAGCCTGTTTGTGCTCTCCTCTGAAGGGAGTAGTACACACCGTTGTAGGAAATCTTCAGTTTCTTGGCAATTTCTCATATGGAATATCCTTCATTTCTAAGAACAAGAATATACTGTTGAGTTTCACATGAAAGTTCTCTTTTTCTGGCCATTTTGAGAGATTAATGGAACCAACAAATGTAATGCTCCAGATTCTTAACTAGCTCAAAAAAAGGTCCGTTTTATAGCTTCTTTAATCCGCAAAACAGTTTTTCAGCTGTGCGATTTCTAAACATCCTTCTATTAGTTAGCAAACACAATGTACCATTAGAACACTGGAGTGGTGGTTGTTGGAAATGGGCCTCTATACACCTATGTAGATATTGCATTAAAACCAGACGTTTGAAGCTAGAATAGTCATTTACCACATTAACAATGTATAGAGTGTATTTCTGTTTAATGTTAGCTTCATTGAAAAAAATGTGCTTATCTTTCAAAGATAAGGAAATATTTAAGTGACCCTAAACTTTCACACATTCCCGGGGACCGCAGTACTGTGGCGGAACCTGCGCTTTTCCTAGCTGCCAGCCCTTTAAATCCCATTGCGTGATGCGAGGAAACGCACGCTTCCTGGCATGTGGGTAGATGCTACAATGTATGGGCTCCTTCCAGGACATGACTGCAGCCAGTACATTCTAGGCTCAACACTGGCCTCTGCTAACGTGCTCAGGGCTTACCTTGTGGGCGGTGTAAGCAGCGCGCTGCGCTCCTGTCACAGGACAAGAGGTGCAGCAGATTTATCAGTCTCCCTGCTGTACATGCCTCCCGGACCTTAGCTGTGTGACTAAACCCCCCCCCCCCCCAGTACTGTGAGTATGCAACCCATCGCTGTCCCCCTGTGGTGTGTACTCCCTAGTACTGTGTGTACCCCAAGTGCTGTGTAACCCCTCAGTGCTGTCTGTACCCCTTTGGTTATGTCTAAGCTCCTCCAGTACTGTCCATGATACCTTATGCTGTCGCCAGTGCTGTCCATTCCATGGTCAGTGGTGTCCCCTAAACAATAGGATAAAGAGTTGCACACCAGTCACAATGTATAGGGGAATAATGAAAAGCATAACTGCTATATGAATACTAGACTGAAAAATACAATGGACTATCTGAAATAAGTGAAAAACATGAAAATGGTATCTGCATAACTGCTATGAAAAATAGAAATGAGAGATATTTAGCCATTGTATTGATCAATGCAAAGGAGCCCCAAAACCAAACGCCAAGGTAATCTCTATTTTTGGGGTCCCTAACCTATGTGTAACCTCACCTGCAGTTAAAAAACTTGCTCTGTATGGGAAGCAAGGGACCAAGCTATATATGTGTGAAATAAGAGACATGGCTATGGGTGGGGCAGGGTTCTCAGACAAAAAGTGCATACTAACTAAAGAATGTATGTCTGGAACACCAATGGTGTGAACAGGGTGCAAGACTCAAAAATATACAACTAAACAATAGGATAAAGAGTTGCACACCAGTCACAATGTATAGGGGAATAATGAAAAGCATAACTGCTATATGAATACTAGACTGAAAAATACAATGGACTATCTGAAATAAGTGAAAAACATGAAAATGGTATCTGCATAACTGCTATGAAAAATAGAAATGAGAGATATTTAGCCATTGTATTGATCAATGCAAAGGAGCCCCAAAACCAAACGCCAAGGTAATCTCTATTTTTGGGGTCCCTAACCTATGTGTAACCTCACCTGCAGTTAAAAAACTTGCTCTGTATGGGAAGCAAGGGACCAAGCTATATATGTGTGAAATAAGAGACATGGCTATGGGTGGGGCAGGGTTCTCAGACAAAAAGTGCATACTAACTAAAGAATGTATGTCTGGAACACCAATGGTGTGAACAGGGTGCAAGACTCAAAAATATACAACTAAACAATAGGATAAAGAGTTGCACACCAGTCACAATGTATAGGGGAATAATGAAAAGCATAACTGCTATATGAATACTAGACTGAAAAATACAATGGACTATCTGAAATAAGTGAAAAACATGAAAATGGTATCTGCATAACTGCTATGAAAAATAGAAATGAGAGATATTTAGCCATTGTATTGATCAATGCAAAGGAGCCCCAAAACCAAACGCCAAGGTAATCTCTATTTTTGGGGTCCCTAACCTATGTGTAACCTCACCTGCAGTTAAAAAACTTGCTCTGTATGGGAAGCAAGGGACCAAGCTATATATGTGTGAAATAAGAGACATGGCTATGGGTGGGGCAGGGTTCTCAGACAAAAAGTGCATACTAACTAAAGAATGTATGTCTGGAACACCAATGGTGTGAACAGGGTGCAAGACTCAAAAATATACAACTAAACAATAGGATAAAGAGTTGCACACCAGTCACAATGTATAGGGGAATAATGAAAAGCATAACTGCTATATGAATACTAGACTGAAAAATACAATGGACTATCTGAAATAAGTGAAAAACATGAAAATGGTATCTGCATAACTGCTATGAAAAATAGAAATGAGAGATATTTAGCCATTGTATTGATCAATGCAAAGGAGCCCCAAAACCAAACGCCAAGGTAATCTCTATTTTTGGGGTCCCTAACCTATGTGTAACCTCACCTGCAGTTAAAAAACTTGCTCTGTATGGGAAGCAAGGGACCAAGCTATATATGTGTGAAATAAGAGACATGGCTATGGGTGGGGCAGGGTTCTCAGACAAAAAGTGCATACTAACTAAAGAATGTATGTCTGGAACACCAATGGTGTGAACAGGGTGCAAGACTCAAAAATATACAACTAAACAATAGGATAAAGAGTTGCACACCAGTCACAATGTATAGGGGAATAATGAAAAGCATAACTGCTATATGAATACTAGACTGAAAAATACAATGGACTATCTGAAATAAGTGAAAAACATGAAAATGGTATCTGCATAACTGCTATGAAAAATAGAAATGAGAGATATTTAGCCATTGTATTGATCAATGCAAAGGAGCCCCAAAACCAAACGCCAAGGTAATCTCTATTTTTGGGGTCCCTAACCTATGTGTAACCTCACCTGCAGTTAAAAAACTTGCTCTGTATGGGAAGCAAGGGACCAAGCTATATATGTGTGAAATAAGAGACATGGCTATGGGTGGGGCAGGGTTCTCAGACAAAAAGTGCATACTAACTAAAGAATGTATGTCTGGAACACCAATGGTGTGAACAGGGTGCAAGACTCAAAAATATACAACTAAACAATAGGATAAAGAGTTGCACACCAGTCACAATGTATAGGGGAATAATGAAAAGCATAACTGCTATATGAATACTAGACTGAAAAATACAATGGACTATCTGAAATAAGTGAAAAACATGAAAATGGTATCTGCATAACTGCTATGAAAAATAGAAATGAGAGATATTTAGCCATTGTATTGATCAATGCAAAGGAGCCCCAAAACCAAACGCCAAGGTAATCTCTATTTTTGGGGTCCCTAACCTATGTGTAACCTCACCTGCAGTTAAAAAACTTGCTCTGTATGGGAAGCAAGGGACCAAGCTATATATGTGTGAAATAAGAGACATGGCTATGGGTGGGGCAGGGTTCTCAGACAAAAAGTGCATACTAACTAAAGAATGTATGTCTGGAACACCAATGGTGTGAACAGGGTGCAAGACTCAAAAATATACAACTAAACAATAGGATAAAGAGTTGCACACCAGTCACAATGTATAGGGGAATAATGAAAAGCATAACTGCTATATGAATACTAGACTGAAAAATACAATGGACTATCTGAAATAAGTGAAAAACATGAAAATGGTATCTGCATAACTGCTATGAAAAATAGAAATGAGAGATATTTAGCCATTGTATTGATCAATGCAAAGGAGCCCCAAAACCAAACGCCGAGGTAATCTCTATTTTTGCTTCCTGGCATGTGGGTAGATGCTACAATGTATGGGCTCCTTCCAGGACATGACTGCAGCCAGTACATTCTAGGCTCAACACTGGCCTCTGCTAACGTGCTCAGGGCTTACCTTGTGGGCGGTGTAAGCAGCGCGCTGCGCTCCTGTCACAGGACAAGAGGTGCAGCAGATTTATCAGTCTCCCTGCTGTACATGCCTCCCGGACCTTAGCTGTGTGACTAAACCCCCCCCCCCCAGTACTGTGAGTATGCAACCCATCGCTGTCCCCCTGTGGTGTGTACTCCCTAGTACTGTGTGTACCCCAAGTGCTGTGTAACCCCTCAGTGCTGTCTGTACCCCTTTGGTTATGTCTAAGCTCCTCCAGTACTGTCCATGATACCTTATGCTGTCGCCAGTGCTGTCCATTCCATGGTCAGTGGTGTCCCCTAGTCCTCTCTGTGCCCCCTTTATGCTGTCTGTGCTCCCCAGTGCTCTGTACCTCCCAGTGCTGTGTGCCACCCCCCAGCACTGGGTGGTGGCACACAATGCTCTGTACTCGCCACTGCAGTCCGTGCCCCCCTACTGCAGTCCGTGCCCTCCTGGTGATATCTAAATTCCCCCAGTCCTATCTGTGCCTCCCTAGTGCTGCCAGCGAGTGCTGTCCGTGCTACCACTGCCAGTGCTGTCTGTGCAACCCAGCGTCTCCTGTGATGTGTATGCCCCCAGCCTCGCCAGACTGAGACAAACGTGGAAAAGCAGATGTGAGAAACAACATTATCAATATCACTGAACATTACAGCCGCACCAAAGAGAAGCTGCGGGAGCCATCATAGCAGGGGTGAGTTAATTGATTGTTTGACCAAATATAGCCGGGTAGTTTTCAAGTTGATCGTTTTGTACGACTCCCGATTGTTGGTAGAACATTTCAAATGGCCCCCGGCAGTAAAAAGCTCCCCCACCCCTGACTTAGATGATGAGATTGAAGTATAGGAATGGAACAAGGCTCTGAAGACCCGTCTGCATGGAGTGGATTTTGAGCATCTGCACTTTTTTGCTTCATTTACTTTCTCAGACTATTGAAGAACAGAGTACAGCATATGGCCACATAGAGAATGAATGAAGAGGTCTGGATTCTCAACTCTCATTCTTTGGGATCTCAGGAACTTCTATAGTGGTCGATAGGATAGAGAATAACTTATCGATGCTTCCAGTGACCCTGATCCTATCCTTAAGCATCAGCGGTGTCTGACCTCACAAAGGCTCCCATGGATGAAAGTTCAAAAAATTCCCACAGACAAAAGTCAAAATCTTGTAGAAAACTTTCCCTGGAGAGTAGAGACTTCACCGACCCCATATTAATGTCTGGATTTAGAATGGGATGTCCTAAAAACTCCTGTTTGGAGTTGGGATATAAAATGTATATTGTATATAATATATTTTACTACACATAATACTTCTCCAGAGTTTCCTCTTCGGTGGTTTGATAATTTGAAGCCAATAATCCACTCCTGGCAGGTTACGCATTCCTCAGTTGGGTAACAGGCGATATCAAGGTGTGACAGTCCAGTCCCTGACTTTCCTTCATCTAGACGGCTTCTGTCACCTTGTAAAACAAATGTGATGACTGATGTACCAGAATATTACCAAGATTTCTTAATAAATAATTCTTGAGCAACCCTGCCTGGAAGATGGATGAAGATCAATCTATTACGTCTGTGGATCAGTAAACAGCAGTGTGTTTGTCTTCGTGTCATAGTTTTGGCCATTTTATGGCCAGATTATCCATAGGACAATGTGGTGATTCAGTGTCTGGGGCGTCGTGCACAGCAATTCATGAACTTTTAGAAATTATGCAGTAGTTTTATGGACTATATATAAATAGGTTAATTATTTTTCTATATCTTATTGCAAGATTGTATCTGAATTTTTGTCAGTGCCATAGACTTGAAACTTCTCTTGGTGACATTCTTGTGCCTGGAGAGTCGGGGATCTCAAGAAATGAGTGGATGTCTCTCAGCAGTTGCACGCTCAGCGGTCTATTACCCATTATTCGGTAGCTTAATGTAAGGATTAATGAGGCTGTAAGTTCAGGTTGGGAGAACCCCAGTCAGTCCGATTATTGCCGTCACATTTAAAAATCATGAAATACGCCAGAGTGAACCGTGCTTCAGCCATAGGCTATCTAATGGACATGTATAAGTTTTCCCCATGAATGTAACTTCATTCATTACAGAGCGGTGAAACGCCTAAAAAGCTCAATCCAGACATCTCTGGTGGAAGTAAAAATTAGACTGGCAAAAATCTTTCTTTTTGGTAGTTTAATGTACCTAAATTCTTGGTGTCAGCGTATACCTCTCAGACCTGTAGTTCTTATGACTATAGGGTACAGTATTTTGGAAGAGTTCTTGCCTAGAAGCCATAGTTTGATGTAGTATTTATTTATTGACTTGTTTGGGTACCATGTACACCTCCAGACATTGTGGACCTTGCCCAGAGCTCTGATATGAATGTACATATGAAGCCTTAGTTTAATTTGGTGGAACCAAACCTATGGTCGGTCAGCTTAAATAAAAAAAGTCAATATGTAAACATAAACCTCAGACCTGCCCGGGATCGGCTGAGGCCCTTGACGGCGAGGTCCGGTACCTCCAAGGCAGCGGATAACTTGTGAGTAAAAGACCTGGAACCACAACCGCTGTCTCAGCCTCTTATTACCGGCGCCAACGACCGAGACTCCAGCCCTCTTCCTCATCCCCTGGGGCTTGCTCCACATGCGGAGAGCAGAACCATCTCGGCTGCGACATTACCATCCGCCGCAGAGGACAGCGAATGCAGCGGCGGCTCATTCCTGGCTGCATAACGTAGGTGGCGTCACGACAACTCCCATCATCCACCTCCATCACTCTTCCCTTTCACTGTATGCCTCGGGGCCACGGAACCGGGCCAGGCCACCCGTGACATCACAGAGACCTACATCACTGACTCGGCGATGAGTAAAGGTGAGTCAATTGACCCCTTTGCCCTGTGGCTGCTACATATGCTTTCCATTTTCAATGCAGTTACTGAAATAAATTACCTTTTTGAGGATATTCTAAGTTATTGAGATGCACCTGTATATCCAACACTGCCAAGGAGCAGGATAGTCCAGGAGCTCACTGGTGCCAGGACCCAGTTCTGGGAGGAGACCCCTTGGAGCATGCCTGGACAATGTCAGGAGTCCACACAGACACATGCAGGCTATGCACACTACGGAGCCACATTATCAATCTTGATGATATTCACGCAAATAGGATCCTCCCAACTTATACAATTTTTACTTAGGCTACTTTCACACATCAGTTTTTTTCCAACAGGCACAATCCGGAAAAAAACGGATCCGGCGCCAGATCCGTTTTATCCCCATTGATTTGTATTAGCGCCGGATTGTGCTGGCTGGCATTGCGTTGTATCCGGCTTTTGCCGGATCTGGCGTAATTGGCTAATGTGGCGGCCGGATGGAACGTCTCTTGTAACGTTTTTTTGTGTCTGACAAAAAAACGCATCGCGCCGGATCCGGCACGATACAGCTTGATTTACAATGGAAGCCTATGGACGCCGGATCCAGCATAATGCGGCAAGAACCTGATGCGGCCGCCGGATCCGTTTTTTTAAACTGCGCATGCTCCAATTTATTGTAAAAAGACAGATCCTGCAAAAACGGATGCACCAGATCCGTTTTTTGACAGATCCGGTATACCGGATCCGTAAAAAAAAAGGATCCTGCACATCCGTTTTTGCATATTCTGCGCTGGGTCCGTTCCATCAGGCACATGCCGGATTGTGCCTGATGCCAAAAAACTGATGTGTGAAAGTAGCCTTAGATTTGTGGAGTGATTTCTAATCCGGCCCTCAATTAGTTGATTACCGTATTTTGGTTTCTACGAACTGTTGGTGCAAAATTTTGTTCTCTCAACGAATTATACAATTTTGATCAGTTGACTTCAATCTTTTCTTCATTGAGATCCGATGCAACTTCAATGTTCCTTGAGAAGTGCTTTTTTTTTATTGTTTAATGAAAACATTATTCCACTAGAATTAATGCAGTTGACCATACTGGTCCCACAGGCCCGAGAAAGGACGACTCCAGAAAATGTATTTGCCACCATAAAAGCTAATTCTTTTCAGATTGTCGTACATTGTAGATGAGCAGTCAGGTTGATAACGTTCTCCATGGGAGATGCTGGTGAATTGTGTGTGTTGGGGAGAGGGATCTATCCGTGAACATCTGTCAAATCATAGATTCTCGTACTGCAGACTTCAGACTTCCTGGACTCTTGACTGGGCCTTGGAGAGCACGAGTATAGATGATTTATTTCAGGAAATGGAAAGACATATGTGGAGAGACTGAATACGATCAGGATGATTTATGGTTTAAAGAGTATTAGTTTAAATATGAATGACATAAACAGCAAATAAATGTTATATTCTCCCACTGGTAGAAAACAACCGTAAAAAATACATTTTACAACGATCATCAGTTTTTTATTCTGGTATAAGAGCTTTATAAAAGCCTGCTCATTCAGCGCTCACAGTTTGGTCAGGGTGTGGCGTCAAAGCCATGGGGTTTTGGGAGGACTTCCTACTGTTTGCACAGGTAAAACTTCAAAACCACCTGCAAAGACAACTTCACCAATTTGCTGTCAGAACACAAAGTAGTGTTCAAAATAATAGCAATCCATTATGACTAATCAGATTATTCACTGTTCTCACCACATGTCAAACAATCTACCAGTTGGTGGAGTAGATTCTTGGAAAACCCCCAGACTGCATTCATGATCTGCAGGTTTTTGAATAATTGATTGAAAGGGGGGGTTCAATATAATAACAGTGTGGAGTTACATTGGTGAGGTCAATCATTCTGTGAAGAAACCGATGTGAATCAGGGGGCCCTTATTTTAGGTTGAAGCTGGCACGTGTTGTACATGCATTTCTCCTTGAAAGCCTGAGAATTATGGGTTGTTCCAGACATTGTTCAGAAGAACAGCGTACTTTGATTAAAACGTTCATTGGAGAGGGTAAAACTTGTAAAGAAATGCAGACAATGACCGGCTGTTCATCTGTTCATCTAAAATGATCTCCAATGCTTTACAATGGAAAGCAAAAACAGAGAGACATGGAAGAAAATGGAGGACGACCATTCGAATGGATCGAAGAATAGACAGAATAGCCAAGGCTCAGCCAATGATCAGCTCTAGGAGGATCAAAGACGTCTCCAGTTACCTGTGAGTGCTGTGACAGTTAGAAGATGCCTGTGTGACGCAAATCTATTAGCAAGAAGTTCCCGCAAACTCCCACTGTTATAAAAAAAAGCATATACTGTCTAGGATGCAATTTGCCATAGAACACATCAACTGGCCTAAATAGAAATGGAGGAACAATTTATAGACTGATGAAAGTAAAATTGTTCTTTTTGGGTCCAAGGGCCACAGGCAGTTCATCAGACGACCCCCAAACTCTGAATTCAAGCCACAGGACACTCTGAAGACCGTAAAGCAAGGTGGTGCAAGCCTCATGATATGGGCATGTTTCTCTTACTATGGTGTTGGGCCTATTTACCACATCCCAGGGATCATGGACCAGTTTACATATATAAAAATACTAGAAGAGGTCATGTTGCCTTACACTGAAGAGGAAAAGCCCTTTGAAATAGGTGTTTCAACAAGACAATGACCCTAAACACACCAGTAAATGAGCAAAATCTTTATTCAAGGCCAACAAAATTGAGGTTATGGAGTGGCCAGCCCAATCACCGGACCTTAATCCAATAGAACACTTGTGGGGTGACATCAAAAATGCCATTTCTGGGGAAAAGCCAACAAATGCAAATAAATTGTGGGGTAAAGTCAAAGCATCTTGGCCAGGAATAAGAGTTGACAGGTGCCAGAAGTTGGTTCACTACGCAACATAGATGTGATGCAGTTCTAAAACACAACTAAATATTAGGTCAGTGATTCCTGGGATTGCGAAATCCTAGAGAAAAAGAGGACAGATTTTGAGTATGACAAGACAAATGCAGACACTACTAGTTTTTTGGAACAACCCAATGTTCATTTTTTTTATATTTTCTGCATGTTTTGATTTAGAAATCAGTGTGCAATGTCCCCAATGCATGGATATAAAAACTATTATAAAGATTTTGGGCTTAACTCATGTTTTTGTACACACTGCTATTATTTTGAACACCACTGTACTATTGGGGTCCTCAGATGCAGGATGCCAGCCGAAAGCCACAAATATCAGTCTTTCCTTTATCTTCCTCCTGCCCCAATTCTGCTTTATGTCTTTGTGCACACGAAGCCTTTTAGACAATGGCACAGCCACAGAGGTTTTCCGGTAAAAGCTTCAAGGAAATGTCAGTGGTCATTTTCCTTTTATGGTTTCACTGTTGTTCTTGGGGTGGCTCTTGCTCTATATCAGAGGGTCTCAACATTTCTGACCATGAGAGACACATTCAGCTCTGAGACAAGGTCGTAAGCCACATCCAGGTCCCGCCCCTCACAGCAGTGACACCCAGAGCCCCTATTACCAGTACCAGACAGTATACCAAGATCTAGGGCTTCCAACCTTACCCCTATTCAGATCTGCTCTTCTGTATTGGGCTAATCACTAAAGTCCCATCTCGAGACTTGATCTTCATAGCTAATTGCTAGACCTGGTGCTTATGCACCAACCTTGAAGACCGCCACGAGCCACACATCATGGGGCTGCGAGCCACATATGGCTCCTGAGCTACAGGTTGGTGACCCCTACTCTATATTGTTAAATATAGAGAACAGACGACTTCCAAACAAAATCTGATGGAAGAATGAACATTTCCCTTTTTTTTTTTTTTAACCGATTCATGGATTCCAAACCTAGAAGTGGTTAAAAGAAGATACATAAGATGGAACATCTGCACAGAAATGTCCTTTTCACATTGCTTAACGTTATGGTCATTTTATGGGGCGCTTTAGCTCATTCTTATTCAAACGTATTTCAGGCAGAATCCACCTAAAAAAGACGCCATCTGCCCAATAGCCAAAGGTCTCCTTTATAGAATTTTTCAGTTACTTAAATGCTCTTAAAAATGAATTATTGAATTTCTCTTTTGTTGTTTTTTATCTTGTTACATTTTATGCATGCTTTTTTATAGTGTTTTCGATGTTCTATACAAAAGTCTATGAGAAAAATACTATAGCTGGGAACATGCATGGTTAACAAAACAAATAAAAGTAATGTAACTCAGTTATGTCTCACCTGGTGGATCCTCAAAACTCTTGTTTCAGATCAGAAGTTCTTATGCAGCATGGATGGATGACGATGATGCAGCAAGATCCAGATGGAACAACGGAGGCAGGACTCCAACGTAAGCGAACTGGAATCACAGGAGCCGATAAAGCTGAGTTGATGTAGACAAACTGATATAATCCAGAATGAAGCAAATAAGACTCAGGGATGAGGAATTGAAGCAGGATTAATTTTCACAATATTTTAAGAGATGGAACTGGCCAAGCAAAGTAACAGTTTGTAGTCCAATGCAGCACCGGCACAGATTTAAGGCAGACTTGGCTCCACAATATACAGTAGTACAGCTAACTTTGTAACAGAGTCCAATGCAGAGCTGGCATGGAAGTTTGAGCTGAGATTCTATGATAGAGAATAAGTCCATGGAAATGACAGAATCCATCTCCGTAAATACTCAAGCAGCGTCATGCCACCTGAGCCAGCCTAAAGGCTGCTTTACACGCTGCGACATCGCTAGCGATGTCGCTAGCAATCGCACCCACCCTCGTCGTTTGTGCGTCACGGGCAAATCAGTGCCCGTGGCGAACAATATCGCTTGGACACGTCAAACGGACTTATCTTCCTAGCGACGTCGCTATGGGCGGCGAACAACCTCTTTTTTAAGGGGGCGGTTTGTGCTGCGTCACAGTGACGTCACACTGCGAGCCACCAATAGAAGCGGAATAGCGAAGAGTAGCCGCATTCACGTCACTCCCACCTCGTTGCCGGAGGACGTAGGAAGGCTGTTGTTCGTCGTTCCCGGGGTGTGTCACGTGGCGATGTGTGCTGCCTCAGGAACGACGAAAAACCTGTATCCAAAATGAGCAACGATATTTGGGAAGGAACAACGTGTCAACAATAAACGATTTGATGAGTATTTCTGATCGTTTGCGGTCGCTCGTAGGTGTCACACACAACGTCGCTAACGAGGCCGGATGTGCGTCACGAATTCCGTGACCCCAGCGATATCTAGTTAGCGATGTTGTTGCGTGTAAAGCGGCCTTAAGAGAGGGACATCACCGAAACGCATTGGTTTGAGATAGCAACCTAGAGCTCATTAGAGAAGGATGAGGGAGGACACAGCTCCTTTCATGGGGTTCAGGACAGGTGAGTAGCAAACTGACTCTACATCAAAAACCCAAACTGTGTTCGGCGATTTTACTCTGGCTGCAGCTTTTATTTAAAGAAGAAAAAAAAAACATGAAAAACATTGCAAAGCATGTCAATAAGCTATGTGTAAATCGAGGCTAAGATCATTCTTAAATGTATCTCTTCTGCTACAAAATGGTGCTGTCCTGAGAATACTTTGGGCTTAATCTTGAGAGACCCTCCCTTTTGGATTTTTATGAGTGCCTACAATATGGCTTCAATAATGAATTGTTCATTGGCTGGATCCCCTGATAAATTAGGCTTAGTTATTCTCATCACATGAAATGATGGGATGATGCTAGGAATAGCTAGTGATCCTTCAGGGTCACAGTAAATGATGAGGACGCAGCAATGCTAAGTGATACATCCCCACCAGGATAAACGTCCTCTCTTACTGCTATAGGAATATAGTTCAGCTAACATTGAGCCCTTTAAGTTGATTGAATCCATGCAGGACTCCTCTTACCAGGAGCTACAACTGTTATCCCACAAGACGGGCGTGATAGAACTGGTAATAGTCTTCATCCCCAGGGAAGAAGCAGGGCTCCCACTTTCCATGAGCACTGTACTAAGGAGATTAAACAAAATGAAGCAACACTGTTATCAAAGAGGTGGAAGATGGTAAAGTCCCTCTATGGGCTTTTGTCACGGGGTATGAGGTGATAACAGGGGACTGGGGCTCATGGACTGGCCCTCAGGCAGGCCCTAGCTGTCCCTAATCCCAGAGATACCTTTAGTGGTGAAGATGTCTGGGTCGCCTTCCTTTCTCTGCTCCTGGCAAACCCTGATCTTATTCCCCTACCCCAGGGGAGAACCGGAACAGGAGTAGTTGAACCCACAGATATAGACAAATCAGGAAAACAAAAACTCTATCACACAGCTAGAACACACAGAGATATAAGACAATATTAGTGATGAGCGAGTACTAAAAAGCTCGGGTGCTCGAGGCTCGGGCCAGCATCCCAAGATACTCGTGTACTCGGCCCGAGCACCGAGCCCAATGTTATCCTATGGGAGACCCGAGTATTTTTATAAAATGACCCCCCCGGCAGCATGTAGAAACCCTAAAAATGTCACAAAAGTCTCAGAAGAGTGCTCAAATGACAAGGCAACAGCATGGGGAAGACCCCTTGAAGCATTTATCACTCAAAAGTCACAGCTGTGAACAATTTTGTCTGCGTTTTACGCCATTTTTACGGACTCACCAGAAAACCTTCCAAAATGACACCAAAATGAATTTTCATGGCGGAAATGTTAAGGGAACATACCCAATAGTGAGAGAGAGCTGGTGTATGTTACTTTTTGAGATTAATACATGAAAGATTTTACATGAAAACATTGTGTGGCACTCCGATGTCCCTGAGAAGAGACGTACATGAAGGCCTCTTGAGTCTAATGTGCCCATTTTGAGGAAGTGAGTCTTTGTAGTATTTTCCTTTGCCAGGGCAGTCCAAAATTGTGAGGTTCACCAATGCCCCTGCATACAGACGTGCATGAGGGCCTGTAAACCTGAAGTGCCCATTGTAAGGAAGTGGGTCTATTGTAGTATAGCCCTTAGGCAGGGCAGCCAAAAATTGGGAGGCTCCACGTTGTCCCTGGATAGAGACGTGCATGATGGCCTGTAAACCTGAAGTGCCCATTGTAAGGAAGTGGGTCTATTGTAGTATAGCCCTTTGACAGGATAGCCAAAAATTGTGAGGCTCCACATTGTCCCTGGATAGAGACGTGCATGATGGCCTGTAAACCAGAAGTGCCCATTGTAAGGAAGTGGGTCTATTGTAGTATAGCCCTTTGGCAATACAACCAAAAATTGGGAGGCTCCACATTGTCCCTGGATAGAGACGTGCATGAGGGCCTGTAAACCTGAAGTGCCCATTGTAAGGAAGTGGGTCTATTGTAGTATAGCCCTTTGGCAGGACAGCCAAAAATTGGGAGGCTCCACATTGTCCCTGGATAGAGACGTGCATGAGGGCCTGTAAACCTGAAGTGCCCATTGTAAGGAAGTGGGTCTATTGTAGTATAGCCCTTTGGCAGGACAGCCAAAAATTGGGAGGCTCCACATTGTCCCTGGATAGAGACGTGCATGATGGCCTGTAAACCAGAAGTGTCCATTGTAAGGAAGTGGGTCTATTGTAGTATAGACCTTTGGCAATACAACCAAAAATTGGGAGGCTCCACATTGTCCCTGGATAGAGACGTGCATGAGGGCCTGTAAACCTGAAGTGCCCATTGTAAGGAAGTGGGTCTATTGTAGTATAGCCCTTTGGCAGGACAGCCAAAAATTGGGAGGCTCCACATTGTCCCTGGATAGAGACGTGCATGAGGGCCTGTAAACCTGAAGTGCCCATTGTAAGGAAGTGGGTCTATTGTAGTATAGCCCTTTGGCAGGACAGCCAAAAATTGGGAGGCTCCACATTGTCCCTGGATAGAGACGTGCATGAGGGCCTGTAAACCAGAAGTGCCCATTGTAAGGAAGTGGGTCTATTGTAGTATAGCCCTTTGGCAGGGCAGCCAAAAATTGGGAGGCTCCACATTGTCCCTGGATAGAGATGTGCATGAGGGCCTCAAAACATTGTTCCCATTGCAAAGGAGCGGGTCTCCTGTCGTTGTAATGTCCATTCTGAAAGAATGGGCGAAAAAATTTACCACTGGGGGTATACCTGAAACAATGGCCTAACTATTGTAACGGTCATCATGGTGGCGCATGAGGAGAAGGAGGAGCAGTCCAGCGATTATCCAAAGTCCAGAAGTGTGTACCCATGGGTGAGTGGAGGTACATGGCAAATTCCCGTTACAAACTTTAAATTCCGCTCTCATTTGCTGGTGGTGTGGTGAAGTCTGGCCCAATCCAACCCTTGTTCATCTTGATCAGAGTCAGCCTGTCAGCATTTTCAGTTGACAGGCGGGTGCGTTTATCTGTAATGATTCCACCTTCGGCACTAAAAACACGCTCTGACAAAACGCTAGCGGCAGGGCAGGCCAGGACTTCCAAGGCGTAGAGAGCCAATTCATGCCACGTGTCCACCTTGGATACCCAATAATTGTAAGGCACAGAGGAATGTCGGAGTACAGTTGTTCGATCTGCAAGGTACTCCTTGAGCATCTGGGCAAACTTAGGATTTCTTGTGGCACTACCCCGCACCTCAGGGCCTGTGGTACGTGAGAGGCTGAGAAAACTGTCCCACATCTTAAAGACTGTTCCCCTACCTCTGGCGGATTGGACTTGTGCCCCTCTCGGCTGTACGCCTTGGTTGTCCACTGATTCCTGACCTATGCTGCTAGCGTTTTGTGAGGGGAATGCTTTGCCTACTTCCGTGACTATGGCCTTCCGGAACTGCTGCATTTTGGCTGACCTCTCCGCCTCGGGAATAAGAGACATAAAGTTCTCCTTGTAGCGTGGGTCTAACAGTGTTACCAACCAGTAATGATTGTCGGCCAAGATGTTTAACGCGAGGGTCACGAGACAGGCAGCTTACCATAAAGTCAGCCATGTGCGCCAGACTCTTAACAGCCAGGACTTCAGTATCCTGACCAACACGATGACTGAACATGCTGTCCTCCTCCTCCACCTCCTCATCTACCCTGTCCTCTGGCCAGCCACGCTGAACCAAGGATATGACTGGTGTGCATGTCATATCCTCAATTTGGCCGGAGAGTTGCTCCATGTCTTCATCCTCCTCCTCGTCATAGTCCTCCACTGCATGTTCTGATGAGACGAGGCTCGGCTGTGTGTTATCACCCACACCCACTACTGTTTCTTGCTCCAACTCATCGCGCTCCGCCTGCAATGCATCATGTTTGTTTTTGAGCAGAGACCATTTTAGAAGGCAGAGAAGCGGTATGGTGACGCTAATAATGGCGTCATCACCACTCACCATCTTGGTGGAGTCCTCAAAGTTTTGGAGGATGGTACATAGGTCGGACATCCATCTCCACTCCTCAGGTGTTATGTGTGGAGTTTGACCCATTTCCCGACGGCTTAGGTGATGCAGGTACTCAACAACTACCCTCTTCTGCTCACATATCCTGACCAACATGTGCAGAGTTGAATTCCAACGCGTGGGGACATCACACACCAGTCTGTGAGCCGGAAGATGCAAACGGCGCTTAAAGCCGGCAAGGCCGGCTGAAGCAGTAGGTGACTTTCGAAAATGTGCAGACAGGCGGCGAACTTTTACCAGCAGATCAGACCGCTCTGGGTATGACTTTAGAAACCGCTGAACCACGAGGTTGAGCACATGGGCCACGCATGGAACATGTGTCAGCTGGCCTCGCCTCAAAGCCGCCACCAGGTTCCGGCCATTGTCACACACGACCTTTCCTGGCTTTAGGTTCAGAGTTGTGAGCCAGTGATCTGCCTGCTGTTTCAGAGCTGTCCACACCTCTTCTGCATTGTGGGGTTTGTCACCTATGCAGATTAGCTTCAGCACAGCCTGTTGCCGCTTCGCCGAGGCAGTGCTGCAGTGCTTCCAGCTTGGGACTGGTGTGGAGGGTAAAGTGGATGAGGATGCGCAGGAGGAGGATGAGGCTGAGGAGCATGACATTCCGGAGCTGTAGAGTGTGGGTGAAACCCTGACTGAGGTAGGGCCTGCAAACCTTGGTGTGGGAAGGAAGTGTTCCGTCCCTCGCTCAGACTGGGTCCCAGCTTCCACAATATTAACCCAGTGTGCCGTCAACGAGATGTAGCGGCCTTGCCCACAAGCACTTGTCCACGTGTCTGTGGTTAGGTGGACTTTGGCTGAAACAGCGTTGTTCAGGGCACGTGTGATGTTTTGTGACACGTGGTTATGCAATGCGGGGACGGCACACCGGGAGAAATAGTGGCGGCTGGGGACCGAGTAACGTGGGACAGCTGCCGCCATCAGGTCGCGGAATGCTTCTGTCTCCACCAGCCTAAAAGGTAACATTTCCAGCGCAAGCAGTCGCGAAATGTTAGCATTTAGAACTGTGGCATGTGGGGCGTTGGCAGTGTATTTGCGCCTGCGTTCAAAGGTTTGCTGAATGGATAACTGAACGCTGCGCTGGGACAAGGACGTGCTTGATGATGGTGTTATTTCTGCGTAGGCAACTGCAGGTGCAGGGTTGGAAGAGGCTTGTTCGCAGGCAGCATGGACAGGGGATTGGCTCGCATGCACAACAAGCGAAGACGTAGCAGTGACATCAGCAAGCACTGCTCCTCGACTCTGTTGTACCTCCCACAAAGTCTGGTGCTTGGCTGACATGTGCCTGATCATGCTGGTGGTGGTCAGGCTGCTAGTTTTGGTACCCCTGCTGATGCTGGCACGGCAGGTGTTGCAAATGGCCTTTTTAGAATCATCTGGAGCCAACTTAAAAAACTGCCAGACTCGGGAAGACCTAACATTTGTACAGGCACCTTATGTCGTGTTGTTGTTCCGGGGAACGGTTGCCTGACTTCTGCCTGGGGCCACCACCCTGCTTCTTACTGCCTGTTGGGATGCTACGCCTCCCTCCCTCTGTGCACTGCTGTCCTCGCTCTGCATATCCTCCTGCCAGGTTGGGTCAGTTACTGGATCATCCACCACGTCGTCTTCCTCTTCCGCACCCTGCTCCTCCTCCTGACTTCCTGACAATTGTGTCTCATCATCGTCCACCCCTTGTTGAGACACATTGCCAACTTCGTGAGAACGTGGCTGCTCAAATATTTGGGCATCTGTACATACGATCTCCTAATGACCCACTTTAACAGGAGCTGGCGAGAGGCCAGAATGTGCGAATGGAAACGTGAACAGCTCTTCCGAGTGTCCAAGTGTGGGATCATTAATGTACGAGGACGTGTACTCAGCCTTGTGGTAGGAAGGAGGATCAGGTTCTGAAATGTGCGGTGCAGTATCACGGCTACTGACACTTGATCGTGTGGAAGACAGAGTGTTTGTGGTGGTGCCAATCTAACTGGAAGCATTATCCGCTATCCAACTAACAACCTGTTGACACTGGTCTTGGTTCAAGAGCGGTGTACTGCTGCGATCCCAAAGAATTTGGGACAGGACGTGCGAGCGAGTAGATGTGGCCCTTTGTTGTGGCGAAATTAGAGCTTGCCCACGACCTCGGCCTCTGCCTGCACCACCATCACGTCCACTTCCTTGTTCGTTGCCAACGCCCTTGCGCATTTTGCAATGCTGTGCTGATGTGTATTCACTAGACTTGTGCGTTATATCCAAGTTTGTGCAAAACGCACACAAGAGCACCTGTACGCTGCCACCGACAGGCACACACGTGCGGTTTTTATATGCAAGCACGGACGCAATAAGAACCTAACAGGTTTTTAGGAGCGACAATTACTGAGAAGTTTGACACTATCAGACACTGCTGACTGACGTGTATTATTCACTAGACTTGTGCGTTATATACTAGTTTGTGCAAAACGCACACAAGTGCACCTGTACGCTGCCACCGACAGGCACACACGTGCGGTTTTTAAATGCAAGCACGGACGCACTAAGAACCTAACAGGTTTTTAGGAGCGACAATTACTGAGAAGTCTGACACTATCAGACACTGCTGACTGACGTGTATTATTCACTAGACTTGTGCGTTATATACTAGTTTGTGCAAAACGTGCATCTGTACGCTGCCACCGACAGGCACACACGTGCGGTTTTTAATTGCAAGCACGAACGCACTAAGAACCTAACAGCTTTTTAGGAGCGACAATTACTGAGAAGTCTGACACTATCAGGACTGTTTTAGACTGTGTACACCAGCCCCAGATATGATGAAGGCTGGTATACGGTCACCACTAGGAATGGCTATATACCCTGCCTGCCTGCCTGCCTGTATACAGCTACAATAATCCTGAGAAGGACTCTTCTGGTCACTAGCCTGTATTCCGACCTGGCTATACCCTGCCTGCCCTGCCTGTATACAGCAACAATAGTCCTGAGAAGGACTCTGCTCCTGTACTCCGACCTGGCTATACCCTGCCTGCCTGTATACAACTACAATAGTCCTGAGAAGGACTTCTGGTCACACTGTTTGCAGCCCTGCTACGGAAATAACTATAAAGGGCCGCAAACCTTTCCCTGAAGCAGCAACACTCTCCCTGCACTGACTGTCTGGATGGCTGTGTGCAGAGCACAGCGCGCCCGCTGCTATAAAGGCTCGGTCACGCTGTGACCAATCACTGCAATTCCACAACTAACAGGGCTGTGGCATTGCAGTGGTCTGCCAGCCAATCCCTGCATGAGGGCTGGCTCTCAAAAGAGCGCCAACATGCAGGGATGAAGACCACGAGTACAGCACGAGTATCGCGAGATTACTCGGTCCCCGCCGAGTAGCCCGAGTACAGTGATACTCGTGCGAGTACCGAGTAGTGACAAGCATACTCGCTCAACACTAGACAATATGTAATAAGGAGGAAATGTAATAAGGAGGAAATAAAGAGGAGGTATAAAATAACCAGGAGAGCATTTCCACAGCACCCCAAGCAGCACACAATATATTCCCATCAACTGGAACATAACAGAACACAGACCTGTTTAGCAAAATCTATAGTCGGCATGGGAAGACAGGGTCCACCATCTTAAAGAGTAACTGTGGTTGGTCTCCCACAGCATGTTAACCAAGAGGTAACCAGCAGAATAGCAGAGATTAACTCCTGCAAGTCTGATCACTAATGAACACAGCTGGTCAAAGCCCAGACCGGTCTGTGCAACTCAAAAGCACCAGAGAAGGCACAGTGGGGAGTGTCGTTCTGCAGTGTGAACAGCGTCAGATGCTGCCATGATACTCGGCAAGTTTAGAGCCAAATACCGTGTGACAGCTTTAAAGAGGATCTGTCACCAGGTTAAAAGCTTTGTTCTTAGTTTATTTCCACTGCTCCCCTGAGTATTACATTTTTTATTTTTTTGTACTCCGCCTTAGTGATAATTTTCTTGTTCTTTGCCAACTGAACAGTGCAGGGCAGCCTAAAGACACCCCCAAAGAGTCCATTAAGTCACGCCTCCTTGGTTAAGATAATAAAAATTTGCACTAGACAAAAAGGCCCAAATCTCTGGAACTATATAGCTGATTTACAAAAAACAAACAGAATACTCAGAAATAAATTAAGAGTAAAAACCGGACACATTTGACCGTGCAACAGATCCAGGATTAATTGGTGAATCGTAAGGGGTTCTTGTTTTGATACTGCTGCAATGTGTTGGAATCATCAATACCTAAAAAACTTAACTTGTAATATTTTTTTGAACTGGTTTCTATTGTTCTTACAAGCTCCTCGTATGTCCTTCAACAGGCCTGGGGGAACATGTTTCCTGAAATTGGGCCATATGTGTGATTATAATGGAAATTAGATTGTTCATCATTGGCTACCATTACTTAAAGAAGACCAACCACCAGGATTTTCATATATGAACTAAAGACAGTGCTATACTGGCGCTATCAGGCTGATTCCATACATACCTTTAGTTGTGAGATCGGATGTATACTTTCTGAAATATAGGTAAGTAAAGTTTGTGAGATGCTCTGTTATTTGATTGATAGGTGCTGCAGAATATCTAATAGGAGGGTCAGGTTTTGCTTGTTATTCCCGCCCCTGTCTTCTGCCTGGCTTTCCTCCCCCCGTCTCTATTATTACAGGGGGAGGAGGGAGGGGAGGAAGGACTAGCAAAACCCGACCCACCTATTGGATATTCTGTAGCTGCTATCAATCAAATAACAAATTGCATTTCACAAACTTTACTTGCCTATATTTCAGAAAGTATACATCCGATCTCACAACTAAAGGTATGTATAGAATCATCCTGATAGCACCAATATAGCACTGTCTTTAGTTTATATATGAAAATCCTGGTGGTGGTTCCCCTTTAAAGGGATTGTCCACAGTTAGAAAAACATGGCTGCCTTCTTCCGAAAGTTTGTATACAAGTCGTGTGTGTGGTGCTGGATGTCCACACCTTTCACTTCGATGGAGCTGAGCTGGAATATTGTATACAACCTGTAAAAAAGGGGGCGCTATAATTTCTTATCATGGACAACCCCTTAAATGAATCTGTATTATTTGTACTTCTCTACAGAATATGTAGGTGTCATATAGTCACTGGATAATAATCTAAGGGGTGCTTCACACACAGCGAGATCGCTACTGAGATCGCTGCTGAGTCACGGTTTTTGTGACCTCATTAGCGATCTCGCTGTGTGTGACACTGAGCAGCGATCTGGCCCCTGCTGTGAGATCGCTGCTCGTTACACACTGCTGGTTCGTTTTTTTATTGTTGCTCTCCCGCTGATAAGCACACATCGCTGTGTGTGACAGCGAGAGAGCAACAATCCTGAATGTGCAGGGAGCAGGAGCCAGCGTCTGACAGCCTGCGGTAAGCTGTAACCAAGGTAAACATCGGGTAACCAAGGTGGTTACCCGATATTTACCTTCGTTACCAGCCTCCGCAGCTCTCACGCTGCCAGTGCCAGCTCCTGCTCCCTGCACACGCTAGGTTAAGCGGTGTGAGCTGGTAACTAAGGTAAACATCGGGTAACCATACCGATGTTTACCTTAGTTACCAGTGTCCGCAGCTTCTAGCGCCGGCTCCGTGCAAGCGCAGCGGCGCTTGCACGTCGCTGCTGGCTGGGGGCTGGTCACTGGTCGCTGGTGAGATCTGCCTGTTTGACAGCTCACCAGCGACCATGTAGCGATGCAGCAGCGATCCTGACCAGGTCAGATCGCTGGTCGGATCGCTGCTGCATCGCTAAAGTGTGAAGGTACCCTAACATAAATGTCCTCCAGTTTCTAGGTCATGAAAGTGATAAATACCATATTGCACTCAACCGAAATTAGTGTTTGGCGGGTGACTCATCCTCCGTCCTACTGATATATGGTCTAAGTCTTCAAAGAATGATTTGTCTTATAGAGGAGACTTGAGACATGCAGACATACAATGACCCTCGAGCATGCAGATCTCATTGGTAAATAACAGTCTTGTATAAAACAGCAGGAAGTTAGATTTCATCTAGAATGATCAGAAACACCCAATGAATAGCAAAGGTTTTATATCTGACGAGGCTCCATGTGTAACGCATTTATACCAAGAGGATTATAGCGATTTATACAAGTGTCATCTATACATCGCGGTGTTTATGTAAGTGAGAAGAGATGACGTCTAGTACATGGAGAGACTTCCAACGTGGCGGATATCTGTCTCCGCTTCACCCCGCCGCTGACGCTTGCATCTCATTTCTCATCTCTTTATCGTTAAACATGAAGAATGTGGATCCATTTTATATAAACCACTAAAAAAAAATGCTCATGCAACTTTCTTTAAAAGGAACATATCAACAGAAAATTACATTATGTCAGGTCTTATATTGCATGTTTTATTTTAAAACATTTCCTAGTATACGATAGGACGAGTGGAATCATCTCATCATCAGATTGTAGGTGAGTTCCAGAGGTTTACCACCCCAAATTCAAGAAATGCACTGTTGTATTTTTCATTTTATAAGACGCACCGGATTATAAGACGCACCCCAAATTTACAGATAAAGAAGGTAAAAAATAATGAGATTCGTCTTATACTCCGGAGGGGGGGCAGCAGCGGTGGTGGGGCGGGGTCACAGGACACAGGGGCAGTGGTGGAGTAGGGTGATGCTGCAGGTGCTGCGTTGGGGGCTGTCCTGGCTGCAGTAGGGGGCTGTGCTGCCTGCGGGTGTGTCGCGGGCGGCCGGGCGCTGCGCTCACCACGCTCACCATGCTCGGGTCCGGCGTTGCTGTTGCTCGGTGGCTCGAGCGGTGGGCCGGATCCGGGGACTTGAGCGGCGCTCCTCGCCCGTGAGTGAAAGGGGGGTAGTTCTGTTTGGGGATTTGGTCCGTGATGCCACCCACAGGTTGTGGTGAGGTTGGGCACCACCGCTGCTATTGACGGGGATCCCGGGAGCGATGGCAGGGAGCAGCTGGGATGTTTCTCTCCCCTCCGTGGTTAGGGGGGTTGGTGGTCCCGGGGCCCGGTGAGGTGTCGGGGAGGCAGGGTTGGCAAGGTGCAGGGTCGCTTGGACTGCGCAGCGCGGTGCCGGATGGCACGGTAGTACTCACTCAGCTACAAATGGATGCAAAGTCTCTGGTAAACCAAACGGCTGGATGGACGGCTGCTGTGGTTTCTCCTGGACGGTTGGTGGTGGCTGCCTTTCCCTGCACCTTTGTGTATGTTCGGTCCAGATGGCTTCCCACCGGTAACCCGCTCCCCAGCGTGTATATGTGCCGGAGGAGCCCTTTTGCCCGCAGGCTCTGACCCTTGGAACTCTAGCTGTGGCGGTAGCTGTATTTCCTTTTGCTGGTTGGATGGTTGCCTTCAATCGGGTCTTGCCTGTTAGGAAACCCCTGGGGTTCCAGTCACTGACGGATTTGACCTATTTAACGGCGACTCCAAGCCTGGTCGGGGTCCGCAGGCCCTGCCGGTTTGTGCTGGCTTCACTTCGCTCCCCGGTTGGTACCGGCGGGCCACCGCCCGTCCCCGGTCCTATGGTTCCGCGTCAATCTGTCTCTCCTGCAGACGGCCACCACCGTCTGCCAACCTTGCTCTCGGTGCTCGGGCCACGTACCCGGACACAGTCAGTTTGCTCCACACTCCTCTATCCTCCACTCTCCACTTCCCTAACTGATCTCAACTGACTTCCTTTTCCCGCCTCCAGGACTGTGAACTCCTCAGTGGGTGGGGCCAACTGCCTGGCTCCACCCCACCTGGTGTGGACATCAGCCCCTGGAGGGAGGCAACAAGGATTTTATATCTGGCTGATGTGCCTATCTCGGGGTGGGGGTGCATGTTGTAGTACCTGTGACGACCTGGCTAGTCCAGGGCGCCACAGGTGCTGTACTGGCTGTGTGGAGCATGGTCGGGTGTCACAGATGCTCTGTCAGCATTGCAGGCTTTAAAGAAATAGCGCCTGGAGTCGCAATGACAAGCAGAGATCTCATCTGCCCACACTCCACTTCCGAGCGCCTTTGTTCTTATGTCTGCTACTGGGAGATCAATGGGCCGGAGGTGGCGAATGCGCAGATGAGATTTTGAACCAAGAGCTCTTTCGGCACATTAGGTGACTCCGCGCGCCATTATTTGAAGCCCGCACCGCCAACAGAGCCTCTCGCCCGCTGCACCTCTCTGTTCCACACAGCCCCCACCGCAGCCAGCACAGCACCCACCGCAACCAGCAAAGCGCCCCACAGCTAGCACAGTGCCCATTCTCCACCTCCCAGTAAGCTACATTTGCATTATAAGATACACCTCACATTTTTCTCCCAAATTTTTGGGAGGAAAAATGCATCTTACAATCCGAAAAATACAGTATATATATGAATGCAGAGCAAATGAACAAAGGAGAAATCTAAATGAAATCATTATTTGGAGTAATCACTCTTCGCCTTCAGAAGAGCATCAACTCTTTTAGGTACAATTGTACATAGTGTTTGAAGGAACTTAGCATGGAGATTGTTCCAAACATCTTGGAGAAATAACCCCAGATCTATGGATGTTGCAAATCCTTCTGTCTCCTCATGTAATCAAAGACAGACTCAATGATGTTGAGATCACGGTTCATCACTAAGAGGACTCTTAGGGGCACTTTGCACACTACGACATCGCAAGCCGATGCTGCGATGCCGAGCGCGATAGTCCCCGCCCCCATCGCAGCTGCGATATCATGGTGATAGCTGCCATAGCGAACATTATCGCTACGCCAGCTTCACATGCACTCACCTGCCTTGCGATGTCGCTCTGGCCGGCAAACCGCCTCCTTATTAAGGGGGCGGGTCGTGCGGCGTCATAGCGACGTCACACGGCAGGCGACCAATAAAAGCGGAGGGGCGGAGATGAGCGGGACGTAAACATCTCGCCCCCCTCCTTCCTTCCGCAGAGCCGGTGTGAGACGCGGTGACGCAGGTAGGAGATGTTCCTCGCTCCTGCGGCTTCACACACAGCGATGTGTGCTGCCGCAGGAACGAGGAACAACATCGTAACATCGGTCTTTCCTAATTCATGGAAATGACCGACGCTACACCGATGATACGATTATGACGCTTTTGCGCTCGATAATCGTATCAAAAATGCTTTACACACTACGATGCCGGATGTGCGTCACTTTCGATTTGACCCCACCGACATCGCACCTGCGATGTCGTAGTGTGCAAAGTGCCCCTTAGTTTTTGTTTATCTTGAAAATAGTTCTTGGCTGTAAGTTTGGGGTTGTTGTCTTGCTGAAAAATAAATTTAATGCCAATTGGATGCCTTCCTAATAGTAAATCATGATGGATACATACAGTTAGGTCCAGAAATATTTGGACAGTGACACAAGTTTTGTTATTTTAGCTGTTTACAAAAACATGTTCAGAAATACAATTATATATATAATATGGGCTGAAAGTGCACACTCCCAGCTGCAATATGAGAGTTTTCACATCCAAATTGGAGAAAGGGTTTAGGAATCATAGCTCTGTAATGCATAGCCTCCTCTTTTTCAAGGGACCAAAAGTAATTGGACAAGGGACTCTAAGGGCTGCAATTAACTCTGAAGGCGTCTCCCTCGTTAAACTGTAATCAATGAAGTAGTTAAAAGGTCTGGGGTTGATTACAGGTGTGTGGTTTTGCATTTGGAAGCTGTTGCTGTGACCAGACAACATGCGGTCTAAGGAACTCTCAATTGAGGTGAAGCAGAACATCCTGAGGCTGAAAAAAAAGAAAAAATCCATCAGAGAGATAGCAGACATGCTTGGAGTAGCAAAATCAACAGTCGGGTACATTCTGAGACAAAAGGAATTGACTGGTGAGCTTGGGAACTCAAAAATGCCTGGGCGTCCACGGATGACAACAGTGGTGGATGATCGCCGCATACTTTCTTTGGTGAAGAAGAACCCGTTCACAACATCAACTGAAGTCCAGAACACTCTCAGTGAAGTAGGTGTATCTGTCTCTAAGTCAACAGTAAAGAGAAGACTCCATGAAAGTAAATACAAAGGGTTCACATCTAGATGCAAACCATTCATCGATTCCAAAAATAGACAGGCCAGAGTTAAATTTGCTGAAAAACACCTCATGAAGCCAGCTCAGTTCTGGAAAAGTATTCTATGGACAGATGAGACCAAGATAAACCTGTACCAGAATGATGGGAAGAAAAAAGTTTGGAGAAGAAAGGGAACGGCACATGATCCAAGGCACACCACATCCTCTGTAAAACATGGTGGAGGCAACGTGATGGCATGGGCATGCATGGCTTTCAATGGCACTGGGTCACTTGTGTTTATTGATGACATAACAGCAGACAAGAGTAGCCGGATGAATTCTGAAGTGTACCGGGATATACTTTCAGCCCAGATTCAGCCAAATGCCGCAAAGTTGATCGGACGGCGCTTCATAGTACAGATGGACAATGACCCCAAGCATACAGCCAAAGCTACCCAGGAGTTCATGAGTGCAAAAAAGTGGAACATTCTGCAATGGCCAAGTCAATCACCAGATCTTAACCCAATTGAGTATGCATTTCACTTGCTCAAATCCAGACTTAAGACGGAAAGACCCACAAACAAGCAAGACCTGAAGGCTGCGGCTGTAAAGGCCTGGCAAAGCATTAAGAAGGAGGAAACCCAGCGTTTGGTGATGTCCATGGGTTCCAGACTTAAGGCAGTGATTGCCTCCAAAGGATTCGCAACAAAATATTGAAAATAAAAATATTTTGTTTGGGTTTGGTTTATTTGTCCAATTACTTTTGACCTCCTAAAATGTGGAGTGTTTGTAAAGAAATGTGTACAATTCCTACAATTTCTATCAGATATTTTTGTTCAAACCTTCAAATTAAACGTTACAATCTGCACTTGAATTCTGTTGTAGAGATTTCATTTCAAATCCAATGTGGTGGCATGCAGAGCCCAACTCGCGAAAATTGTGTCACTGTCCAAATATTTCTGGACCTAACTGTATCTGCCTCTATTTTGTCACCATTGAGGACACCATTAATCCTGTCCAAATCTTCAAGTTCGTTTGATGAAATGCAGCCGCAAAGCTTGCAAAGACCATTCACCATGCTTCACGGTTGTCCACAGACAATTGTTATTGTTCTCCTAGCCAGTCCTTCATGGAACAAACTGCCTTCTGTTACAGTCAAATATTCCACATTTTGATTCATCAATTCAGAGCAAGTGCTACCATATTTCTGCACCGCAGTTACTATGTTTTTGTGGATTGTTGCTTTACATAGCCTTGTCTCTGTCAAACTCATGTTTTTTTATGGAAAGACCATTTCTGTTTCATCTATGATTCTTATTGTGGACTGTTTCTTGGTTGCTTCTTCATAAGAAGTTGCATAGCATATCTTGAGATCTCAGTCTGTTTTGAAACCTTTGCCTATGAGAGATTTTGCTGATGCTGTATAACTACCTTGTATCTTGTTACTGTGCTCAGTCTCACCATGGTCAATGATCTGTGACATGAAACTGTCTTCCAAAACCTCACCCATGTAGCAGAGTTTGTTTGTGACTCACCCAGTTTATGCCTCTCACACAGCTGTTTCTGTTTCAGTTTATGACTGAGTTTCATCCTACATATAAAAAAAATATTATTATAACCTGTTTTGCATAATTGATTACTAATAATACACCTCACTATAATCGTACAAAATCCCTGACTGTGTGCAAGTGTGCCTAGGAGAATTGATGCTGTTCTTAAGCCAAAGGGCGGTCACATGAAATATTCTTTTAATTTAGTTTTCTCTTTTGTTCATTCAATTTCAATTTTGTTAATTGATAAAAAATTAAAAAATAGACGTGTCAATAGTTTAAGTAGTTACGAGATTAAGCCTTAGTGTACATTTAATTTGTGTCTGCTGTAGGGCATTTGGCCTCAAGAGGTTGACATCTGACAGTGGCCACAGTGTGGATGGATGATATATCTGTCCTCTAAAAAGCCACATTGCAAAAAGACATTCAGCATGGTCAATTTTTTTACAGTGACCATTAATTTTAAAGTTGATTTTAATCAATAGATCTTGGAATAATAATAATTTCCACTATTGGATGTGTTTAATAAAAATGTCCCTGTGCAGAGATAATCTAATAGATGTGCCCCTGGAATGTACTATGTAATGGCCGTATCTGACCGTACAGGGACATGGTCTGATCATACCACAGCTCCTGGGCAGGGGAGGTTGCAAAAAATGTATACAAACATTACAGCACGGGATCATAGCGGATTCTTGTTGTGAGGTAAAACATATCCCTATCTGTTTTTAAATAATGTTTTACCTCAAAGAATTATTTGTGATCCCATGCTGTGTGTCTGTATACTCTTTTGCGTCCTTCCCGACCCAGGAGATGTGGTATTATCAGACCATGTCCCTGTACGGTCAGACACGGCCATTACACAGTACATAGCAGGGATATATATATATAAGATTATCTCAGCACAGGATCATTTTTTTTAAACACCTTCAATTGATCTTCTGAGCAGAAGGTGAAGATTGGGCATTATGGACTTAGCAGCAGCAGAGTAATACCAGTATTCTTCAAAGTTCACCATTGCTTGGTTTCAGAAGAAGTCCTGGATGATTTTGGACTTGCCGTCACCATCACCTGATTTGAACCCCATAGAAAAGCTTTGCTTAAACTTGAAGAAGGTGGTTGCAAAGCATAAAAATAAGAATATTAGTAAACACTACACCAGTTCCCGTTAGGAATTAACTAAGGTTCCTCAGGATCTGCCAGAGGCTGGTGTCTGACTGCATTCATCACAGTCAGAGGTGCTCTACTTAGTACTAAAAACTCTTGTCCTGAAGGTCTGAATAATTCAGGGAATTCAATAGTCAGTAAAAGTGACATTGGGTGATCAACTTATTCTATTAGTTGTCTTTAGCTATTTACATTTGTTCTTGTTTCATTGGTTTATTGCAAATGGCAGAAAGTTCTACATTTTGCTGCTAAACCTAATGTACAATGAGGGTAAGTCATTTTGATTACAACTGTACATCAAAATTTGGCAATTTGCAGCCATTCAAAAAGTCTGTATCCATCATGAGTCGGGATGAGGTTAATCACTGTTTAGCGCCAGCGTCTCTGCACAGACGCCAACGAGTTGCATCCTCCCCGCACTCTCTCGGCCATCCACATGTGCTGCTGCCTCCTTCCTCTCCTGGGCCCTGAACAACTCGCGTAGGGTTCCCGGGAGTGCACCTAAGTCACGCATGTGCACACCGACCCTCCTCTTAAATGGCCGACATGCTATTTCCTGGGAATGCCTCTCAATCTATGGCTGAGAGGCACAATGTATTTATTATTATAGCGCCATCAATTCCATGACACTTTACATGTGAAAGGGGTATACATAATAGGGACAAGTACAATAATCATAAAGAGTACAAGACACAGACAGGTACAGGAGGAGAGAGGTCCCTGCCCGCGAGGGCTCACAGTCTACAAGGGATAAATGAGGATACAGTAGGTTAGGGTAGAGCTGATTTTGTGCATTTTTATTTAAGGCATACTCCCATTAGGGGAGGTGCCTGCACAACACCTTGTGTTGGTCAGTGTACTGTCTCTCTAGCTAGGTGTCAGGTCCCATTATCCCTGTGTCCATTACCTATATCTGAGTGTGCCTTCCCATACCTACCTGTCCTTGCTAAACCCACCATACCTGTCCATACCCACCTGCCCAGCCTGCCTCAGTCATCCCGCTTGAGCCCGTCTCCTGTCTTGTGAGTCAACTGCCACAGCTCCAGTCACTGCCCTGAGAGTGGTACTTGATTTCAGCCTCACGGTGGGTGCTTAGTTAAGCCTCTCCTACTAAAGGGTAAGCCCGGGTCCCCCTGTGTTCCAGTGGGTACACTAATCCCTCTCGCCGCTTCTACACCGGCCGCGAGCGTTATAGACTGTCTGAATAAATATTAATTAATAAGTAACAAACTCTGAAAATACTTATTTCTTACAGGCCCCTATGAATTACACACTTCCAGTTTGCAGGTAACATACTTATTAATATAAAGTACAATTGTAAGAGTGTGTGTGAATTTTTCTCGAATTCTCGGCTGGGCCTGAGGGAGGCTGTAATTCTACTCTAGATTCACAGAAAGGTCACTTACACAGTAGCCTGGTCCTAAGTGATGGTATATATGACCCCAACTTAACTCATTTATGACTTACCGAGGTGTAATATGCCAAGAACATAAAAAATATTAACTCAAGTGACAATGGAAGCAATCTCATTCACTGACTCGGACAATCCGGTGACGCTCGTTTGTGTAATGAAACGTTTCTTTGTGAGCAACTTAATTTACAGGGGCTGTCTTCTTCTGAATGGAAACTACTTTTTACTGCATGGCACTAATTGAAGACGTACTAGAAAACATGTCTTTTTAAGTAGGAGTCCATCTGCAGGGGGTACGAGCAGAGAATCCTAAAAGAATGTATTTACTGTGATTAATATCCCAGTCAATGTTTAGAGAGCTCTGATGTCTGCTTCAAATAGTGGCACGGCCATAAACCCCGGGTGACAGACGCACATGTGATCCCACTTTTAATGGACTTGTAACTTTTGTGCATTTAAGAGACAAAAAATAAAGATAAGTAAGAATTGCAGAGTAAACAAAGTCATTGAAGATCTAAGGCTTGCTGCTATCTGACACATCTTAGGAAGGGGAAATCCCAGTGACATTGCATAAGAGGTAGCAACTTGTGTCTTCTATACTTGTTTCTATGGTATAAGAAGAACATAGAAGTGTCTTTGTCCTTAGTCGTTCACCTCTGGGGACGGTTTTTGTACTTAAATGCATATATTTAAAGCTAAATTTTTGCAACTTGGTTTAATTTTACATCATTTGGTTTTTCCCTCTTTCTGTCGCCCTGATCCATTCCCGCCTTGACTACTGCAATTCTCTATTAATTGGCCTCCACCTCACTAGACTTTGCCCTCCAGTCCATCCTTAATGCAACAGCCAGGGTCACCTATCTCGGACACTTCCGCTTTGTGTCAGTCATCGAACTGGCTGCCCCATACATCATAGGAACCAATTTAAATTGCTCGTTCTCCCCACAAAGCTCTCCACAGTGCAGCAGCCCCTACATCTCCACCCTCATTTCTGTCTATCATCCTACCCATTCTCTACCCTCCGCAAATGACTTTCGACTAACATTCACACTATTCCCAACCTCCCACTCCTGGCTCCAAGACTTCTCCCAAGCTGCACCAATCCTCTAGAATGCTCTACCTCAAGAAACCACAATGAACCACAATTTCCACAGCTTCAGGCTCTCACTAAAAACATATCTTATTAAGGTAGCCTATCACCCTCCCTAATCAAAGTCAATTCATTTTGAGCCACTCCACTACTTCTCAGAACATAATTCTCCGTCAGAGCATAACCAAAAGCATCAGAAAGATTGGCTGGTGTCTGGTGATTGGCTCAGGCAGCCTTTATCTATCCCTTATTTCTTTGAGATGGCTGGACCATCATTGTAAATAAGCACTTGTACCTTGTTTAACCCCCTCAACTCACCCCATTGTAGATTGTAAGCTCTTACGAGCAGGGTTGTCTCTGCTTTTGCTTTAGCTATTGTATTTTCATTAACCGTCACTTTTGAATGTTTGTATATGAAACTGTGAATTGTAAAGCGCTGCGGAATATGTTGGCGCTATAGAAATAAAGATTATTATTATTCCCTGCAGTGACGGTGTAACAAAGGCGAGATTTTTAATGAAACCCAATTACAAAATGATTTTTTTGCCAAACATACATGCATTTAAAAAGAAGAAAGAAAAATTGTCCCTAAAAGGTAAAAAAAAAATCCAATTACGATTACCAGTTCACCATTGATTCTGGTTATAGCCATAATACAGTGATACCTCGGTTTTCGTTGATAATCCATTCGAAAACATTCGGTGACATCAAAAACCGATGAAAACCGAGGCAATTATTTCCATAGGAATCAATGTAAATCCAATTAATTTGTTTTGGACTCTCCAAAATGCATACCAAAAATACATTTTATAGAGAGTGAAGATAGTGTTTAATACTAAAAACATTACGAAATGGATAGAAAATGAATATAAAATACTACTGTAAATGTAAAGAATAAATACATTTTATCTTACATGTATTACATATAATTTGACACTGATGCTCGGGTTGATACTCACACAACACCACACAGAGCAGGTGAACGCATGGGTCGCCCTTTGTTGTCGCAAAATTAGTAGAGTGGTGACGGGGGCATGTCGACAAAAACCAACAAAATCCACGGCAACCAATGAAAACTGAGACAAATTTTCAGTGGAAACAATCAACGAAAACCGAAACCAACGATAACCGATGCCAACGAAAACCGAGGAAACACTGTACTGCTATTGATCCAACGGTATGTTTTTGAATTCCACTGACCTTAATATTGGATCTCTTTAGACTCCCAACAAAGTCTTCACAGCTAGAATAGTGCCGGCTTGGAGAAAGGAAAAAAATATATAATTCCTGTGAAGCCTGGCTGAGTTTTTGTCGAAAAGAGTTCTTCACTGCTAGAATTGGCTTAAGGATAAAACGACTCTAAGTCAAGCTTCACACCTCTGACTTTCAGTGTCTTAGTAAGGTCCACGGTGTCTGGACCAGCCATGGGGCTCCTGACCCAAAATCAGCAGCCTATTGGACATTTATGAAGCTGCTGACTCAGGTAAGGACCACATCTGGCCCTTACACCATAGTCCGTACTCGAACTGGGAAAGATCGGAATCAGCCTTAGAGATTGTTTGAGTCTATTCTTATAATGCCTTTTCTTGGGGTACAGTCTGTGTGTTGAATCCCCAGGTTAGTCTCCGATAGGAACAGCTAATAATTCTCAGTTTGTATTTGGTATTTTGGCACCAGAATCATAAGGTGGAAGTGAGGTCATACAAAGTGAAGGTCAAGACTAGAAGTGTTCTTGCAAAGGGGAAGCAAAGATACAGGTCAATGAACAAAAAGTAAAAAAACAGTCAATCCCCCCAAAATATTAAATGTAACTGTGATGCCCTGATCTGTCAGGTCGTCACAAGGGTGCCATGCAGTCTGCCCTTCTGCATGGTGCCTACTCCTCCTTGGTTACGGGTCCTGTCCCTTTAGTGTTGCTAAGAACAGGTATACACAAATCCTGAGGAACACTCTGCACCATACCCACCAGATACCCATTGGGCAGCCTGAGCGGAATAGGGCCGCCCAGATGGAGGGATGGTGGTAGAAGGAGGGCCAGAAGTGTCAAGGAGTAGTCGGAGAGTAGTCAGTGAGCCGTGACAGGAAGAGGTCACGCTGCGTAGCTGGGCTCCTGTACCCATCCCAGGTGCCAGACGTTGGCCTGGCCTGGAAAGAGCTGGAATCCCGGTCACAGGGGGTAGTGACAGGGGGCACAGTACTGCCACGGAGGGCAGTCCGGTGACCTTGTGCTACAACCTGGCAGGGGCCAGGGCACAACGGGGTACGCGGACCCTAGGCTGGGAAGTAGCTTTATGCAGCCCAGTAATTCACCCGACGAGGACGGAGTCTTCACGAGCCATTCTCCACCCGCTCCAAAATCGGGGTACTAGCGCAACAAGGGGGATAGGACTTCCCAAAACCGTCCAGAAAATCCCAAGTGTAAACCCTGAGAGCAAGCTCACTCCGCTAGCCATGCGGGTGAGCGGGACCCGAGTAGTTTCAGGCAAAAGGGATCCACAAAGAGTAAACACAGTGCCAAGGGACAAGGCTTCAGACCAACCAGCAACGACAAAAGGGCACGGACCCAGCGTATTCAAACAAAGGCTACAGGGTATTCAAGACTTTGGTTTACCTGTTCTCGGTATCAGCATCTCTGGACTGTGTGAGTACGTTGTGCCACTTTACTCCCGATGGGTCCCCAGCCTTCCAACACCGAGCCACGGGACACCTTCCCCCTGCCCACGGAGGGGTTAACATCACAAGCTGCCATCCCATCGCTCCCGGACGCTCTCTTCCAAACGCAGCAGCTGTTACCCACTTTTACTACGACCCGTGGGTGGCGTCACGAACATTACTCAATTTTTCCACCCTTCTTGTAAATATCTTTCCCCCTTTTTAATTTCAAGCGGCCGCGTGACCCTGCCTCGGGTCCAGAGACCCCTCGAGCCACTGCGGATCCGGATCCGAGCAGCCCGTCGGCTGTCGCGGGGGCGGCACATAACAAAACCTTATCCAAGAAAATGTGATTGCTGTGTTGGGTTGTGATCTGTACTGTGTGTAACATGCCCAGAATGGTAGCCATGGGCGAGGGTCTCAGTTACTTCGCCCCGGCACACTACAGACAAGGCATTTTCTCATTGCACCACACCAATACTTCTAGGTCGGAGGCCTCCTTATTTTCTGCTACACAAAGTGCGTTACTGCTGCGTTCAAGGTCAATAAAGGAGTCCAAAATAACAGTTAATAAATTCTTGCACTTTACTTGACAATGGTTTCAAACACAGTCTCTTACAGGCATTGTTACTTTGGTAACTGGTTCTTCCAGATCGGTTGCAGATACGTTAACTCTTTCTACACCGGCTATCAAGGCGGGAGTGGGAGGTTGACTCATATCTATCCCACATATTTTACCAAAAGGGTCAACGTGTTTGACCATAAGATACCTGACACAGCTATGCTAGTTTTCTCAGAGTTGCTTCTCCTGTGCCAGTGTCCTTCAGTCGGGCAGCCTTGTTCTCTCTTAAAGGGTCCTCGTTACACACTGCTCTGCCACTATCCACACCTTTTCACATGGCCTGCTTAGTGGGGAGTCTCCCTGTCTCTCAGTATGTCTCCAAGGAGCTATGTCTGCACTCTGAACCTGGTCACCTCTGCTTACTCCTGCACTTGACTTCCCCTTTCTGCTGCCACTCACAACAACCCTGAAAACAGTAAATTCCTTTTCCTATATTTCTTTTTTTCCACCTCACTGTGGGCCGACTCTTCATTTAACCCTGCTAACACTGTCTATCTTCCTAAAACCCAATATTTCCTATGCAAACAGTAAACCAAAAACCGGTTAGACCATACCATAACTATACATATAATCACAAATCACACATTAATCATAAAACCATGGATGTCTTCGCAGGGGTACAGGACTGTAGGTCACACTCCTACATGTGTGTGAAGGAAATGGCTGACAAGTTCAATTCCTAAAATAAACCAACCTCTTTCACTGTCTATGCATTGGAGAAGGGGCTAAATAAGCTATTGAAATAAACCAGTGAGCCAGCCCTCTTGTCTTATACACCATTTTTGTCCATAGCCCCCTTGTCACACACATCAAAGGTCATGTGCTGAAATAGAAAGCTCTTTATCAAGCACAAGCATGAAGTAAAGTTGCCAGGACCCAGATCTGAGAGTGAGGGGGAGGCTTTCATGGAGTTTTGATGGAGTATTTTAGTATGTTATGTTGAAGGGGTGGACATATCATTGGGGAAACCTATTTGGTCACGCCAGGGGTCCAAGAGGTAACGAGGCCCATTTCTACCTCTAAAATGGGGAAATGTGGATTTTGATGAGCTCTTGGGCTGCAAATGGGCCACATACTGTTCTTACAAATTGGCCCTTTTCTGTCTGTTATGTCAAGTTGACTAAATAATAAATCTAAACATTCCTATATTATTTCAGTTGACAACCCCTTTAATTGTTCTGATGCTTTATAAGTAATAGTTTCAATGAGCGATGTGCCCCAGTGAGCAGATAAATTACGGTCTTTGAGTGTCCTGCTTTTGTCTTAAAGATTTTCACAAGCATCCTACGTTTTGTGCCTTGTGGTTAACTTCCATATCTATACATGGCTTCCTCGTAAGAGCACATCGCTCTTGGTGAGGCCATTAGTCTGCTGCGATCCATCTAGACTATATGGACTGTCAATCTGCTTCTAATGGATATGATGATGAGAGCGAATGTAGAGAGCGGTGACACACTGAGAATGCATTACCAAGAATCATCACAAACCATTGTCTGCCTACAGTTTCCAAAGCCGGAGGGACCAAAAACAACTATAGACCACAGGGCAAGTCACTCCGTCCATGACCAGGAAACTTAGACAGCATTTATAAAAAGGCAATTGTATCTAATTTATCATTAACCCTCAATCCTTTATTTTTATGGATTGTCGTGGAATTTCTTCACATTCGGCAACCCTATCTTTGAGGTAGTAGCTTGGTGTGGAGTTGAGCTGACAAGCCGACACACTGGCAGGGTGCCTCAGTAAAAGAAAAGTAAAGGAGTGAAATAATGCTGTGACGATGAGTTAGGCCAAAAGTCCAAAGTGGTGACCACATCAGAAGTATAAGTCAGAAGCAGGGACACATGCTACGGCCATCCACGCCATCTGCTACTGCACCAGAAGAGCATCACACAGGCTCTTCAATCTCTCTCCATAGTTGTCTATATCTTCCCTGGCACCATTTTGTGCCTGATGGATAGTTTAAAGCCCAAACGTTTCTACTTTTCATCTTATAACAAGAATTTATATCTCACTAGGTGTGTTGTGAAGCTTAGATATGAGAAAGATTCAATACAAATGATTGAAGTATATGTTTTGTGTCATGATAACTTTGGAATAGCGGGGAATCGGGGTTCCTAAACTGTCCCCCAAGCTAGGGAAACCTACGTTATTCCTAATATCTGTGATAATTCTGATGGTGAAGAGGCCTGAGTCTCCTTCCTGGCCTTGCTGCTGACCAGTCCTGGTCTGATTCTCCCATTCAGGGAAGGACAGGACAGGAGTGTGTTGAAACCACAGATAAAGACAGACAAGGAAAAAAAAAAAACTTTATCACACAGCACATATACACAAAGGTAAAGCCAATAAGAGATTCAGGAGGAAAAACAAGAAGAGGAAGGAAGAATAAAACAGCAGGCGTACACTCCACAACCGCACCAAGCAATAGGCACAACTAAAACACAACTTTCACAAGAGAGTCTGGGATACCACATCTCACAGACCAACTAAGAATAAACTATAGCTGGCACAGGTAGAAGGATTCCCCCAGTATAAATAGGAGGGGAGCAGATGTGATAGGTCTTTCCACAAGATGTGATTAAAGAAGAAAACAAACTAGCAGAGATTAACCCTTGCTAGCCTGCCTATGAATTAGCACACACCGGGTCAATGCCTGAGTCTGCCTATGTTGATCCCAAACACCAGAAAAACCATTGGGCGGAGTGTCAGTAACTGCAATCTAAATAGTCATGACAGTTGGTGAAGCAAAACTCCATGTGACATTTTGCCTTTGGTGTGTGGTTCTGCCATGTTTTTACATAATACACATTCTTAAAAGAGCAAAGTCGTTTGCCCTAGGAGAGCAAACACCCATTAGTGACTGCTCGGATCAAAGTAGTTTGGTATTGAAAAACTCTAAAATACTATGGTAGCTGTATTAAATGAAACCTAAAACTACATTTTAAGTTATATTTTTAATTGAAAAAAATCAGCACTTTTAGTAACATTCCACACCAATCAGGGCAGCTTTTTTTATTGAAACTGGTGCTCAGAAACCATCCTATTTGTCTTGTCAAATTGCAGTTCATTGAGATCAAATTGGATATGGATGAGGAGAAAACTGGAGAAGACATGTACATATTGGTTATCCAGAGTACACTTGTGTTGTGCCTCCAATAGCTCAACACCGAAGACTGGGCTCCTTTCATGCAGGAAAGGGATGACAATTTTTCCACCACATGTTGGATAATGAACAACATCTTTTCTGATCACCTCTCTAGAAGCTACGGAACATAAATGAGCATCCATAAAGGATAGTTGACTTTTTATCATAATAAACACAATAAACATGATATGGGAGAGGTGGTGGCTCAGTGCTTAGCCATGATGTTTTGCACTCTAGCCTATTCCATATGAAGTCAATTCACCTACAAGTAGCTCTATGATTGTGATTAGTGAGATAACCCAAGTACAGGTAAAATCGATGAACTCGATGCTGATATTGCCCGGATGTTTCTACTACAGGTCACTGTTCACATACAGGTCAGACCTTTCTGTCTCCATGTGACACACTACAGTAGGCCAAACACTATGGTATAAAGCAGGGGTCCCCAACTCCAGTCCTCAAGGGCCACCAACAGTGCATGTTTTCAGGGTTTCCTTAGTATTGCACAGGTGATAATTTAGTCACCTCACAGGTGATCATTCCGACACCCATGCAATGCTAAGGAAATCCTAAAAACATGCACTGTTGGTGGCCCTTGAGGACTGGAGTTGGGGAACTCTGGTATAAAGCCTCCCTCTCTCAGCACGAAGCACCACGTTACCGTGTCTGTTCTCATGCCCAGAGTGCTTACAGTGCTGGCTTGTAACAGTGCAAGTGTGGCACCCTAGACTAGCCAGGGGCCACAGGTAACAACACACACACACACACACACACACACACACACCCCTAGTAGGTCACAGTAGTCATCCCCAGTGAGACCTGATTTCCTCCCTCGGGTTCAGACAGACACACCAGGTGGGCGGAGTCAGGCAGATGGACACGCCCACCGAGGAGTCTAGCTGGTCAGAGGCAGGAAACAAGGCAGTGAAGTCCAGGCAGAGGAAGAGAGACTAGGTCTGCAGGGAGGCAGACGCAGACTGGGGCCTAGGTTGGAGCCTAGGGCCCTCGTGTAGCCAGTCAGGCAGACGGTAGTGGCCGTCTGTGGGAGCTGGGAAGACAGCCTTGGTGGAACCGTAGGTAGCCGGGGTTGGGCGGTGGCTCACCGGTACCGAACCGGGGAGCCAGCTAGAAACCGGAGCGCAGGAGCAGCGTACACGAAGGTGCAGGAAAGGACTTACACTACCAACCTGGGGTCAGGGGAAAAACACCGCAGCCGTCTGTGGGACCCGTCCATCCAGCCGTTTGTTTGACCAGAGACTCCGTGTACGTTACCATTAAGGAATAACGTTTGGAACTCCATTCTATGTCTGAACTGGGTGCAAAAAACCTAAAAAACATCACTATGGGGAGATAAGGTATGCACACCAGTGACTATGGAAGGGGAATACATGGAATAGCAGAAACTGCTGTGTGAATACTGACATGAAAAATTCAATAGCTATTTGTAACAATGAAATGTGAAAAATGGAACCTGCATTACTGCCATGAATATATGAATAAAGAGAAATTTAGCTACTGAATTGATCAATGCAATAGAGCCCCAACACTACGCCAAAGTATTTCTCTACGTTGGGGTCCCTAGCTTGTGTGTGTCCTCTCATGCAGTTAAAAAACTTACCGTGTATGGGAGGCTGAGACCCAGGCTATATATACGATGTGGATTGGCAATAGGTGTGTATGGGGAGGGTTCACAAACGAAAGACTACTAACATTAAGGAATAACGTTTGGAACTCCATTCTATGTCTGAACTGGGTGCAAAAAACCTAAAAAACATCTCTATGGGGAGATAAGGTATGCACACCAGTGACTATGGAAGGGGAATACATGGAATAGCAGAAACTGCTGTGTGAATACTGACATGAAAAATTCAATAGCTATTTGTAACAATGAAATGTGAAAAATGGAACCTGCATTACTGCCATGAATATATGAATAAAGAGAAATTTAGCTACTGAATTGATCAATGCAATAGAGCCCCAACACTACGCCAAAGTATTTCTCTACGTTGGGGTCCCTAGCTTGTGTGTGTCCTCTCATGCAGTTAAAAAACTTACCGTGTATGGGAGGCTGAGACCCAGGCTATATATACGATGTGGATTGGCAATAGGTGTGTATGGGGAGGGTTCACAAACGAAAGACTACTAACATTAAGGAATAACGTTTGGAACTCCATTCTATGTCTGAACTGGGTGCAAAAAACCTAAAAAACATCACTATGGGGAGATAAGGTATGCACACCAGTGACTATGGAAGGGGAATACATGGAATAGCAGAAACTGCTGTGTGAATACTGACATGAAAAATTCAATAGCTATTTGTAACAATGAAATGTGAAAAATGGAACCTGCATTACTGCCATGAATATATGAATAAAGAGAAATTTAGCTACTGAATTGATCAATGCAATAGAGCCCCAACACTACGCCAAAGTATTTCTCTACGTTGGGGTCCCTAGCTTGTGTGTGTCCTCTCATGCAGTTAAAAAACTTACCGTGTATGGGAGGCTGAGACCCAGGCTATATATACGATGTGGATTGGCAATAGGTGTGTATGGGGAGGGTTCACAAACGAAAGACTACTAACATTAAGGAATAACGTTTGGAACTCCATTCTATGTCTGAACTGGGTGCAAAAAACCTAAAAAACATCACTATGGGGAGATAAGGTATGCACACCAGTGACTATGGAAGGGGAATACATGGAATAGCAGAAACTGCTGTGTGAATACTGACATGAAAAATTCAATAGCTATTTGTAACAATGAAATGTGAAAAATGGAACCTGCATTACTGCCATGAATATATGAATAAAGAGAAATTTAGCTACTGAATTGATCAATGCAATAGAGCCCCAACACTACGCCAAAGTATTTCTCTACGTTGGGGTCCCTAGCTTGTGTGTGTCCTCTCATGCAGTTAAAAAACTTACCGTGTATGGGAGGCTGAGACCCAGGCTATATATACGATGTGGATTGGCAATAGGTGTGTATGGGGAGGGTTCACAAACGAAAGACTACTAACATTAAGGAATAACGTTTGGAACTCCATTCTATGTCTGAACTGGGTGCAAAAAACCTAAAAAACATCACTATGGGGAGATAAGGTATGCACACCAGTGACTATGGAAGGGGAATACATGGAATAGCAGAAACTGCTGTGTGAATACTGACATGAAAAATTCAATAGCTATTTGTAACAATGAAATGTGAAAAATGGAACCTGCATTACTGCCATGAATATATGAATAAAGAGAAATTTAGCTACTGAATTGATCAATGCAATAGAGCCCCAACACTACGCCAAAGTATTTCTCTACGTTGGGGTCCCTAGCTTGTGTGTGTCCTCTCATGCAGTTAAAAAACTTACCGTGTATGGGAGGCTGAGACCCAGGCTATATATACGATGTGGATTGGCAATAGGTGTGTATGGGGAGGGTTCACAAACGAAAGACTACTAACATTAAGGAATAACGTTTGGAACTCCATTCTATGTCTGAACTGGGTGCAAAAAACCTAAAAAACATCACTATGGGGAGATAAGGTATGCACACCAGTGACTATGGAAGGGGAATACATGGAATAGCAGAAACTGCTGTGTGAATACTGACATGAAAAATTCAATAGCTATTTGTAACAATGAAATGTGAAAAATGGAACCTGCATTACTGCCATGAATATATGAATAAAGAGAAATTTAGCTACTGAATTGATCAATGCAATAGAGCCCCAACACTACGCCAAAGTATTTCTCTACGTTGGGGTCCCTAGCTTGTGTGTGTCCTCTCATGCAGTTAAAAAACTTACCGTGTATGGGAGGCTGAGACCCAGGCTATATATACGATGTGGATTGGCAATAGGTGTGTATGGGGAGGGTTCACAAACGAAAGACTACTAACATTAAGGAATAACGTTTGGAACTCCATTCTATGTCTGAACTGGGTGCAAAAAACCTAAAAAACATCACTATGGGGAGATAAGGTATGCACACCAGTGACTATGGAAGGGGAATACATGGAATAGCAGAAACTGCTGTGTGAATACTGACATGAAAAATTCAATAGCTATTTGTAACAATGAAATGTGAAAAATGGAACCTGCATTACTGCCATGAATATATGAATAAAGAGAAATTTAGCTACTGAATTGATCAATGCAATAGAGCCCCAACACTACGCCAAAGTATTTCTCTACGTTGGGGTCCCTAGCTTGTGTGTGTCCTCTCATGCAGTTAAAAAACTTACCGTGTATGGGAGGCTGAGACCCAGGCTATATATACGATGTGGATTGGCAATAGGTGTGTATGGGGAGGGTTCACAAACGAAAGACTACTAACATTAAGGAATAACGTTTGGAACTCCATTCTATGTCTGAACTGGGTGCAAAAAACCTAAAAAACATCACTATGGGGAGATAAGGTATGCACACCAGTGACTATGGAAGGGGAATACATGGAATAGCAGAAACTGCTGTGTGAATACTGACATGAAAAATTCAATAGCTATTTGTAACAATGAAATGTGAAAAATGTAACCTGCATTACTGCCATGAATATATGAATAAAGAGAAATTTAGCTACTGAATTGATCAATGCAATAGAGCCCCAACACTACGCCAAAGTATTTCTCTACGTTGGGGTCCCTAGCTTGTGTGTGTCCTCTCATGCAGTTAAAAAACTTACCGTGTATGGGAGGCTGAGACCCAGGCTATATATACGATGTGGATTGGCAATAGGTGTGTATGGGGAGGGTTCACAAACGAAAGACTACTAACATTAAGGAATAACGTTTGGAACTCCATTCTATGTCTGAACTGGGTGCAAAAAACCTAAAAAACATCACTATGGGGAGATAAGGTATGCACACCAGTGACTATGGAAGGGGAATACATGGAATAGCAGAAACTGCTGTGTGAATACTGACATGAAAAATTCAATAGCTATTTGTAACAATGAAATGTGAAAAATGGAACCTGGCAGTAATGCAGGTTCCATTTTTCACATTTCATTGTTACAAATAGCTATTGAATTTTTCATGTCAGTATTCACACAGCAGTTTCTGCTATTCCATGTATTCCCCTTCCATAGTCACTGGTGTGCATACCTTATCTCCCCATAGTGATGTTTTTTAGGTTTTTTGCACCCAGTTCAGACATAGAATGGAGTTCCAAACGTTATTCCTTAATGTTAGTAGTCTTTCGTTTGTGAACCCTCCCCATACACACCTATTGCCAATCCACATCGTATATATAGCCTGGGTCTCAGCCTCCCATACACGGTAAGTTTTTTAACTGCATGAGAGGACACACACAAGCTAGGGACCCCAACGTAGAGAAATACTTTGGCGTAGTGTTGGGGCTCTATTGCATTGATCAATTCAGTAGCTAAATTTCTCTTTATTCATATATTCATGGCAGTAATGCAGGTTCCATTTTTCACATTTCATTGTTACAAATAGCTATTGAATTTTTCATGTCAGTATTCACACAGCAGTTTCTGCTATTCCATGTATTCCCCTTCCATAGTCACTGGTGTGCATACCTTATCTCCCCATAGTGATGTTTTTTAGGTTTTTTGCACCCAGTTCAGACATAGAATGGAGTTCCAAACGTTATTCCTTAATGTTAGTAGTCTTTCGTTTGTGAACCCTCCCCATACATACCTATTGCCAATCCACATCGTATATATAGCCTGGGTCTCAGCCTCCCATACACGGTAAGTTTTTTAACTGCATGAGAGGACACACACAAGCTAGGGACCCCAACGTAGAGAAATACTTTGGCGTAGTGTTGGGGCTCTATTGCATTGATCAATTCAGTAGCTAAATTTCTCTTTATTCATATATTCATGGCAGTAATGCAGGTTCCATTTTTCACATTTCATTGTTACAAATAGCTATTGAATTTTTCATGTCAGTATTCACACAGCAGTTTCTGCTATTCCATGTATTCCCCTTCCATAGTCACTGGTGTGCATACCTTATCTCCCCATAGTGATGTTTTTTAGGTTTTTTGCACCCAGTTCAGACATAGAATGGAGTTCCAAACGTTATTCCTTAATGTTAGTAGTCTTTCGTTTGTGAACCCTCCCCATACACACCTATTGCCAATCCACATCGTATATATAGCCTGGGTCTCAGCCTCCCATACACGGTAAGTTTTTTAACTGCATGAGAGGACACACACAAGCTAGGGACCCCAACGTAGAGAAATACTTTGGCGTAGTGTTGGGGCTCTATTGCATTGATCAATTCAGTAGCTAAATTTCTCTTTATTCATATATTCATGGCAGTAATGCAGGTTCCATTTTTCACATTTCATTGTTACAAATAGCTATTGAATTTTTCATGTCAGTATTCACACAGCAGTTTCTGCTATTCCATGTATTCCCCTTCCATAGTCACTGGTGTGCATACCTTATCTCCCCATAGTGATGTTTTTTAGGTTTTTTGCACCCAGTTCAGACATAGAATGGAGTTCCAAACGTTATTCCTTAATGTTAGTAGTCTTTCGTTTGTGAACCCTCCCCATACACACCTATTGCCAATCCACATCGTATATATAGCCTGGGTCTCAGCCTCCCATACACGGTAAGTTTTTTAACTGCATGAGAGGACACACACAAGCTAGGGACCCCAACGTAGAGAAATACTTTGGCGTAGTGTTGGGGCTCTATTGCATTGATCAATTCAGTAGCTAAATTTCTCTTTATTCATATATTCATGGCAGTAATGCAGGTTCCATTTTTCACATTTCATTGTTACAAATAGCTATTGAATTTTTCATGTCAGTATTCACACAGCAGTTTCTGCTATTCCATGTATTCCCCTTCCATAGTCACTGGTGTGCATACCTTATCTCCCCATAGTGATGTTTTTTAGGTTTTTTGCACCCAGTTCAGACATAGAATGGAGTTCCAAACGTTATTCCTTAATGTTAGTAGTCTTTCGTTTGTGAACCCTCCCCATACACACCTATTGCCAATCCACATCGTATATATAGCCTGGGTCTCAGCCTCCCATACACGGTAAGTTTTTTAACTGCATGAGAGGACACACACAAGCTAGGGACCCCAACGTAGAGAAATACTTTGGCGTAGTGTTGGGGCTCTATTGCATTGATCAATTCAGTAGCTAAATTTCTCTTTATTCATATATTCATGGCAGTAATGCAGGTTCCATTTTTCACATTTCATTGTTACAAATAGCTATTGAATTTTTCATGTCAGTATTCACACAGCAGTTTCTGCTATTCCATGTATTCCCCTTCCATAGTCACTGGTGTGCATACCTTATCTCCCCATAGTGATGTTTTTTAGGTTTTTTGCACCCAGTTCAGACATAGAATGGAGTTCCAAACGTTATTCCTTAATGTTAGTAGTCTTTCGTTTGTGAACCCTCCCCATACACACCTATTGCCAATCCACATCGTATATATAGCCTGGGTCTCAGCCTCCCATACACGGTAAGTTTTTTAACTGCATGAGAGGACACACACAAGCTAGGGACCCCAACGTAGAGAAATACTTTGGCGTAGTGTTGGGGCTCTATTGCATTGATCAATTCAGTAGCTAAATTTCTCTTTATTCATATATTCATGGCAGTAATGCAGGTTCCATTTTTCACATTTCATTGTTACAAATAGCTATTGAATTTTTCATGTCAGTATTCACACAGCAGTTTCTGCTATTCCATGTATTCCCCTTCCATAGTCACTGGTGTGCATACCTTATCTCCCCATAGTGATGTTTTTTAGGTTTTTTGCACCCAGTTCAGACATAGAATGGAGTTCCAAACGTTATTCCTTAATGTTAGTAGTCTTTCGTTTGTGAACCCTCCCCATACACACCTATTGCCAATCCACATCGTATATATAGCCTGGGTCTCAGCCTCCCATACACGGTAAGTTTTTTAACTGCATGAGAGGACACACACAAGCTAGGGACCCCAACGTAGAGAAATACTTTGGCGTAGTGTTGGGGCTCTATTGCATTGATCAATTCAGTAGCTAAATTTCTCTTTATTCATATATTCATGGCAGTAATGCAGGTTCCATTTTTCACATTTCATTGTTACAAATAGCTATTGAATTTTTCATGTCAGTATTCACACAGCAGTTTCTGCTATTCCATGTATTCCCCTTCCATAGTCACTGGTGTGCATACCTTATCTCCCCATAGTGATGTTTTTTAGGTTTTTTGCACCCAGTTCAGACATAGAATGGAGTTCCAAACGTTATTCCTTAATGTTAGTAGTCTTTCGTTTGTGAACCCTCCCCATACACACCTATTGCCAATCCACATCGTATATATAGCCTGGGTCTCAGCCTCCCATACACGGTAAGTTTTTTAACTGCATGAGAGGACACACACAAGCTAGGGACCCCAACGTAGAGAAATACTTTGGCGTAGTGTTGGGGCTCTATTGCATTGATCAATTCAGTAGCTAAATTTCTCTTTATTCATATATTCATGGCAGTAATGCAGGTTCCATTTTTCACATTTCATTGTTACAAATAGCTATTGAATTTTTTATGTCAGTATTCACACAGCAGTTTCTGCTATTCCATGTATTCCCCTTCGATAGTCACTGGTGTGCATACCTTATCTCCCCATAGTGATGTTTTTTAGGTTTTTTGCACCCAGTTCAGACATAGAATGGAGTTCCAAACGTTATTCCTTAATGTTAGTAGTCTTTCGTTTGTGAACCCTCCCCATACACACCTATTGCCAATCCACATCGTATATATAGCCTGGGTCTCAGCCTCCCATACACGGTAAGTTTTTTAACTGCATGAGAGGACACACACAAGCTAGGGACCCCAACGTAGAGAAATACTTTGGCGTAGTGTTGGGGCTCTATTGCATTGATCAATTCAGTAGCTAAATTTCTCTTTATTCATATATTCATGGCAGTAATGCAGGTTCCATTTTTCACATTTCATTGTTACAAATAGCTATTGAATTTTTCATGTCAGTATTCACACAGCAGTTTCTGCTATTCCATGTATTCCCCTTCCATAGTCACTGGTGTGCATACCTTATCTCCCCATAGTGATGTTTTTTAGGTTTTTTGCACCCAGTTCAGACATAGAATGGAGTTCCAAACGTTATTCCTTAATGTTAGTAGTCTTTCGTTTGTGAACCCTCCCCATACACACCTATTGCCAATCCACATCGTATATATAGCCTGGGTCTCAGCCTCCCATACACGGTAAGTTTTTTAACTGCATGAGAGGACACACACAAGCTAGGGACCCCAACGTAGAGAAATACTTTGGCGTAGTGTTGGGGCTCTATTGCATTGATCAATTCAGTAGCTAAATTTCTCTTTATTCATATATTCATGGCAGTAATGCAGGTTCCATTTTTCACATTTCATTGTTACAAATAGCTATTGAATTTTTCATGTCAGTATTCACACAGCAGTTTCTGCTATTCCATGTATTCCCCTTCCATAGTCACTGGTGTGCATACCTTATCTCCCCATAGTGATGTTTTTTAGGTTTTTTGCACCCAGTTCAGACATAGAATGGAGTTCCAAACGTTATTCCTTAATGTTAGTAGTCTTTCGTTTGTGAACCCTCCCCATACACACCTATTGCCAATCCACATCGTATATATAGCCTGGGTCTCAGCCTCCCATACACGGTAAGTTTTTTAACTGCATGAGAGGACACACACAAGCTAGGGACCCCAACGTAGAGAAATACTTTGGCGTAGTGTTGGGGCTCTATTGCATTGATCAATTCAGTAGCTAAATTTCTCTTTATTCATATATTCATGGCAGTAATGCAGGTTCCATTTTTCACATTTCATTGTTACAAATAGCTATTGAATTTTTCATGTCAGTATTCACACAGCAGTTTCTGCTATTCCATGTATTCCCCTTCCATAGTCACTGGTGTGCATACCTTATCTCCCCATAGTGATGTTTTTTAGGTTTTTTGCACCCAGTTCAGACATAGAATGGAGTTCCAAACGTTATTCCTTAATGTTAGTAGTCTTTCGTTTGTGAACCCTCCCCATACACACCTATTGCCAATCCACATCGTATATATAGCCTGGGTCTCAGCCTCCCATACACGGTAAGTTTTTTAACTGCATGAGAGGACACACACAAGCTAGGGACCCCAACGTAGAGAAATACTTTGGCGTAGTGTTGGGGCTCTATTGCATTGATCAATTCAGTAGCTAAATTTCTCTTTATTCATATATTCATGGCAGTAATGCAGGTTCCATTTTTCACATTTCATTGTTACAAATAGCTATTGAATTTTTCATGTCAGTATTCACACAGCAGTTTCTGCTATTCCATGTATTCCCCTTCCATAGTCACTGGTGTGCATACCTTATCTCCCCATAGTGATGTTTTTTAGGTTTTTTGCACCCAGTTCAGACATAGAATGGAGTTCCAAACGTTATTCCTTAATGTTAGTAGTCTTTCGTTTGTGAACCCTCCCCATACACACCTATTGCCAATCCACATCGTATATATAGCCTGGGTCTCAGCCTCCCATACACGGTAAGTTTTTTAACTGCATGAGAGGACACACACAAGCTAGGGACCCCAACGTAGAGAAATACTTTGGCGTAGTGTTGGGGCTCTATTGCATTGATCAATTCAGTAGCTAAATTTCTCTTTATTCATATATTCATGGCAGTAATGCAGGTTCCATTTTTCACATTTCATTGTTACAAATAGCTATTGAATTTTTCATGTCAGTATTCACACAGCAGTTTCTGCTATTCCATGTATTCCCCTTCCATAGTCACTGGTGTGCATACCTTATCTCCCCATAGTGATGTTTTTTAGGTTTTTTGCACCCAGTTCAGACATAGAATGGAGTTCCAAACGTTATTCCTTAATGTTAGTAGTCTTTCGTTTGTGAACCCTCCCCATACACACCTATTGCCAATCCACATCGTATATATAGCCTGGGTCTCAGCCTCCCATACACGGTAAGTTTTTTAACTGCATGAGAGGACACACACAAGCTAGGGACCCCAACGTAGAGAAATACTTTGGCGTAGTGTTGGGGCTCTATTGCATTGATCAATTCAGTAGCTAAATTTCTCTTTATTCATATATTCATGGCAGTAATGCAGGTTCCATTTTTCACATTTCATTGTTACAAATAGCTATTGAATTTTTCATGTCAGTATTCACACAGCAGTTTCTGCTATTCCATGTATTCCCCTTCCATAGTCACTGGTGTGCATACCTTATCTCCCCATAGTGATGTTTTTTAGGTTTTTTGCACCCAGTTCAGACATAGAATGGAGTTCCAAACGTTATTCCTTAATGTTAGTAGTCTTTCGTTTGTGAACCCTCCCCATACACACCTATTGCCAATCCACATCGTATATATAGCCTGGGTCTCAGCCTCCCATACACGGTAAGTTTTTTAACTGCATGAGAGGACACACACAAGCTAGGGACCCCAACGTAGAGAAATACTTTGGCGTAGTGTTGGGGCTCTATTGCATTGATCAATTCAGTAGCTAAATTTCTCTTTATTCATATATTCATGGCAGTAATGCAGGTTCCATTTTTCACATTTCATTGTTACAAATAGCTATTGAATTTTTCATGTCAGTATTCACACAGCAGTTTCTGCTATTCCATGTATTCCCCTTCCATAGTCACTGGTGTGCATACCTTATCCCTCCGTGTACGTTACCGGCTGAGTGAGTGTGACGCCCTGGGCAAGCCAGGAGTCACAGGTCACAACACCACACACACCCCCACCCCCAGCAGTTCACAGCAGACATCCCCAAAGTGACCTCCTTTCTGCCTCGGGCTCAGACTGACACACCAGGTGGGCGGAGTCAGGAGATGGGGACGCCCACCCTGGAGTGAGCTGGCCTGAGGCAGGAAACAAGTGAAGTTCAGGAGTGAAGGAGAGAGGAAGTCTGCAGAGAGGCAGACGCAGACTGGGGCCTAGGTTGGAGCCTAGGGCCCCTGTGCAGAAAGTCAGGCAGACGGTAGTGGCCGTCTGCAGGGAGCCGGGGAGCCAGTTGGTGGAACCGCAGGTAGCCGGGGCTGGGCGGTGGCCCCCCGGTACTGAATCGGGGAGCCAGCTGGAAACCGGAGAGCGGGAAGAGTGTGCACGGAGGCGAAGGAAAGGACTTACACTAACAACCTGGGGTCAGGGGAAAAACACTGCAGCCGCCTGTGTGACCCGTCCATCCAGCCGTTTGTTTCAGCAAAGACTCTGTGTGCTTCATTGGGCTGAGTGAGTACCACCGTGCCGTGCGGCACAGCGCTGCCCCTGTGCCCCTGCACCTCCACAGGCCCCATACCCGCCTGTCCACCATCCCAACCCTATCACTGGGCCCCGGGATCACCAACCCCTACCCACGGAGGGGCAACACAACAACTGGCTGCTCCACACCATCACTCCCGGGATCCCCAGCCAGAGCAGCGGTGGTGTACATTCAATCACCACAACCGTGGGTGGCGTCACGGACAATAAACTATCCCCAAATCCCAATCCCCTTTCACTCACAGGCGAGGAGCGCCGCTCGAGTCCCCGGGATCCGGCCCATCGCTCGAGCCACCGAGCAGCAGCAGGCCGCAGCAGCCGCAGTGGCAGCCGGACCCGAGCAGTGGGAGAGCGCGGCGTCCCCTCCTCCGCCCGCGATATGAGTACCACCGTGCCGTCTGGCACTGCGCTGCCCCGCAACCCTGCACCTGGCCAAGCCCCGCAACCCACCTTACAGACAACAACTCCGGGCCCCGGGACTGCCAAAACCCCCCCTACCCACGGAGGGGAGAGAAACATCTCAGCTGCTCCCTGCCATCGCTCCCGGGATCCCCGTACAGAGCAGCGGTGGTGCCCCAACCTCACCACACACCGTGGGTGGCGTCACAAACCGACATCCCAAACACCAACCAACCACCCCTTTCACTCACGGGCGAGGAGCGCCGCTCGAGTCCCCGGATCCGGCCCAACGCTCGAGCCACCGAGCAGCAGCAGCAGCACCGGACCAGAGCGTGGTGAGCGCAGCGCCCCGCCGCCCGCGACAACTTGGCGTCACGCACAGGATCGTACCGCTCTGCCGTCTGGTAGAGGTGCGCCTTGTGCCCGCCGGAGGTGTCCGATCGAAAATTTTCAGAAGCCGCCATCTTGGGCGCGAAAAGTTCCCCGCTCGAGCGTCTTCCCGAGCAGTGGAGGCGCGAAAGCCGAAGCTCCGCCCCTGAAGAGGTGCCGGAAAGAAACCAAGGGGGCTCGGATGGCGTCCGGCCGCATGTGAACCGCGGCTGTGGAAGCAGGGACACCAGGACTCTGCAAGTATTTGGTTCCTGGAGCACCGCTGCACAAGATGTCCCGTCCGTCCGGCACCTCTGAAACCTCAGTGCCCATGCCCGCGGCCGTCGCCCCGACCGACCCGTTACACCTGTCACCGGTAGTGGAGCTCGCAGCGTCTGTGAGAGAGGGCCCAGAACTGGGGTCCCCAGGCCTTACCTTTGTCACCGCCCTGCCACCGGCCCCAGCTTCCATCCAGGCCGCACCGCTGATGACGACGGCCCCGGCAGTCCGCCCGGCCACAACGGAGATGACGACGGCTCCGGCAGTCCGCCCGGCCGCAACGGCAGCGAAGTACCCATCCCGTTAACAAATCTGGGCCCGTTCTTGGACTGGGGTCAAGGGGTGCTGCCCATTTTCTTAGGGGCAGCATCAGGGCCAGGTTGTTTGGGTGGGTGACTGAAGGACCTGTTCCGTTGTTATTATTAAAAGTGTTTTATTGTTGTTGCAACGGTTGAAGTGATATGCCTCCCGTAAGGGAAGATTTTTGAACATGCTTGTTTATTTTCTTTTTCAGTTTGTGAAAATAAAACCGGTGATGGACGGGCAGCCCGCGGACGGTCTGCATTTAACCAAGGGGAAATGTGGCACCCTGGACTAGCCAGGGGCCACAGGTAACAACACACACACACTCCCACCCCCAGTAGGTCACAGCAGTCATCCCCAGTGAGATCTGATTTCCTCCCTCGGGTTCAGACAGACACACCAGGTGGGCGGAGTCAGGCAGATGGACACGCCCACCGAGGAGTCTAGCTGGTCAGAGGCAGGAAACAAGGCAGTGAAGTCCAGGCAGAGGAAGAGAGAGGAGGTCTGCAGGGAGGCAGACGCAGACTGGGGCCTAGGTTGGAGCCTAGGGCCCTCGTGTAGCCAGTCAGGCAGACGGTAGTGGCCGTCTGCGGGAGTCGGGAAGACAGCCTTGGTGGAACCGTAGATAGCCGGGGTTGGGCGGTGGCCCACCGGTACCGAACTGGGGAGCCAGCTGGAAACCGGAGTGCAGGAGGAGCGTACACGAAGGTGCAGGAAAGGACTTACACTACTAACCTGCGGTCAGGGGAAAAACACTGCAGCCGTCTGTGGGACCCGTCCATCCAGCCGTTTGTTTGACCAGAGACTCCGTGTACGTTACTGGCTGAGTGAGTACCACCGTGCCGTCTGGCACTGCGCTGCCCCGCGACCCTGCACCTGGCCAAGCCCCGCAACCCACCTTACAGACAACTCCGGGCCCCGGGACTGCCAAAAACCCCCCTACCCACGGAGGGGAGAGAAACATCTCAGCTGCTCCCTGCCATCGCTCCCGGGATCCCTGTACAAAGCAGCGGTGGTGCCCCAACCTCACTACACATCGTGGGTGGCGTCACAAACCGACATCCCAAACACCAACCAACCACCCCTTTCACTCACGGGCGAGGAGCGCCGCTCGAGTCCCCGGATCCGGCCCAACGCTCGAGCCACCGAGCAGCAGCAGCAGCGCCGGACCAGAGCGTGGTGAGCGCAGCGCCCAGCCGCCCGCGACACAAGCATCAATTTTAAAGGCCTTGAGGGTACCAACTGATTGTGAAAACTGTGAGATGTCTTCATTTACAGGCCAAACAGCAGCAACAACATAGAAGTATGCAAATTAGCTCTCCACCAAGAGAAAGAAAAGCAGCCTCTCTAGTGCCGCACAGGGACTTTCTTCCCTTTGAAGAAAAATTAGTATGCATGAGGAGGACTTGACTGTCAGTCCAATGGCCAGTACCTCCACCAATCAATGTAATGCTCGACCCCGCTCCCAGGTTTTAGCAGGGACGTCCTCCCTCTCACCTGCCCGGCAGCTTCACATGCTCTTCTCCTGTCTCAGGGCTTCTGCGGCCTTCTCCTGCGTCCAGGCCATGCGCAGTCCCTCTGTGAATGCCCATATGGTGCGCACGCGGCCACGTCCTTTCTTAAAGGGCCGGCATCCCAATTACCAGGAAGTCACCTTGAGCTAACCTGTTTCTCTAAAGTATTTAAGTCTGCCTCCCATTGCAGGAGACACCTGAGCAAAGTTGCCTATTAGTGAGTTGCTAGTACTCAGGTCCCTGTACTTTACTGTGTCTAGCCCTGCTATTGAGTCCTAGTTCCAGTGTTGTGTGCCTAACCTCTATCTCATCCTAGAGCCTGCTCTCTACCACTACCTCCGTGGTGCCATGTCAGAGCCACTACCTACATGCTGCCACGTCTAAGCCTCTACCTTCATGCTGCCATATCAGAACCATCACCTCCGTGCTGCCAAGTCTGAGTTCCCACCACCGTGCTAACACATTCTTGCATATGAGCGTCGGTCATTAAGAGACTGTACCCGTCCTTAAGTGACTATCCCCACTGGTCCCTGGCTGTCGTGCATTTAGGCCTTCTGTGGGTGCGCCACACAATCCCTGTATAGGGGTTCACTGCTGGTTGCTCCCTCAGGGAAGTCTGGTGCACGGCCCAGTAGGTCCACCCCCGGATGCTCGCCACCCCTCGGCGACTGTAACAATCAGCTGTTAGCATATCCTGCAGTGACTGGAAGTATACAAAACCAGAACACCATCGCTCCGTACACTGTGCAGTGGCTATTATCACATACTGTAGCTGAGCTTTTATTGACATGAATGGGATCTGAAATAATTGGGTCTATCCCTTTTACTACATACAGACTCTGGACCAGGATGGCATCACATGTGTATTGTTATGAAATCAAAGAAGTTTCCTAAGGGATCTATGAAATCTGGAGGGGATAACAGTACATTCTCCTCTAGAACAATGCAGCAGTTCATTTACTAACACTGGCAAATTCAGTGGCAGTCGCTCTCTTCTGTCACACTTCCCTGTACTAAATAATTTATGATCCAGTGTCACTGAGCTGATGACCCTGCCATAGACACATGACTGGAAGACATAATGTAGTAATTCAATGAACAGTCTCACCAAACATTGACATGTGATTTATACAATAGTATACATTGGGCTGTATGACCCTACTGAGCTATACAACTTCCATGTATTGCCCAACGGCCTTCATTGGAGGTGTTCTTCGCTAGGATTGATGCTCCTGGTAGACAATTATGGTATACAATTTATATCTACAGCCTAAAGTGCTCTTGGGCTCATGGCCATGGTAAATTCCAGGCGGTCACCTCCTTACAGCATCTCCATACTCTTTGGAAGCATTGTCTTTTAACTTCTCTGGACATACAGATAGTCTGCCCTGGAGAACTGTCTGGATAAACTTACTGTTGCGGGCATGGGGGTGACTGACCATGTAAGGGAAGGCTACCCGAGGCACTCGGATCCGGGATCGTGGCTGGGGCTCGAATGGCAGCTGGATCCGAGGCTCGTGCAGCGGCCCGTCGCCCACAACAATAAAAAGGGGGTTGCTGTGATGGATGGTGACACCGCCGCTGCCTTGGTATGGGACGCCCGGGGCTGATGGAGCGGGGCAGCAGGATGGTATCCCCCCTCCACGGGTAGGGGAGGTGTAGTCCCGGGACCTGAGTGTGCGGGAAGGAATGCTGCGGAGTGTGTTCTGCAGGGCCGGACCGGGTGATAATGGTATACTCACAGTTCCAGAGGAAGTGACACAGAGTCCAATGGTAAACCAAATTGCCAGGGACCGGTAACCTCCGGCGGGTGTATTCGGGTCCCACACCCTGGTACAGCAAAAGGGGTCCCGTCCTCCTGCACTTAGTGTTTCTGTCTTCAGTTTGACTACTCCGCTTGAAACGGGGAAAGTCCACTCCCGGTATTCTATGTGTTGAGAGCTGTGACCCTTGGGATTTCTGTGGGCAATTGCGGAGCCCTATCCCCCTCGTTGGGCTTCCGTCTTGTCTCTGGGCTTGCTGGTGGGACAAGGCGTGGAACCTTGTCCCTGGCTGGCTAATTGACAAGGGGCTTGAAGCAGTCCTCGCCCTAGGGTCCAGGCACCCCGACTGTGCACGGCCTCCGGATTGGATCCCCGCTGTCGGCATCGGCGGGCTACAACTCTGCCCCAGTCAACTTAGGGTCTCCCGCGACCGGATCTCCATCGCCTGTGGCCCTGTCTGCCGATTGCCATCTAGTGAGTAGTCCGGTAGTCCAGGGGCTCCAACCCCTGTCTACCCTGTCACTTCACACTCCTCTCACTTCCTCACTCCAAACTTGACTCCAACTTTACTCTGTCTCCTCCATACTGAAATTGGCTTGTTCCCTCCCAGAACACCTCAGAACCCCTAGATGGGCGTCACCATCCGCTTGGCCCCGCCCACTGGTGTGTCCCTATTGTCATGGGGGGTGACTAGGCTTTGCTGGCTGATGTTGTGTACCTGGGTGTGGGTTTGGTTGGTATGCCAAGGAGGATGGAGTCCTGCACCTGGAAGATTTGTGTAACATCTGTGATAACCTGGTTTTGCCAGGGCGTCACATTCCCCCTTGGTAGAATACAGCCCGTCCTCGGGCTGTCTGGCCACTGACGTTTATTTTAACTTCATCTGTAAAATGTAAAAACTGTATAAAAACATAACATAAAGGGGAGGCATATTCTCTTAAATGTTGCAAGACATCTCCTTCTCCCTTCAACCCGCCACCCAAAACACCTGAACCCCTGGTGCCACCGCTAACTCTGGTGTGACACCACCCCAAGTTCCTGTTGATGTCCTTGGTGACCAGGCAGAAGTTCGCTACCCACCAGTCCACCCCGAAGGGTCCCAAAGTTCCGGAACCCTCTGGCCTGGAGGTTAGCCACAGTTTTGCTGGTGACTGGGCCTCGGCCGACTCTACCGCAGGCCGTTCCTCCAACCAGTCCTCTCCAGCGGGTGTTGCAGTCCTGATGGTGGGGTAACAAGAAGGTAGATGGTGGTATGTACAATGACCCAAGAGAGTTTTTGGGTGGCCTCTACCAGTCCAGAGGCTTTGGTCCATCAAAATGTAACAAGCAAGGGAAAAGTGGGGGTTAAACCGGGGAAGGGGGTAGCCGGGATCCGCTACCTTTTACTCTTTCTTCTCAAACAAGTGACGGTGGGAGGCGAGGCACGGCTGCTCGTTGACCACGACCCACTTCTTTATATTGAGGGCAAACCACCCCCGCTCTCCACAGTGTCTGGTGTAGCTAACCATGTCCCTGGGTTCCAGATTCCTATCTGGATGGCCAATTGGCAAGTGAGGGGCCACATCCCTCCGGGATACAAAGATTTCTGCTTCCAGTCCCGGCTTATATATGAATCCCCACCCTTTTTGTGAATCAAAGTGGCGGACTTGCCCTCGGTAGGTCAGGCTCCGAACCCGGAAGGTAGCTTGCCGCAGACAGTCCTTCTCTTTAGAAGTACAGGCAAGCACATCAGCCTTGCATTTCTCCCTAGCAGCTATTTCTTTGCGTAGCTGCTGCCGCTCCCAGTATGGGGCACGGGTTTTGTGCTCCTTCTCCTGCTCAGGAGCCAGGCCCACTCGAATGCCCTCGGCGCCAGCTACGACCGGCCTCACATTCTGCCATGGGCCCCACGATCAGTGGCTTGCTCCATTTCCCTGCAGGTACACTACGGCTGTTCCTCAGCCGGGACGGGATGCTTGGGAGTGGCTGGCGCTGCAGCCGGGGTAGATTTAAAGTCGGGTGCCGCCTCCATTGCGGCCGGGCGGATAGCCGGAGCCGACGTCATCACCGGTGCGGCCAGACTCGGGGCCAGCTGAGATGTCGTCGGGGTTGCGGCCTGGCTCGGGGCCGGATGAGATGTCATCGGGGTTGCGGCCTGGCTCGGGGCCGGATAAGATGTCATCGTGGTTGCGGCCTGGCTCGGGGCCGGGACGGGTGCTGAGGCGGTGTTGAGTACAAGGCCCAAGGAACCAGGAACTAGGTCCTCTCCCGCAGACTGTCGGGTTCCGTTGCCATGGGCCGAGGTAATGGGTCGGTTGGGACGTTGGCTGCGGACATGGGCGACGAGGGAGGAGACGTAGCAGACAGGGGCAGTCCAGACCCCTCAGCTGGGCAGGCCGATTCCTAGGGAACATAGGGGAGTGGGTCACTGCTTACCTGCTCCTCCGAGGTCATCTCCATCTCGCGCGCCCGGACAGCTGCAGCCAGGCCCTTCATCTCCGTCATCCACCTCGCAAAGATGAAGTGGGCTTGGGCCTGGATCCTCCGGCACATCTATTCTGTCTGTTCCTCAATCCAATCTGCAGTTCTGGGAACGGGGCTCTCCGAGCGCTTTTTGCCTGGCTGCCGTGACATCTTGCCGCGTTGGTGTCCAGGAACGGGTTTCTGCAGAGTCCTGGTGATCCTGCACTTTATCTTCTCTGGTCACATGCCCCTTTTCTTGCCCCCCCCCCTTGGTTTTCCAGCAGCAGTCTCTCTAGACCCCCAGTCCCCTTGCAACTTCCTGCTCTCGGGACCACCGGATTCCGCCCGCATTCTTAGGAGGCGGGGCTTCACACTCGCGCTCTTTTTGGGGAAGAAGATGATGAGGTTGTTGTTTTTGGCACCATAAATGGCGGGCAAGATGGCGGCGGTCCAATAATTTTTGCATTTCACAGTTCAACAGTTCAGAAAAAGGCGCATTTCACCCAAATCAGCGGATGGGATAAGAATCCTGTTCGTGACGCCAGAAGTTGTTGCGGGCAGGGGGGTAACTGACCACATCTGTGAAGGCTACCCGAGGCACTGGGATCCCGGATCGTGGCTGGGGCTCGAGTGGCAGCCGGATCCGGGGCTCATGCAGTGGCCCGTCGCTCACAACAATAAAAAAGGGGGTATTTATAGGGGATAGAGTTTGTCAGTGACGCCACCCGTGGGTTGCGGTGATGGATGGTGACACCGCCGCTGCCTTGGTATGGGACGCCCGAGCTGATGGAGCGGAGCAGCAGGATGGTATCCCCCCTCCACGGGTAGGGGAGGTGTAGTCTCGGGGCCTGGGTGTGCGGGAAGGAATGGTGCGGAGTGTGTTCTGCAGGGCCGGACCGGGTGGTAATGGTATACTCACAGTTCCAGAGGAAGTGACACAGAGTCCAATGGTAAATCAAATTGCCAGAAATTGCCAGGGACCGGTAACCTCCGGCGGGTGTATTCGGGTCCCACACCCTGGTACAGCAAAAGGGGTCCCGTCCTCCTGCACTTAGTGTTTCTGTCTTCAGTTTGACTACTCCGCTTGAAACGGGGAAAGTCCACTCCCGGTATTCTATGTGTTGGGAGCTGTGGCCCCCAAGAACTGACCCTTGGGATTTCTGTGGGCAATTGCGGAGCCCTATCCCCCTCGCTGGGCTTCCGTCTCGCTCTCTGGGCTTGCTGGTGGGACAAGGCGTGGAACCTTGTCCCCGGCTGGCTAATTGACAAGGGGCTTGAAGCAGTCTTCACCCTAGGGTCCAGGCACCTCGACTGTGCACGGCCGCCGGAGCGGATCCCCGCTGTCGGCACCAGTGGGCTACAACTCTGCCCCGGTCCACTTAGGGTCTCCCGCGACCGGATCTCCGTCACCTGTGGCCCTGTCTGCTGATTGCCACCTAGTCAGTAGTCCGATAGTCCAGGGGCTCCAGCCCCTGACTACCCTGTCACTTCACTCTCCTCTCACTTCCTCACTCCAAACTCGACTCCAACTTTACTTTGTCTCCTCCAAACTGAAACTGTCTCGTTCCCTCACAGAACACCTCAGAACCCGTAGGTGGGTGTCACCATCTGCTTGGCCCCGCCCACTGGTGTGTCCCTATTGTCATGGGTGGTGACTAGGCTTTGCTGGCTGATGTTGTGAACCTGGGTGTGGGTTTGGTTGGTATGCCAAGGAGGATGGAGTCCTGCACCTGGAAGATTTGTGCAACCTCTGTGACAACCTTGTTTTGCCAGGGCGTCACATTACCCCCTTACTGTCAGTGGAACCACATCACTATTCAAATTTGTGGTTCTGTTGGCAGTAGTGCAGCCTGTGGGCCCCTCATGGGATTCTGGTTTCCTACTTTGAAACCCACTCTATGCTCAACAACCCTCTGGACATGCGGCCAACCATTCTCCTCTCTGGGGCAGGTCTCTCTGGTGCATGTTGTTGTACCCGTGTCAGTTACTCATGATGGTCAGACTTCTGGTCCTTCAAATTAGCCTCATCACCCCATTACCAGTAACAGCTCTTCTACTTCAAATGCACCATCCCTAAGGCTCGATCCTACTGACAGCACTAAAATAATGGAGGTGCAACAAATGAGCACGACAGGTCAGAACCCTCTAAGCAACTTACAAGTCTGGTTTGGCTGGCGATTCCCTTCTTGGGAAATAAAGGGGGCGCCATAGTTCTCCTGAATACAACGGACTACATTAAAGAAGCAAACAGACAACTGATGGATATACAGTACTACACTAGATTGGATGATGACCCAACCCCAAAATATATGAGGGAGTTGAAAAAAGTCATCAGATGTCTGGGTTCAGACTTCACAAACCTTCTGGACCTAATACCTGAGAATCCAAGGATGGGAATTTTCTATATGCTACTCAAGATTCATAAACCATGGTAAGCCAGGGAGGCCAATCATCTCAGGGGTGGGATAGCTCACTGAAAAACTCTCTGGGTGAGTATAAAATGTCCTGAAGCCACTGGTGAGAAACACAGCCAGCTATATACAGGACACCACTGACCTTTTGAAAAAGCTATTTACAATAGCTTCTCTACCCAAGAGTACCATCTTAGCTACCATGGATGTGGAATCATTATACTCTAACATCCCACATGAAGATGGACTAACCACCTGCCAAATGTTTTTGTAGCTAATGGGATCCCTCCTGAGACTGTATTAAGACTCACCAAATTCATACTCACACACAACTTTTTCTCTTTTGGCGAGGAGCTATACTTACAACGCACAGGAACTGCTATGGGAAGCAAAATGGCACCACAGTATGCCAACCTTTTCATAGCTAAACTGGAAAATGACTTTTAGCATCCTGCAACCTCAAACCATTGGCCTATTTCCATTTCATCAATGACATCTTAATAATCTGGACCGAATCTGAACAAGAGCTTCTAAAATTTTATGAAAAATTCAATGCATTTCATCCTACCATAAACTTGACATTGGAACACTCAAAAACAGAAATCAACTTCCTGGATACAACCATAAAAATTCAAAATGGTTGAATCCAGACATCGGTGTATCGGAAACCTATTGACCGTCCCACATACCTCAGATGGGACAGCTTTCACCCCAAACACATTAAAAAGTCCATTGTCTACAGCCAGGCCCTCAGATATAATCGTATCTGTTCCAGCCCTACAGACAGGGATGAACACTTAACCCATCCTAAAAAGACATTTCTAAACCAAGGCTACCACCCCACCTCCATAGATGAACAGATCAGTAGAGCAACAAGGACCCCTAGAAGTGAACTACTTCAGTACAAACAAAAAGAGGAAAATAGTCGAGTACCTCTGGTGGTGAAATACAACCCACAGCTTGAGGTACTGAGAACGGCCAAGAAACTTCACCACATTCTACACAAGGATAACCGGTTAAAAACAATATTCAAAGATCCTCCATTGCTGTGCTACAGACAACCTCCTAATTTAAGGAGCATCATGATCCGAAGTTCTATGCTCTCAGACACACCAAGAGGAATTTATCCTTCCAATGTAAAGAGCTGCAAAACCTGCACTCATGTAGAGACCAAAGACTGGATACAGATCACCAACACACAGAAGAACTATAAAATTCCTGGGACATTCACATGTTCCTCTTCCAACGTGGTATACTTAATCCTGTGCACTATATGTCCTATTGGGGGGCTTCTATGTTAGAGAAACAGGACAGAGACTGAGAGCAAGGATGAGATCTCACCGCCACACAATTACAGACAAAAAAATCCATTTACCTGTGGCCAAATATTTCTGTGCTTCAGGACACAACATAAACCATATGAAAGTTGTCATATTAAAAGGCAACTTCAGATCACAGAGTCATCGCAGGGTCTGAGAATACAAATTCATTAAAATGTTTAACTCTGTGGACACAGGACTCAACCTGTCAGGAGGATTTATGGCCCATTACAAAATCTGAGGAGTTTATCCAGAGACTCACCAGACCTCTGATCCTACATGGATATTGGAACAATAAAACTCTCACACCACTAATCAAAGCTAATTAAGGATTCACTCTCTAAGCTTAGTGTTTGTTTATTTAAATGTATTTTTAGGCTACTTTCACACTTGCGTTGGACGGCTTCCGTAGCATTGCGTTGTGTGACGGATGCAACGGATGCGTTGCATATAGTGGCACAACGGATGCTACGGATCGTACAAAACAACGGAAAGCTTTTTTTTAATTTTTTTAATTTTTTTTTTCTTCTTTACAGTTTTACCAGCATCAGACTATTATGAACGATCAGCTGATCGCTCTCAATAGCTGATGGCCGGGCGATCAGCTGAGCGCTCTCACATGCCGGCGGCCGGGCGATCAGCTGAACGCTCTCACATGCCGGCGACCGGGCGATCAGCTGAGCGCTCTCACATGCCGGCAGCCGGGCGATCAGCTGAGCGCTCTCACATGCCGGCGGCCGACGATCAGCTGAGTGCTCTCACATGCCGGCAGCCGGGCGATCAGCTGAGCGCTCTCACATGCCGGCGGCCGACGATCAGCTGAGTGCTCTCACATGCCGGCAGCCGGGCGATCAGCTGAGCGCCTTCACATGCCGGCGGCCGAGCGATCAGCTGAGCGCTCTCACATGCCGGCGGCCGGGCGCTCAGCTGAGTGCTCTCACATGCCGGCGGCCGGGCGATTAGCAGAACGTTTGGCCACCGAGAAACAAAATAAAGTTTCTGTGATTTAAAAAAAAAAAAAAAAAAGAGCATGCGCAGTGAAAAATAAAGGTTTCCGTCCCTAAAAAAATTTACATGCAGCGTTCCTTCCGCCCGACGCAGTGTCAAAATAACGACGCTGCGTCGTCCAGCGGATGCAACGCTGACAGTTGCGTTACAGTGCGTTGTCCATACAAGTCTATGGAGAATAGCGCAGTGCGTTAACGGAGTGCGCTATTCTCCATAGTGACGGACTCCGCTTATTTTAGTTAGCCATTAAAAGGTATCACAAGATTATAATTTTGTTCCTCTCACTGAGAACATTCAAGAAATTTCCAACTGGCTAACACGGTACCAAAACCTTTTCACTTGTCCCCTTCTTGGGGTGACGTAGAAGAAATTACAACAGCATCTCAGCTTAACAAGTTATATTACTTGCCCTGCGGTCAGATTTACACGTTGTTAGAACATGACAATTTGCAAAGTCTTTAGATTCGAACAATAGTGAGGACTCTCAGACAAAACACCCCAATGTTCCACACAGCTCTCCTTGTTTGGGTAACTTCCTCAGCTGATTTTCTCTCCACATCAACCTTCTCACACTCTGATGGCCCTTCCTTCTCCTACAGCTTCATGGACTAGGCCATCACAGATCTGTGGCACTCTTGCCTAAATGCTGAAAACCTAGTTTTTCATGCAGTCTTGTCCAAGCCTCTCATTGGCAACAGTTGTTCACTCTTTCTCTATACTTTAGATGTTTTTTTTCACAGTCTCTCTGTAGCAGTTCCATTTGGATGGCTCTAGCAAGCCTCACCCCTCTCTGTGGCTCAATCTTGCTAAGTCGGTGGCTTCTCTATTATGAGTTCACCGGTAGCATGCATGCCTATCATACAATTGATTTTACTATGTTCCATCAGTACTAAACATTATTCAATTGCATGTCTATTTTTTTTTAATAATCATTTTGGTTCTTCTTGCACTCTACGGTCACTGTTGCGTCATCAATGCTGTCTCTTCGGGATGCAAGTTTTGTTTTCAAGCATTGCCTAGTGCACTCCAACACTTCTATTCATTTGCGTACACTGTCATTGGTTTTGTGTTGAATTAAGAATGTATTTTTTAGGTACCCTTGTATTATTTATGGCTTTGTAAATGCTACAATATTAACATTTTAATCTTATTTTCTTAATTAAAACACTTCTAAGCCCATAATGATTGGCACTACACCTTGTACACAATTTTATTCCATTAATTTATTATAATTAATATAATATTAAATAATTATATATATATATATATATATATATATATATATAATTTCTTTTTCTTTTTTGCTCTAAATTGGTCTCTTGGTCTCATATTTGCCCATTTATTTGCTGTGACTCTATACTTATCTTCCATATGTGACACCTTGTTGATTTGCTAATTGGCCAAAATCCAACGATATAGGACTGTATTCCAATGATGAAGAGGATTTTTAGAGGATAAAATTTCTCATTTATTGCAAAAGATAAAAGTAGTAGTTACTTGGCAATCAATCAGGTATAAAAAAAAAATTGAGTCTAGAGAAAAAATCGTCTCCTTGCAGCTGTTAGTGTTTCCCAGAGGCTGTACTGATCGTTCACGTTTTCCATCACTATAGTGTCTGGATGTAGCAGAGCCAGGATCATCGTGGGACGTTATGTGGATTATGTTGGACCTTGGGAGTCTTTTGGGGGTTACTAAAGGGGTGAAAAAGGGTGTCTGTATTTTTTTTTTTTTCAAATAAAGCATTTTTCTGTGTGTTTATTTCTTGTGACTTACAGGTTAGTAATACCAGCCTAGTACTTGATGGCAGCTGTGATTTTTGATATATTACCCCATTTTTCACCACACCAGGGCAATTGGGATGACCCTTTTAAAGTGCTAGATAAAGTGCACATCTTATGGGGGCTAGTATTTTTAGGCTGGGAGGGGCCAATAACCATGGCCCTTCCTACCCTGATAGTATCAACCCCCAACTGTCAGCTTTACCTTGGCTGGATATGAAAAATGGGGGGACCCTATGTTTCTTTTTATTATTTAATTAAATAATTTTTTAAAAATGGCCAAGGATCCATTCTAGTTTTCATAACCAGCCACAGTAAAGCTGACACCTGGGGGTTGCAGCCCATAGCTGTCTGCTTTACCCATGTTAGTTATTAAAAATAGAGACGGAGCCCACGCCATTTTTAAACAATTATTTATTTACTTCTTTTTACACTACCATACAGCAAACTGACTGCAAGCAATCACAGATGCCGATACAGGGAAAGGGGCATGTATAGCAGTCTGCAGCCAATCACAGACGATGGTACAGAGAGAGCGTGGGGCAAGCAGTGAATATTGCTGAAACTTAATGAGAAGGCCGAGAAACGAGTCTGACTGCAGTATTATCTTCCGAGATGTACGGTAGCTTCCATTTGTAGCTCCCTAGCGCTTATTATGACCATTTTACTGCACAGAACCCCGTGTCCCCATTTACTTGTATGGGGTTCATTGTCTGGGGTCAAGTTCAGGTCAATTTAGTTCCCAAACCAAACATTTCTGTTTATTCCGAATGGATTCGAAGAACCCTCATATCCACAGGTCTGCTCATCTCTACTGCTGATGCTGATACATAACCTTTGTAATTATGGCTGTAGTATACTGTTCTGTTTTGCTGTATTTATTTTTAGTTATCTTTATAAGAAATATTATTATCTTACGGGCATTAGGAGCAGTACAGTTTCCTACTTCATTTATGTCAGCTTTATTGACTTTACTAGATATCATCTTGTTCATTGCTTATGTTTGGTACAGATCTTACTGACAATTTGCACTCATGTTTATACTGGCAATTGTATTGTTGTTTTATTTGTCCAGTTGCATTATTCCCTCTTTTGATGTCTAGGGTTTGTATCACCACATTATCAAACTAATGTCATTATACCAGTATATTACCGGGTAACTAGTGTTTTTTGTGCTTAAGTGAAATATTATCTGTGCCGCCCCTGTGCCAGCAGCCGGTCTGCTCGGATCTGGATCCGCAGTGTGGCTCGAGGGGTTCTTCCAGACCCGGGGGTCGCGGGACACTTCAAATAAAAGGGGACATATTTGTATGGGATTTGCTGTAAACTGTCTGTGATGCCACCCACGGTGTGTGGTGAAGTGTGGCACCACCGCTGCTGTTGTGGGGCACCCGGGGGCGATGGGATAGCAGCTGGATGTTAACCCCTCCGTGGCTGGGGATGGATACTCCGGGGCCCAGTGTCTCCGTGCTGAGGGTGGTGATTGCAGGGGCCGGCGCACCCGGTCAGACCGGGGAATGTTAGTTTACTCACAATTAAATAAATCAGACGAGTCCAGTGGTAAACCAAGGTGATGGTGGCCGGCCGCCGCAGCCGAGTGCATTCGGGTCCCACACCCGGGCTGGTGGTCTGTATCACTTTTTCCTGCACTGTTGTGAGTTCTCTTTGGGCTCTCCGGTATGGAACACGGAAGCCCGCTCCCAGAACTACGGGTGGGAGCTGTGCCCACTGACGCTGGCCCGTGGGATCTACTGGGCCCTGGCGGATGCCCTATCCCTTGCGGTGAGCTGTTGTCTGCTTTTGGGACTTGTGTTGGGACAGGACCTATAATCTTGCCCTCAATTGGTTAATTAGCTAGGCCATTGGTTCCGGTCCTGGCTTCAGGGTCCAAGTCCCCCCTCTGTGCACGGTTTCTGGGTCGGTTCTCCGGTGTCGTTACCGGCGGGCTCCAACCCTGTCCCAGTCCACCTCTGATCTCCGGCAGCCATCTTCTCGTCTCCTGCAGACACGGACCACCGTCTGCCACCTAGCCAGCACACCAGGGCTCCAACCCCGATGCCTTTTCTCTCTGAACTTGAGCTTCACCTCCTCACAACTACTCCACTTGAAAACTCTCTCTCTCTCTGACTGTACTTTTCCCACCCCGGGTTCTCTAGACCCCTAGGTGGGCGTTTCTCATCCGCCTGGTCTGGCCCACAGGTGTGTCTGTCCTACCCTAAGGGGGGGGTGGCTAGGGTTTCAGGTCAGCTGGTGTAACCCTTTGTGGGAAGGTGTTGTGCAGGGGCCTAGACTGTGTGACTACCTGGCGTGCCAGGGCGTCACATATCCACCAGGCATTAGAGGTTAGACATAAGCTCTGGGCATGTAATGGTATGATCATGTAGCTTTTTGGCTATTTTAATTATTTTTAATTGTATGTGATCCTTTTTGTTTTGCAATGTAAATATATGTAGCAGATCCTTTGTTTCGCTTCTTTTCTCTACTATATAACTCTCAGATGGAAGTAAACATCCCGCCCACCTCCTTCCTTCCTCATTGCAGCCGGGACACAGGTTAGGCGATGTTCCGCGCTCCTGCGGCTTCACACACAGCGATGTGTGCTGCCACAGGAACGAAGAACAACATCGTAACATTGGTCCTTCCGAAATTGTGGAAATGACCAACGCTACACTGATCATCTGATTTTGACGCTTTTGCGCTCGTTATTCGTATCAAAAATGATTTACACACTCCGATGTCGACAGCGACGCCGGATGTGCGTCACTTTCGATTTCACCCCACTAACATCGCAGCTGCGATGTCGTAGTGTGCAAAGTACCCCTTAATGTCAGTTTTCCTTGCTAGCAGTAAGCTCATTATCTCTGCCCAGAAGACTGCTCTGATGACCACTTCTGGCCTGGATAAAACCCCTCTGCTTCCTACAGAGGGTGCTGGTTATTCAGTTCAGTCTGAAGCCAGACCTGGAGCTGTGAGGAGGTGCTTGCTGCTACCACCGCTGTCTGTTGTGTTGGTGTGTGTGAAAGTAGCTTGTTTTATTACTTTCTTCTTCTTTCCCCTCCCTGTACACCTTTTGTTGTTTCCTATTGTTGGTATTAAGTGTGAGTGAGTTTTGATTGTACAACTGTCTGTCAATTTTGTCATTGGGGTGTTCTACGTCTATCCTTGCCCTTCCCCCGGGTGGTGGGTTGTGGAGGGGCATCTTACCATCAAGGACGGGAGACAGGGAGACGTTGGGGGCCCAGACCTTGTTATCTTTAAGTGTACATCTGGAATGAGGGAAAACCTGGGGTACGCTTAGTATGAGGGTCAGCGTAGGGTCTCCAATCCAGTCACCCCCCCCATTCCTGTCACTCCTGTGACAAAACTCTCTCATTGCGAAATATTGTGATGTTGTCACATCTTGCCATTTATTATATGGATTATAAAGAAAATAATGTAAGTGGCTTTTTAGGGCACATTTTAAACAATATGGATAGTTGAAAAAAATCTGCCGCTTGTGAATACATCCTGAAGGATTTTTTGGTGTAAAATACTATAACTTCTGTGGCGTTTTACAACTTTTTTTTCCCTCCTGCAAACTATATATCTATCTATTAGCTGTTAAGTCAACAGAAAAATATTAAATATGTTTTTTTTTGGGGGGTGGCTTTTTCCAAAAGCTGCAAAATTCTAGATTTGACTTTTTTTCAGGCTTAAGGGGGCTTTACACGCTATGACATCGCTAATGCAAACTCGTTGGGGTCACGGAATTGGTGACGCACATCCGGCCGCATTAGCAATGCCGTTGCGTGTGACACCTATGAGCGATTTTGCATCGTTGCAAAAACTTGCAAAATCGCTCATCGGTGACATGGGGGTCCATTCTCAAAAATCGTTACTGCAGCAGAAACGAAGTTGTTCCTCGTTCCTGCGGCAGCACACATCGCTCCGTGTGACACCGCAGGAACGAGGAAGCTCTCCTTACCTGCCTCCCGGCCGCTATGCGGAAGGAAGGAGGTGGGCGGGATGTTCGTCCCGCTCATTTCTGCCCCTCTGCTTCTATTGGGCGGCGGTTCAGTGACGCAGCTGTGACGTCGCTGTGAAGCTGAACGAACCGCCCCCTTAGAAAGGAGGCGGTTCGCCGGTCACAGAGACGTCGCCGGGCAGGTAAGTATGTGTGACATGTCTGGGCAATGTTGTGCGGCACGGGCAGCGATTTGCCCATGTCGCACAACAGATGGGGGCGGGTACCCATGCTAGCGATATCGGTACCGATATCGCAGCGTGTAAAGCGGCCTTTATTCTCCTATTTTTATTTATAGGACAAGAAAATGCTTGAAAGAAACATATTGCCTAAAAAAATAAATACCATCCAAAAATTGAGTTTGAATAAGTGTGTGAAATTTCTAAAGTTTTTTTGCAGGCTAAAAAAATGGCGCAAAAGTAAAAAAATTGCAGCATGCACTACTGATCCATTTTTTGGAGCAGATTTGCCCATTATACATTAAGGGTGAGTTAAATTGTTGGTGTAAAAACTGCTATATGACTGAAAAACAAAATGGACATACGGACGATATATGGATGAAGGATCGTCTGTTTTTATCTGCATGAGAAGACTACAATTTAACATTTATTCGTCTGAACCTGGCCTCCATGCGTGCTCCGGAGAAGCAATATCCTGCTGTTGCGTCCTCACCGAGCCTCAAATTCATTAATTACCTTAAACCTGACTTGTGCCTTTTCCTGACATGTGTTTTACATTGTACGTGCAGGTGATTTTCCACCATCAATACTCTTGGTGTCAGCAGCATTCCTCAGCTCTGTCCTCCTTCATTTCATGTAGCAGAACTGTGTGATCATATTATAATCCTCCTTAGCCAATCTTCCAAATAATTGTCTCTAATATGTCCTGTATTTAGTGGAAACCTCTGAGACAAAACTCAAAGCCAAACACTGGGATTTTATATGATTAGACAGAGGAAGGAGTCACGACTCAAACAAGAAGGTAATCTCCAAGAGAAAGAATTCTCCATATTTCTCCTTTATTGTGTCATGGAAGCTCATTCGCGGCCTTTAGCTGACTCATTAGTGTAGACTTCCTCAGAGATTGCACAGAGCTCTCGTCCTCAATATGTCCACTGATGGAGGACGGAGTATGTGACCAGACCTGTCCACTACCCTCCTGCAATTAAACAGACTTTTAACCTGGGAAAACGTTGTTCGATTGGAAGAGACTGATGGACAGGTCTGATCAGATGATCCTCCATCAGCAGCTTCAGAAGTGTGTGAGGAAGGCGACAATAACAAGAACCGGAGGGATGTAGTCAGAATTCTTCAAAATATCGAGCTAGCCAGGCAATGCCCCCCATAAAATCTGGCCTCATTAGTCTCCATAACAGTAGTGTAGGAGGTAGGTGAATAGCGCCAAGGCCTGCCTAGCAAGGGAGTACCCCTCCCAGGTGTCAAGATCTCACACAGTGAACGGGCGGCAGGTCGACCTCAGACCGGTAGGACGTTGGGACCCAGAAGAGACCCCAGTGGGACCTCGTACTGGCCAGGAGCGGCTGCGCGCTCAGACGGAGACATGAGTGAAGTCCTACGGACCTGAACTGAAGTACGGATGCAGAGTGTGCCACAATAAAGGCTTTCCAATTGCTTTTACTAGAGACTGTCGTGTTTTCATTGCCACCTCTTCCCCATCTGCAACAAGGATCCCTCAAGGAGAAATAGGGACGACCCCGAAGGTAATGGCTGATGTCTATGGTCCCGAAGGGAACCGCACACACATTCATAGTTTATGAAGCAGGGGAAAGAACTATCGGCCATCACCTGACTCCCCTCTTTAGTAGTACCAGTGATGCCATCTTGTCTGCTCTGACATCTCCGGCACCTCTTTTGATTAGCAGGTTTGGCACAATGGCATAATTTCTAATTGTGTGTGATGAGTGCATGACATCTTACCAAGCCGGTAGATGTGCACATGACATAGGGTCTTGCCAGTTAATCAAAAGAGGAATTGTGGATGCAATCAGGTAGGTAGCGGTTTGCATGTTTCCTGTCCAGCTGACACAGAATACTGACCTCGATTGGACCAGGCTCCTGTCAATTTGTGCGCTCGTCTATACTGTAAACAGGTTACATAGTTACATAGTTGCATAGCTACACAGGTTGAAAAAAAGACCTAGGTCCATCTAGTTCAACCTTCCTCCACCAGTTCTACATTTTGTCCCTAAGTCACTTATTACCAACAATGTTGTGTGTACTGAGGAAATCATCCAGCTCTTTTTTAAAAAACTGTTATAGTATCAGCCATTACTACCTCTTGTGGTAGGGCATTCCACAGTCTGACTGCTCTAAGGCTATGTGCGCACATTGCGTAATTACATGCAGTTACGCTGCGCTTTGTAGCGCAGCGTAACTGCATGCGTCCTGCGTCCCCTGCATAATCTATGGAGATTGTGCAGGAGCCGATGGCACGTGGCGTCTTAGAGCGCAGCGCTTCAGCTGCTGCCCGAAGCGCGCGTTCTAAGAAGTGACATGTCACTTCTTCCGTGCTCTTTGCCAGCAGCTCCTGCTCTGTCAATGGCAGGAGCTGCAGGCAGAGCGCATGGAATCGGCTTTTCTTTTTTTCACTACGGACATTTTCTGCAGCGATTTGAAGCGCACGTGTGCTCTTCAGATCGCTGCAGAAATTTCTGCAGTGACTGTACGTGTCGCGGGCGGGGAGGAGGGTGTCAGCACTGCGCTCACCCCTCTGCTCGGGTCCGGCTGCTGCTGCTCAGTGGTGGCTCGAGCGGTGGGCCGGATCCCGGGGGTTCTCGAGCGGCACTCCTCGCCCGTGAGTGAAAGGGGATTGGGTTTTGGGATATAGTCTATTGTCCGTGACGCCACCCACGGTTGTGGTGATTTGTTGACACCACCGCTGCTCTGTATGGGGATCCCGGGAGTGATGGTGTGAAGCAGCAAGTTGTTGTGTTGCCCCTCCGTGGGTAGGGGTTGGTGATCCCGGGGCCCAGTGATGAGTTGGGAGATGCAGGGCTTGGTGGGCGCAGGGACGCGGGGGCAGCGCTGTGCCTTGCGGCACTGTGGTACTCACTCAGCCTGAGACGATGACACAGTTCTCGGTAAAACACATGGCTGGAAAGACGGTTCCCACGGATGGCTGCACTTGCTTTCCCCAGTAGGTGACGGTGATGTCCCTTTGTCCTGCACCTATGTTGTTGATGGTTTCGATGGGTTCCCACCGGTAACCCGCTCCCCGGCTTCAAGCTGGACCGGAGGAGCTGTACTCTTTGCCCGCAGGCGCTGGCCCTCAGAAACTGGTGCCCTGGCGGTGGCGGTGTCTCTGTGTTAATGGTTGGGCTGTTGCCTTCAATCGGGACTTGGTTGTTGGGAGACAGCCGTCCCCTTCACTGACGGATTTGGCAAATTATGGCGACTCCTAGCCTTGCCGGGGTCCGAGAGGCCCCTGCCCTGGTGCTGACTGTCTTTTGTACACTGCTCCAGACCGCCCGGCCACCACCCGTCCGCGGTCCTTCCAGGAACCTCCGAACAATCACCCCTCCAGACAGTCACCGCCGTCTGCTGACCTTGCTGTCTCAGTCCGGGGCACACACCCGGACCAGCTTCAGGCTTTCTTACTCTCACTTCTACTCGTTTCTTCTTTGCTCCACTACTACTTCACTGTTTACTCCTTCACCTCCCTGACTTCACTCCTCACTCAAGCCCTGCCTGGGCTAAACTCTCTCTCCTGGTTCTTCCCGCCTCCAGAGCTGTGTCCTCCTCGGTGGGCGGAGCCAACCGCCTGGCCCACCCTCTGGTGTGAACATCAGCCTCTGGAGGAAGGCAACAAGGATTTTGGTAGCTTGGATGTTCCTAACTGGGGTGTAGGGTGTGGTGGGGTGATGACCTGTGACCCCTGGCTTGCCCAGGGCGTCACATACGCAACGTGCGCACATAGCCTAACTGTAAAGAACCCTTTCTTATTTAGCTGCCAGAATTGCTTTTCTTCCATTTGCAGTGTATCCTTAGTACTGTCTTTGGAAGAAATAAGTCATGTGCCAGTCCTTTATATTCACCGCACATGTATTTATACATATAAATGAGATCTCCTCTGAAACGTCTTTTTTCTAAGCTAAACATATCTAACTTTTTTAATCTCTCATCATACGGTCGGCCTTCCATTCCTTGTAGTAGTTTAGTTAGCCGCCTTTGAACTGATTCTAATTTCTGTATGTCCTTTCTAAAACTGGATCCCATATTCCAGATGTGGCCTTACAAGAGATTTATAGAGGGTTAACAATACATTGGGATCACGGGATCTAATCTCTCTTTTTATACACCCTAGAATCTTGTTTGCTTTTGCAGCTGCTGCTTGACATTGAGTGCTGCTGCTCAGCTTATTTGTAATGTGAATACCCAAGTCCTTCTCCTCTTCTGTAGTCCCGAGTTTACTTCCATTTAATGTATATGCAGTTATAGGATTACTCCATCCTAGGTGCATTACTTTACATTTAGCAACATTAAATCTCATTTGCCAAGTATCTGCCCATTCTGACATCTTCTCAAGATCTTTTTAAAAAAATTTGTTTAAAAGAACTGAGAGTCCTCAGTGGTTGATACCTTTTAATGGCTAACTGAAAAGATGGTAATAATTAAAAGGTATCAACCACTGAGGACTCTCAGTTCTTTTAAACACATTTTTTTATCTCTACTGGCTAACACGGTACAAAGATATATTTTACTTGTATCAAGATCTTTTTGTAATATTGTACTACCAAGGTCAGTTTTTAATATCCTACATAGTTTGGTGTCATCAGCAAAGACTGACACTTTACTATCAATCCCATCCACAAGGTCATTAATAAAGAGATTAAAAAGAATCGGTCCTAGCACAGATCCCTGCGGCACCCCACTGCTGACTATAGCCCATTTAGAGAATGTACCATTTATAACTACTCTTTGTTTCCTATCTTTTAGGCAATTCCTTACCCAGTTGCATATAGTTTCCCCAGTCCTTGCTTCTGGAGCTTTAGTAAGGCTATTATGTGGTACAGTATCAAATGCTTTTGCAAAGTTCAAAAAAATCACATCAGCTGTATTACCAATATCCAGGTTTGCACTTACCTCCTCATAGAACCCCAACAGGTTGGTTAGACATGACTTATTTTTCATGAATCCATGCTGTCTGTCAGTTATTATATTATTTTCTGCAATATATTTTTGCATGTCATCCCTTAAAATGCCCTCAAAAACTTTGCATACTACTGAAGTCAGGCTTACTGGATGGTAGTTGCCTGGATCCACCTTCTTACCTTTCTTAAATATCGGTACATCAGCAATCCTCCAATCCTGAGGCACCAACCTTGTTACAAGCGAGTCTAAAAAGATGAGATACTGCGGTCTGTCAAATACGGAGCTCAATTCCCTCAATATTCGTGGATGAATGCCATCTGGCCCGGGGGATTTGTCAATGTTTAATTTACTTAATCACAGGCGTACCTCTTCTTGTGATAAATTAATTATATCGGGTGGTGAAGTTTGATTTTTCACTTGTTGAATGATCCCTGGTACAGTGTGCTCCTTGGTGAACACTGATGAGAAATGCCTGTTTAATATCTCAATCTTTTGTTTTTCCTTGTTAACTAACTTGTTATTATATTTTAAAGGGGCCAATACTATCCTTTGTTTTCCTTTTTGCATTAATGTATTTATAAAAGATTTTGGGATTTATTTTAATGTCGTTGGCGATTTTTGTTTCAGTAGCTAATTTTGCTTGCTTGATTTCTTTTTTACATTTCCTATTGATATCTTTATACTTCTAAAATGCTATTTCTGTATTCTCAGCCTTCAAGATTTTAAACGGCCTTTGTTTTTGTGTTATTATACTTTGTACTGTCTTATTTATCCATAGTGGTTTCTTTTCATTCCTGGCCATTTTATTACCAGAGGATATAAGTTTTTTACAGGTCTCTAGTAGTATATCCTTAAACTTACCCCATACCCTATTTATGTTCATTTGCAGAAAAGGAGGTGGAATCCGGCAACAAAAACGTCTTCATTCAGGGAAAATATCCATAATTAAAATCCCGTTTATTAGTGCTAATTAAAATCCATTACAAGTACAGACACGTAGCCTTTGTTTTCCGTGTATCGTCTGCCTTCTTCCATGGATGGACATTTATACTGAGTGGTGAGCTCTATAATCTTGTTTCCTATTTATGTTCAGTATCCTCAGTTACCATGACATTGTCCCAATCTACACATTTAAGCTCTTCCCTTAATTTGTTGAAATCAGCTTTCCTAAAATTCCAGGTTTTAGCATTCCCCCTTTGAAATGTTCTATTGAATATTACGTTGAAGCTTACCATATTATGATCGCTGGTGCCCAAGTGCTCCCGGACCTGTAGATCTGAAATTGTATCTGGTCTATTTGACAGGACCAGATCTAGCAAATTATCTCCCCTCGTCGGTTCATCTACCATCTGAGAGATGTAATTGTCTTGAATTGTAGATAAGAACTTACAGCTTTTAGCACAACCAGAAGATTCTATGTCTCACTGAATGTCTCACTGAATGTCTGGATAGCTGAAATCCCCCATAATAAGAACCCGATTATTATTATTATTTGCTGCATTTTCAATTTGTTCCAGCATTTCACCCTCTACTTCCTCAGGTATGTTAGGAGGCTTATAGCAAACTCCAATTAGCATTTTTCTATTATTCCCCTCCCCATGTACATTTACCCATACTGACTCTACATTGTTGCAGTTCCCCCCAATGTCATCATTCAACACAGGTTTTAGGTTACATTTGATAAATATACACACCCCATCACCTTTTTTGTCTTTCCTGTCCTTCCTAAATGTAGTATAACTCTCTACGTTTGTCACCCAGTCATGGCTTTCATCCAGCCAGGTTTCCGTTTTACCCACCACATCATAATCCATGGTTGACATAAAAGTCTCCAATTCATTAATTTTGTTTGCAAGACTTCTTGCATTTGCCAGTAGACATTTAATACTATTAACACATTTATTACTCCTAGCCTCCCTATGTTCCTTGCATGTCCCAGCCCCCACTAATCCTTCATTGACCCCTACCGTTTCACTGTCTCTATCTGCTCTATCTATCCCCTTATTTGCTCCACTACCCTCCCTCCACCAGATCCTAGTTTAAAAGCTTCTCCATCCGTCTGACAATTTTCTCCCCCCAGCACAGCTGCACCCTCCCCATTGAGGTGCAGCCCGTCCCTACCGTAGAGCCTGTAGCCGACTGAGAAGTCAGCTCAGTTCTCCATGAACCCGAACCTTCCTGCACCAATTTCTAGGTTAAAAGGGGAAAAAACAGGAAGATCCTTAGAATATAGCAGTGGGACCGGTTTCAGACCTGAATGTGGGAGTCCATTTTAAACTGGTGGTACTATTGCAATTGGTCAACCGGTTAGGCCAATCTGTCAACTAGACAGCATGATTAGACCCTATCAAACGCTATGTGTAAAGCCCTTTTACACAGGAACTGGGACACCAACTAGTCAATTTATTAGTGCATTTCCAGGAGAAACAACACAGGAATGGTACAATGCAAGGATGCTCCAGAATTCACTAAAACAGACAGACAAGTCAAGAGAACTGACAGCACCTCTTTAATGCGAGTAGTGATTAGCAAATACCAATGAATACGATAGACTTTCCTGGAAAGTTGGCTGCACTTGTAAACATGTGATGTCAGCAATGCCTTTAAGTTAGCCATTTCCACTATTTCTCTTTGCAAATGACCTCTAGTGTCATGACCTCTTTTCTCTCAAGTAATATCCCATTGACTTTCAGTAATATCCCATGAACCACAAGTAAAATGCACTTCAGCCTCCAGATAAATCATTATTCATTACACATGAAAACAGTATAAACCGATATCGGTATAAACTCACTGTTCTAATAGCAAAAGCTTAAAAACTTTCATTGATCTTGACTTGATCGTGGTTATTCCTCATTATGGATATCATAGAAACATGAAGTCATTGTTGGCTCCATTTAGGAAATGTATATGCTTTTCTCTACAGCAAAATATTAAATCACACAATAACTGGGCACGAGGCACATAAGAGGATGGATCCGAAGACTGAGAGTAAATTATATTCACATGAGTCATTCCTAAAAATACCTGTATGACAAGACCAGCGGTGGATGGTGGAGGGCAAGACATACAGTACGTTTAGATGTCAGCTCAAAGAAGTTAGAATTAAACAGCATATTACATAGCAGGTCTCAATGACAGTGGGTAACATTGGCTATGAGGGCAAGGACTAAAAGGGTGTAATTTTATCTGGCTAAATGTGGCCACTGTAATTCCAATCCTCATCATAGTCAAAGAAACTTTATGTTCAAAATAACCAGAATATTGTTTAAAGTTCAAACAACAATATAAAAAAAAATAAATAAAAATTGAAAATAGTTCCCCCTATAATAGACTAAAGGGGGCTTTACACGCTGCGATATCGTTAAAGAATTATCGTCAGGGTCACGGTGTTTGTGACGCACATCCGGCGTCTTTAATGATATCGCAGTGTGTGACACTTTCGAGCGACCTTAAACGATCGCAAAAGCGATCAAAATCGTTTGCCGCAGAGAGGTCGTCCTGAAACATAAAATCATTTTCAGCTTATTAGCGATGTTGTTCCTCGTTCCTGCGGCACCACACATCGCTGTGTGTGACACCGCAGGAGTGACCAACATCTCCTTACCTGCCTCCACCGGCAATGCGGAAGGAAGGAGGTGGGTGGGATGTTAGGTCCCGCTCATCTCCGCCCCTCCACTTCTATTGGATGCCTGCCGTGTGACGTCGCTATGACGCCGCACGAACCGCCCCCTTAGAAATGAGGCGGTTCACCGGCCAGAGCGACGTCGCAGGGCAGGTAAGTGCGTGTGATGGGGGTAAGCGAGGTTGTGCTCCAAGGGCAGCAATTTGCCCGTGTCGCACAACGGACGGGGGCGGGTACGATCGCTTGCGTGTAAAGCCCGCTTTACTCTTGGATATAGGTGCCATATACATACACATATATATATATATATATATATATATACACACATACATACATACATACACAAGCACACATACTATATATATAATATTAAAGGGATCTTAGTCATGTTCCCCCAAATTCAGCCAAGCATTGGTTCCCATTGTTGTTATGCTCTGAAAATATATAATTTTTATTATTGTCCAGGTAAAATTAAGGAGGGATAATGGAAGGGTTTTCCCTCTCGTTATGATAATGTCACGTGGTGTTTGGCTCTAAACTCGCCAAGTACCATGGCGGCATCTGGCACTGTTCACACTGCTGAATCTGACACTCCACACTATGCCTCCTTTGGTGCTTCTGAGTTAGGCCGGAGTCACACTCGCACGAGTGTGGCATCGCATCAACCGCACACTCTTCCGACAGGAGTGGGTCGGCTGCATGTATTTTTCTCGCAAGTGTGACTCCGGCCTTACCCAGACAGGCGTGGGCATCAACCAGCTGTGTACTCATTAGTGATCAGGCTGAGACCTATCACAGTCACTCCCTGCCTTCATAAGATGGTGGAGCCTGTCTTCCCATGCTGACTATAGCTTTTGCTAAACCGGTCCGTGTGCTGTTATGTCCCAGTCTCGCTGGTGATTGTATTGCTTTGTGCGTGGAGTTGTTGTGCAATTCTCCCTTTGTATTGTTGTTTCCTCCTTTCTTTTATTCTACTCCTAAAATCTTTTAGTCTTCTACCTTTGTGTGTGTGTGCCTTGAGATAGAGATTTTGTTATCCCTCTTTGTCTATTGCTGTCATTTTTATCACTCCTGCCCCACCCCTCCCAGGGGTTGGGGGGGAAGGGGTATAAGATCAGAGCAGGTCGGATGCAGGGAAAAAAGGTGGCCCAGATATCCTCACCATCAGAGGTAACTCTGGGATTAGAGATAGCTAGGGTCCCCTAGTCTCATGGCCAGTCTAGGAGCGCCGGTCGTCTGTTATCCCCTCACACCCTGTGACATTATGTTGGCCTAATTTAAATTTTTGCATGGACCTGGTTGCTGAAATTTTGAAACAGTTGCAGGCGCTGTCACTCCAGGTGGCGGAATTAAAGGGAGCGGTTCAGCAACAAGTGCAGTATTGCTACTCCGGTGCAATATGTGTTAGTTGCCGGAACACCAGAACCCAAATGGCCACTCCAGGAGAGATTGTCAGGGGAGCGCAGACGGTTTGTCACCTTTAGGGAGGTATGCAAATTATTTTTTAGCCTTCATCATCATTCCTCTGTGTGAGGTGCAGCGGGTGGGTATTGTGATCTCGCTTCTGAGTGTTGACCCACAAGCATGGGCTTTTTCCTTGCCTCCTGAGTCACCTGTGTTTTTGTCAGTGGACGGGTTCTTCTCTGTGCTCAGTCTTATTTAGGACAATTCAGATAAGATGTTATTAGCAGAGTATAAAGCCCGCTACACACGCTTCAATATATCTCACAATCCGTCGTTGGGGTCAAGTTGTAAGTGACGCACATCCGGCATCGTTTGTAAGGTATCTGCGTGTGACAGCTACGTGCGATCAGGATTGAACGCAAAACCGTTGATCGCAAACACATCGTATCATTCTCTAGAATTGAGCGTTTTGTTGCACGAACCTAGTGAATTGTAACGTGTGACATCCCTCATACGATTTTGGTGTCTGATGCTATGTGCGCAGGTGTGCGCTCTGCACCGCAGCTTAAAAAAGGTCCGCTTCAGAGCGCAGCTGAAAAGCTGCGTTCTGAAGTGCCTCACAATGTCTGTCATTCAGTAATCTCTGTCAGTCCGTCACTATCTCTGTCCCTCACTCTCTGTCCATGTCAGTCTATCCCCCTCTCTCATATACTCACCGATCCCCGATCCCCGGCGCTGCACGGCGTTCACACTGTTCCGGCGGCTTTTACTGTTTTGAAAAAGCCGGCCGCCCATTAAACAATTTCGTATTCCCTGCTTTCCCCGCCCACCGGCGCCTATGATTGGTTACAGTGAGACACGCCCCCACGCTGAGTGACTGGTGTCACACTGCACCCAATCACAGCAGCCGGTGGGCGTGTCTATACTGTGTAGTGAAATAAATAATTAAATAATGAAAAAAAATGGTGTGCGGTTCCCCCCAATTTTAAAACCAGCCAGATAAAGCCATACGGCTGAAGGCTGGTATTCTCAGGATGGGGAGCTCCACGTTATGGGGAGCCCCCCAGCCTAACAATATCAGCCAACAGCCTCCCAGAATTGCCGCATACATTATATGCGACAGTTCTGGGACTGTACCCGGCTCTTCCCGATTTGCCCTGGTGCGTTGGCAAATCGGGGTAATAAGGAGTTATTGGCAGTCCATAGCTGCCAATAAGTCCTAGATTAATCATGTCAGGTGTCTATGAGACACCCTCCATGATTAATCTGTAGATTACAGTAAATAAACACACACACCCGAAAAAATCCTTTATTAGAAATAAAAAACACAAACATATACCCTGGTTCATCACTTTAATCAGCCCCAAAAAGCCCTCCATGTCTGGCGTAATCCAGGATGCTCCAGCGTCGCTTCCAGCTCTGCTGCTTGGAGGTGACCGGAGCTGCAGAAGACACCGCCGCTCCGGTCACCTCCACGCAGGTAATGAAGACAGCCGCGCGATCAGCTGCTGTCACTGAGGTTACCCGCTGTCACTGGATCCAGCGGTGGCCGTGGGTAACCTCAGTGACAGCTCAGCTGATCGCGCTACTCACCGCCGCTCCTATCACCTCCACGCAGCAACTGAGGTGAGTAGCGCGATCAGCTGAGCTGTCACTGAGGTTACCCGCGGCCACCGCTGGATCCAGTGACAGCGGGTAACCTCAGTGACAGCTCAGCTGATCGCGCGGCTGTCTTCATTACCTGCGTGGAGGTGACCGGAGCGGCTGTGTCTGCTGCAGCTCCGGTCACCTCCATGCAGCAGCGCTGGAAGTGACGCTGGAGCATCCTGGATTACGCCGGACATGGAGGGCTTTTTGGGGCTGATTAAAGTGGTGAACCAGGGTATATGTTTGTGTTTTTTATTTCTAATAAAGGATTTTTTCGGGTGTGTGTGTTTATTTACTGTAATTTACAGATTAATCATGGAGGGTGTCTCATAGACGCCTGACATGATTAATCTAGGACTTATTGGCAGCTATGGTCTGCCAATAACTCCTTATTACCCCGATTTGCCAACGCACCAGGGCAAATCGGGAAGAGCCGGGTACAGTCCCAGAACTGTCGCATATAATGTATGCGGCAATTCTGGGCGGCTGTTGGCTGATATTGTTAGGCTGGGGGGCTCCCCATAACGTGGAGCTCCCCATCCTGAGAATACCAGCCTTCAGCCGTATGGCTTTATCTGGCTGGTTTTAAAATTGGGGGGAACCGCACGCCATTTTTTTTAATTATTTAATTATTTATTTCACTACACAGTATAGACACGCCCACCGGCTGCTGTGATTGGGTGCGGTGTGACACCTGTCACTCAGAGTGGGGGCGTGTCTCACTGTAACCAATCATAGGCGCCGGTGGGCGGGGAAAGCAGGGAATACGAAATTGTTTAATGGGCGGCCGGCTTTTTCAAAACAGTAAAAGCCGCTGGAGCAGTGTGAACGCCGTGCAGCGCCGGGGATCGGGGATTGGTGAGTATGAGAGAGGGCTGCTAACTTAAGTAACTTAGGAGATTAGCGGTCACCGGTGAGTCTTCACTGAATCAGGGCGCGACACAGACAGAGCCCTGGCATGACAATGAAGTCGGGTGAAGTTCACCCGAGTTCATTCTGACAGTGCGGCTCTGTCTGTGTCTGCTGTCATCTGCCATTCAGCTCTGCTACATGGCTGTCTGTGTCTGCTGTTAGCGGCCATGTAGCAGAGCTGAATGGCAGATGACATAGTAAAAACGCATCCCTACACATTACACACGCTTGGCAAGTCAATAAATAAAAAAAAAAAAAAAGGTGCCCAATGCATACGTCACAGAACACATGATCTAAAGGATCGCACACAAAATTGACCAATTTAACATAGACTACTAACGCACGTGTGACAGCAAATGAACGACCAACGTGCAATCTCATAAGATCCCGTATGCAACCTGGGCGTGTCACATCGCAAATGCGATTGTACAACTAATTGCAACGTGTAAAGTGGGCTTTAGATTCGTTCACTGCACGAGAATCGGACGGCAGATGATTACTGCGCTCAATTGTGGCTTGTCCGTGGACACTCAGTGGAAAGGCCCTGCTCTCAAGAACCAGTGTTTTTGTGATGCCCCTGGACTAGTCAGGGCATCACAGGGTACTGCACTTTCTGCTCTTTAGTACAGGGCTCAAACCCCCATGGTTTTGGGTTCCCAACCTATGGTACTGCCTCTATCAGCATCCAAATCCCAACCACACCTCACACCACACCCTGTCAGACACACCAGTGGGCTGCCTAGCTGGAATAGGGCCGCCCACCTAGGGGTCAGGCAGACTTGTGGGAGGGAAGTAGAGAGAGTAGTGTTAGCCCTCAAGAAGTGAGGAGCTGGGGGAGTAGTTACAGGTTGGGTCACAGACGGTGTTCTGGGCCCGGAGGAGTCGGAGACCTGGTCGAAGGGTATTGAGGCTGGGTACCTAGACCCTGTCTTGGAGGACAGTCAGCAGCTCGAGTCTAATAACTGGTCCGGGACCGAAGCACGGCGTTTTACAAGACTCTAGGTCGGGGAGTAGCTTCAGGCAACCCGGCAATTAACCTGCGGAGGATAGTGACTTTATGGACTGTCCCCAAGTAGCTCAGAGATCAGGGGCACTAGTGCAATGAGGGGGATAGGGCTTTCCAACCCACGCAGCCCACAGAAATCCCAAGCGTGAGCCCTTGATAGTGCAGCTCCATTACCAACAACTAGGGAGTGGGCCCCGGACAGCTTTAAGCCAACGGGCCACCAGAACACTTCTAATTTGTGCACGGAGGAAGGCTCCGAATCACCCGGCAGTACTATAGGGGACAGGTACCCGGACGGACTCCCCCAAGAGGGCAGCGGCACCCAGAGACTTGGTTTACCTTGTTGTCAGAGTCTGCTTTGCGGCCGCACATCACCAACACTTCCTGAGTGAGTATGTGGTTTTCCCCTGCTTCCAACCGGCGCTGCTCTCCCCTACACCAGCATCTCACCATCCAGAGTCCCGGGGCCTCCCCTACCTGTGGAGGGAACGTCATCTGGCTGTCCCACTCCATCTCCCCCGGGTACTCCCATCGGCAGCGATGGTACTCCCCTTACCGCGAACCAAGGGTGGCGTCACGAACTCTTATCCCCTGTAAATACCCCCTTTTCATTTGACGTGGCCACGAGCCCCCGGGTCCGGAGACCCTTGAGCCACAGCAGCAAACCCCGGATCCAAGCGGTTTGACCTCTGCAGGGGTGCCACATTTTCAAGGTGTGTCTGAGAGGGTAAAGAAGACATTGGTCATGTATGAAACTCCTCCCTCTCTTGAGTGTGCCATGTTTCTTATAATCTGTACTGATTGTCAGTTCCGTCAGCGAGCTCATAATACCAAGACTCTCTGATGAGGGAGTTGCTGTGCCTGCATTGCCTACTGAGAACTCTCTCGAGCCTATGCAGCTTGGAAGAACGTTACATGTGATCAGAAATTCCCCTACTCCTGAAAGAATAGAAGTTTGCTTTTATTGCGGCAAGAAGGGACACTTTATTAGTGCCTTTTCCTTGCTGCCCAAGAGAGATCGGCAGTTGGAAAACTCTTGACCCAGGAGGTGTGGGGATTCCAACCTGGGTCTACGTATTTCCTCCACTTTGGTGTCTCAGTGTTTATTACCTGCTAGGGTTAAAATAAGTGGCCAGGGCATCCCTATTAAGGTTTTTATAGATAGTGGTTCTGGGGTAACCATAATCAATGAACAGTTTGCTCACTCCTCCGGGTTAACGGTGAACGAGTTATCTAGTCCTGTCCAGATTTTTACCATTGCCTCGTCACCTCTCTCCCAAGGGGTCTTTAGGGAGTGTGTGCAGGGGTTTGAACTCTGCATAGGAGTACTTCATTCAGAGCGCATTACATGCTATGTGCTCAAAGACCTTCCGGCACAAATTGTGTTAGGCTCCCTTTGGTTTACATTATATAAGCCACCTGTTGACTGGAAGACTCAGGACATAACTAAATGGAGCTCTTACTGTAACGGACACTGTCTAGGGACCTGTATCTCAGCAACAACCTCTAGTATTGCGGATCCTTTCTCAGAGGCTGTTGATGTGTTCTCTGAAAAGGGTTGTCATTAGCTGCCACCGCACAGATCTTGTGACAGCACCATAAGCTTGAAGTCAGGGGCCAAGTTGTCCAAATGCAGATTGTATAATCTGTCCAGTCCTGAGAGCCAAGCTCTCAGAGAGTACATAACGGAGAGTTTGGCTAATGGTCACATTAGGCCATCTCCATCCTTTGTGGCTGCGAGTTTCTTCTTTGTTAAAAAGGATAGTGGACTGCATCTGTGCCTGCATTTCCATGAGTTTAACCAGATTACGGATCGTGACCCGTATCCGACGCAAGTAATTTCAGACCTATTTAACCACATCACTGGTGCTAAATGGTTCTCCAAACTCAATCTCGGGGGGTCTATAATCTTATTCAAGTCCGACAGGGGTATTAGTGGAAAATGGCATTCAATACGCCAGGGGGTCATTTCGAGTATCTGGTGATGCCATTTTGCCTTACCAAAGTGCCTGCAGTTTTTCAGCACTTTGTGAATGATGTATTTGCTCCCCTGTAGGGGAGATTTGTTATAATTTACTTGGATGACATTCTCATTAATTCACAGGATTTTGGGCAACATTTGAAACATGTTACACAGGTTTTAGAAATTCTCAGAAAGAACAAATTGTACGCAAAATTAGAGAAGTGTGCATTCGCCATTCAGGAACTTCTGTTTCTGGGTTACATAATTTCAGCTTCTGGTTTTTGGATGGATCCCTCTAAGTTACAGGCTATATTAAAATGGGACCATCCTGTGACCGTAAAGGGCTACATTTCTTGGGGTTTGCAAATTATTACAGAAAGTTTATTAATTTCTCTGCCATAGCAAGACTTCTTACTGACAAGAAGATACGGACTTTTGTAACTGGTCTGAGGGTGCTTTATACGTTTTTGATGGTCTTAAAAATGCTTTGCTTCAGCACCTACAGTGCTGGCCAAAAGTATTGGCACCCCTGCAATTCTGTCAGATAATACTCAGTTTCTTCTTGAAAATGATTGCAATCACAAATTCTTTGGTATTATTATCTTCATTTAATTTGTCTTCAATGAAAAAAGAAAAAAAAATTGTCATAAAGCCAAATTGGATATAATTCCACACCTAGCATAAAAAGGGGGTGGACAAAAGTATTGGCACTGTTTGAAAAATCATGTGATCCTTCTCTAATTTGTGTAATTAACAGCACCTGTAACTTACCTGTGCACCTAACAGGTGTTGGCAATAACTAAATCACACTTGCAGCCAGTTGACATGGATTAAAGTTGACTCAACCTTTGTCCTGTGTCCTTGTGTGTACCACATTGAGCATGGAGAAAAGAAAGAAGACCAAAGAACTGTCTGAGGACTTGAGAATCCAAATTGTGAGGAAGCATGAGCAATCTCAAGGCTACAAGTCCATCTCCAAAGACCTGAAAGTTCCTGTGTCTACGGTGCGCAGTGTCATCAAGAAGTTTAAAGCCAATGGCACTGTGGCTAACCTCCCCAGATGTGGAAGGAAAAGAAAAGTTGAAGAGAGATTTCAACACAAAATTGTGCGGATGTTGGATAAAGAACCTCGACTAACATCCAAACAAGTTCAAGCTGCTCTGCAGTCCGAGGGTACAACAGAGTCAACCCGTACTATTCGTCGGCGTCTGAATGAAAAGGGACTGTATAGTAGGATACCGAGGAAGACCCCACTTCTTACCCCGAGACATAAAAAAGCCAGGCTGGAGTTTGCCAAAACTTACCTGAGAAAGCCTAAAGGGTTTTGGAAGAATGTTCTCTGGTCAGATGAGACAAAAGTAGAGCTTTTTGGGAAAAGCCATCAACATAGAGTTTACAGGTAAAAAAAAGAGGCATTCAAAGAAAAGAACACGGTCCCTACAGTCAAACATGGCGGATGTTCCCTGCTGTTTTGGGGTTGCTTTGCTGCCTCTGGCACTGGACTGCTTGACCGTGTGCATGGCATTATGAAGTCTGAAGACTACCAACAAATTTTGCAGCGTAATGTAGGGCCCAGTGTGAGAAAGCTGGGTCTCCCTCAGAGGTCATGGGTCTTCCAGCAGGACAATGACCCAAAACACACTTCAAAAAGCACTAGAAAATGGTTTGAGAGAGAGCACTGGAGACTACTAAAGTGGCCAGCAATGAGTCCAGACCTGAATCCCATAGAACACCTGTGGAGAGATCTCAAAATGGCAGTTTGGAGAAGGCACCCTTCAAATCTCAGGGACCTGGAGCAGTTTGCCAAAGAAGAGTGGTCTAAAATTCCTGCAGAGCATTGTAAGAAACTCATTGATGGTTACCGGAAGCGGTTGTTCGCAGTTTTTTGGGCTAAAGGTTGTGCAACCAAGTATTAGGCTGAGGGTGCCAATACATTTGTCTGGCCCATTTTTGGAGTTTTATGTGAAATGATCAATGATTTGATTTTTGTTTCATTCTCTTTTGTGTTTTTTCATTGAAGACAAATTAAATGAAGATAATACCAAAGAATTTGTGATTGCAATCATTTTCAGGAAGAAACTGAAGCACTGTATACTAATACAGCTTGATGTATCTCCTCCTTATCTGATGTCATCTCTCTTCACACACATAAATGTAACATAGCAATCTGCTAACGATCGGGCCTCAGGCTCTACACCTCTCAACTTTTGATATTAACTGACTGTCCAAGGAGACAGCTACTTTGTCTGCCCATATAACTTCTCCCAGAATGCACCAGTCTCAACTGTTAACCCTACATGTGCCCAACCACATGTACGTCAACCATCAAACATGTTAGAAAGACATTTAAAACAGCATTGCCTTCCTTACACTTAGTGCAATAAATTAAGGACAACAAAGAAGTTGCTAGTTGCTCAACAAGACTTGATGAGAGTTATGGTCTGACAAGAAGTCCAATGCTCAGTAAATGGACGCCCAATGCAGATTCATACTAATATCAAAGCTTTTGTTTTTAAAAGTAGACATGGGTTTATTATGTTGCTCCACTGGAAGACCATCCACTTTTCCGTTAATTTGACATTGGCTCACAACGCTAATATAAAAGGGCTCCAACAAAACGACTCTTCAATTTAGCTTCCTAAATAGATGATGGGTCAGTGTAAGAATCTTTCTGATCTCCTTGAACTCCGCACCAGATATCACCGCTCCTCATAAATTCGCCATACTGGTGTCAGATGTTCTCTAGAGTCGGGATTTTGTCTGCCTGTGATCGATGTCTATTTGTCCTTCCTACATCAATGGCTTAAATAAATGTGACAGATCTCCTCTGTCTTCACGTAAAATCATAAACAGTCTTATCATGTCAGCCTTCATCTTTTGTGAGCTTGTTAAATTTGTCCTGGGCAACTAATCTCCTGCTACTGATAACCTGCGTATGAAAGCATTTTTGCACTTATGCCTGCAGCCATTTTTTATTTTAGTTTATGGGAAGGTGGGCGCAGATCGCTTTCATTAGGGTGAAGAAACTATTAAATTAATAAATAAAATACTTTGAGTTAGAATACACTCAAGCCCTTTCTACAGGAAAACAATATTGCTTTATTTATATCATATTTGTAGACACATTTGTGTATTATATTTTAGCCTTGACTCTCCTGACTGCCAAAATCATTATAGGACTCTTGTGGTTCCTATTCTGGCCGCTGCTTCAGCACAGTCAGAGGGAGCATATCTGTCACGCTAGGTACGGGGTAGTACCAAGCAAACGGCGAAAGGGAAGGGAAACCTTGTGTCTAGGGAAAGGGAAGGTGATGAAACCTGAAAAAACCTACTGCTGGTCTCTCACCACCCTTGATAGGTTCGGCACCTATGTGCCAAGCTGGATATCTGACCCTAGTTATCCCTAGTGCTGGGCCCTAAATAGGGACGAGATGGGATGATCTCTTTTTCAACCCCATTAAACAAAACAGACAACACAAGGAGGACACACCGGGAAAATGCATGAACTACTCATCTACAGAAGACAGAGGTAGAAGTTCAACAAAGTTTTCAGCAACATTACCACAGAGGAGTACAAGCCACATGCTAGAAACCAAGGCTTGAATGAACTGAAAATATCACCAGCACCAGTCAAGGGAAGGAAAGGGTATTTAACCCCTTCAGCCCATAGCCTGTTTTCACCTTAAAGACCAGGGCATTTTTTGCAATTTTGACCAGTGTCACTTTATGAGGTCATAACTCTAGAACGCCTCAACGGATCCTGGCGATTCTGACATTGTTTTTTCGTGACATATTGTACTTCATGTCAGTGGTAAATTTAGGACGATATGTTTTGCGTTTGTGAAAATTTTGGAAATCCTGTGAAAATGTTAAAAATTTAGCAATTTTCAAAATTTTAAATTTTATACCCATAAATCTGAGAGATATGTCACACAAAATAATTACTAAATAACATTTCCCACTTGTCTACTTTACACCAGCACAATTTTCGAAACAATTTTTGTTTTCATTAAGAAGTTAGAAGGGGTCAAAGTTCATCAGCAATTTTCCATTTTTCCAACAAAATTTACAAAAAAATAATTTTTATGTACCACATCAGATTTGGAGTGATTTGAGAAACCTAGGCGACAGAAAATACTAAAAAGTGACCCCATTCTAAAATCTGCATGCCTCACTCTGCTCAAAACCACATCCAAGAAGTTTATTAACCCTTCACAGCAATCAAAGCAATGTGGAAGAAATATATGAAAATTTTACTTTTTTTTTTACACAAAAATGTTACTTTAGCCATAAAATTTAGCATTTTCACAAAGGTATCAGGAAAAAATGCCCATAAAATTAATTGTGCAATTTCTCCTGAGTACACTGATATCTCATATGTGGTGGAAATCAATTGTTTGGGCACACGGCAGGGCTCGGAAGTGAAGGAGCATCATTTGAATTTTTGAAAACAAAATTGTCTGGAATCATTAGCGGATGCGATGTTGCGTTTGGAGACCCCCTGAGGTGCCTAAACAATGTAGCTCCCCCACAAGTGACCCCATTTTGGACACTAGACCCCCCCATGGCATAAATCTAGATGGGTAATGAGCACTTTGAACCCTCACGTGCTTCATACATTGAGCCAGAAAAACAAAAAAGTACTTTTTTTTTCCACAAAAATGTTATTTTAAGCTCAATTTTTTAATTTTTACAGGGGTAACAGGATAAAATGGACCACAAAATTTGTTGGGCAATTTGTTCTGAGTACGCTCATACCTCATATGTGGCAGAAAACCACTGTTTGGGCGCACAGCAGAGCTCCAAAGGGAAGGAGTGTCATTTGACTTTTTAAATGGAAAATTAGCTGGAATTGTTAGCTGCACCATGTTGCGTTTGGAGATTCCCCTGATGTGCCCAAACAGTGGAGCTCCCCCACATGGAAACTAGACCCCCCATACAACGCCTGCAACTGACACTAAGCCAAATGCCACACATGAGAGCGATGCACGAATCTCACATCGCATCACCCGGCACAGCCGCACATTCCTGTCTGGAAGAGAGCGACCGTGCCGGATAATGCGATGTGAGACTCGTGCATCGCTCTCATGTGTGGCACTGGGCTGACCCTTACAATATTCAGTAAAAAATACTGTAGTTGACGATTACTACAGTATAATTTTACTGGCCCTAAACTAAGTTTATTTGTATTTCTTTCTTAGTTTACAGAAAAAAAATCAGGATGCATGCATGTGCTGCAAAAAGGGGGGACTAGGTGGGATGGAAAAAAGGATGGATGGAGGATGGGAGAGGGTGCGGCGGATGGAGGAGCGGCGGAGAATGAGTGAGGGTGCGGCGGATGGAGGAGCGGCGGAGGATGGAAGAGGGTGCAATGGATGCAGGAGCGGTGGAGGATGGGTGAGGGTGCGGCGGATGGAGGAGCGGCGGAGGATGGATGAGGGCGCAACGGATGCAGGAGCAGCGGAGGATGGCGGGAGGGTGGAAGGGGAGTGGGAGGTGAGATTGGGGATAGCTACCTTACAGGATGGATCTAGGCAGCAGGATCGCAGCAGATGGAGGAGGCAGCAGATCCGGGAGGGGGAGAGGTGGGAGAGGGGGCAGAGGATTAAGGGGATGGGAGAGAGCGGGCAGCAGATTGGGTAGGGGGCAGTGGCTGATGGGTGAGTGCAGTGGCAGATGCAGGGGCGCAGCGGCAGATGGGGGAGTGCGGTGGCTGATGGGGAGAGTGAGGTGGCTGATGGGGGGGAATGTGGTGGCTGATGGGGGGACTTCGGTGGCTGATGGGGGGGGAGTGCGGTGGCTGATGGGGGGGGGAGTGCGGTGGCTGATGGGGGGGAGTGTGGTGGCTGATGGGGAAAGTGTGGTGGCTGATGGGGAAAGTGTGGTGGCTGATGGGGAAAGTGTGGTGGCTGATGGGGAAAGTGTTGTGGCTGATGGGGAAAGTGTGGTGGCTGATGGGGAAAGTGTGGTGGCTGATGGGGAAAGTGTGGTGGCTGATGGGGAAAGTGTGGTGGCTGATGGGGAGAGTGTGGTGGCTGATGGGGAGAGTGCGGTGGCTGATGGGGGAGTGGAGTGGCAGATGCAGCGGCGGCTCAACGGCGTCAGATGCAGGGGGGGGGCACAGCACCGTCACATGCATGGGCGCAGCGGGAGGACAGCAGCGGCGTCAAATGCAGGGGTGGCGCAGCGTCGTCATATGCAGGGGCGCAGTGGGAGGAGAGCAGCGGCGGTGCAGGGACGAAGCAGATTGAGGAGGGCGGGGGATGATTTGGGGCTGTGACTCACAGATGGGCACACCCAGGGATCGCTCTCCTCAGCTTCCACGGACTGAGAAGCTGAGGAGAGTGATCTCCTACAGATCACCGGTCCCAGATGCACGGTGCTTGGAGAGATCATTCACAAGGTCGATCTCTCCAATCAGAGCCGGGGGTGGGTGCAGCAAAGATTACCCAGCTTCAGCCAATGATCAGTGCTATAGCTGCACTGATCATGGCTGGATTTCAATGTGTCAGCCATTTTCAATGGCTGAAACATTGCACTGGCTGTGATTGGCTGACGAACACCGCTTAGCCAATCACAGCCTCCGTAGGTCCGGGGAGGAGACGCCACTCATCCTGAGGTCAGGTAAAGGTCCTCTCCATCCTGAATCTACAGTTTTTGAAAACCGATCGTAGTCACCGGGGCTTCAGGGCCATGATTTCGCCATGACGGATGTATCCGTCTTGGGTCTTTAAGTACCAAGGCACCATGACGGATATATCCGTCAAAAGTCGTGAAGGGGTTAAGCACCAAGATAATGCTCATGCTCAGCAACTGGGTGGAAGGTGAGCTTCTGCCGAGTCCAAAAGCGGAGAGATGAATCCAGCAGGAAAGCTATCTATACCAATGAATACCAAGTTGCAATACTGTGATAAAAGGAAACGCAACAGGGTCTTACCCGGTAGAGAAAACAAATCACACAAGTGTTAAGAAACACTCACCTTATCAGGTTGTGAGAGTCACAACCCCTATGAAGCACATGTAATGGTGGTATCACCAGCAGCCCCGAGGTGTAGAACGTATAAACCAGTAGAAGAAGAAATCGGGTGTATACCGCGCTAATACTCCAATGTGATATTAATAAAAATATTCCTTTATTATTGTACAGGTCGACGCGTTTCAGAGACATCCATCTCCTTCATTAGGACATAAAAAGGAACAGTATGTTATCGGCTCCACATATCATCACAGTAATGGTGTGAGACAAGCACAGGAAACAATGGCTCAGTTGTTAAAGGAACAGTCTGAACTGCTGCCCCGAAGGGGCTCAAGGGATGGCAGCATAACTGAGGAGGTATGCTAGGTCTTAGGATCAGTTAAGGGGTTAATTGGTGGTGTTTTCTTTTGTGCGGGAAAAGTGTAGGGTGGAGTTGTAGGGTCAGTTGGAATTTGGGGCACCATTATTGGTTAGGGGGTGGTGTTTTGGAGGGCAGTATATAGGTCAGGTCCCGCCCACCCACCCTGTTGCAATTTCAGTCAGCCAATGTGGAGAAGATGATGCGAGTGACTTTAGACGCAGCAGCGGGGGAAAAGAGGGGGTATTTCAAGGTGTGGGATTTGCACAAAAGAGCAAGGAGGGGAACCCAGTGCAGGAACAGGTTACCCATGGTGGTACAATTGATTGGTGTAACATGGGTCCTTGCTGGGTTGAGTCTCAGCGGGATATTGTCAGGGCAACATTTGGCTAAGTGCCCTAGAGCCGGTGTGGTGCGGCTGAAAGCAGGTGGTGGAGCTAATGTTGCAATCGAGCGATTTGTTGGGAACCTTCACTTACCCCTCTTCCTTTCAGGCGCTTCATCGGGTATTTAAAATGTTATTTATTGTTTGATGTTTTATTGTTGTCTAATAAACAGGTCTGCTGTGGCCTTTTATACCCAACATCATGCAGTCTGTGTTTATTTTAGGTAATAACTCGGGAAATGGGTGGGGGTGATGGTCGGACGGGCAAGGTAAGGCCGTTAAGTCAGACGTTCCGGAGTCAAGGGTTGTTTCCATCTCAAATATTTATGGCATTCAGAAGATACGCCATAACATTTCCAATGTATGTCCAGCATGTATATTATAAACCAAAAACTTTATAGGTCATACATTATTTATACTCTCTGCATTGTACAAACACGCACTCACACTGCTGCATGGACAGTACACACACACTCAGATCTGCAGTGTATAGACACATTTAGCTCTGCTACATATACACACAGCTCTGCTGCACACAGCCAATTGGTTGTGGCTAAATTCTAGTGGCTAGAAGGACCTTCCTAGTTAGTGGGCATGACCAGCTCGGATAGTGGGAGTGGCAATGTTTCCTCCCATCCACTATAATGATGCAAAGGGGCTTTGCCGCTTATCTAGGAGTCTTACTCCCTGACTTTATGGACTGTCCCCAAGAAAGCTCAGATCAGGGGCACTAGCGCAACGAGGGGGATAGGGCTTTCCAACTCAAACAGCCCACTGAAATCCCAAGCGTGAGCCCTTGAGAGCACAGCTCCACTACAAACAGTAGGGAACAGGGCCCAGACAGCTTTATTCCAACGGCCCACAAGAACACTTCAATCTTGTGCACAGGGGCAGGCTTCGGACCATCAGGCAGTACTGTAGGGGACGGATACCCGGACGGGCTCCCTCCAAGAGGGCTTGTTGTCAGAGTTTGCTTTCCATCGCCGACACAGTCTGAGTGAGTACATGGTCATCCCTTGCTAACGCCTAGCCCTGTGCTCACCTGCACACCACCATCCAGAGTGCCGGGGTCTCCCCTACCCGTGGATGGAAATGTCACCTGGCTGCCCCCACTCTATCTCCCCCAGGTACTCCCATCGGCAGCGGCAGTACTCCCCTTACCGCGAACCACGGGTGGTATCACAAACTCTTATCCCCTGTAAATACCCCCTTTTCATTTGAAGTGGCCACAAGCCCCCGGGTCCGGAGACCCTCGAGCCACAGCAGGATCCGAGCGGTTCGACCGCTGCAGGGGCGGCACACATATACAACCTAAGCTCGCGGCTAGGAAACTCAGGTGGCGTGCGCAGGCCCTGGAAGCCAAGAGCTGTGGTGGGCACAGACACTGGAGAAAACAGCAGGGCGATGTGCTGAGCAGTGAGTGCATTGGTGTCCCTGCTAGTTAATGCAGAAAACGCAGACATTACAGAACCCACCTTCTTATGCCCCCTGAAATTAGGTCCCGCCAAGAATGGCATTACATTAGTGTTTGGTATTTTGACCAAAATATGCAAGCTGACAACCCACGTCAAGGGTTCACATTGTTAAGACAAAAAGTTAGGGAAGGTCGGTACCCAAATGCAACAAGAGGGTAAATAGAGCTGGGGAGGAGGAGAGTGAAACTAAAAGGTTTAATATCTACCAAATGGTCCATATTTAAAAATGTCTTGTATGGGCAAATGTTTAAATATGCATGAAAAAAAATATGAACTAACATTCTGATATTGGGAATAACGATTTAAAAATTAATTATACACAAGTTACACTTACTGAAGATCATCAAAGGCCCAAATATTGTGTACGTACGGAAATCATAACACATTCCAAAATTGTCATTTATAGGTCCAAAATGAGTCCAAAAATGTTATTTAAAAATAAATAAACAAAACCTAAAGATCTTTCTATATTTGGAAAAGTAATAACACCCTGGTCTTCATGAAGCAATAACAGATGTTGGTCTAATCTAAAGCGGGCTTTACACGCTACGATATATCTGACGAGATGTTGGCGGGGTCACGTCGTAAGTGACGCACATCCGGCATCGTTAGTGATATCGTAGAGTGTGACAGCTATGTGCGACGGTAAACCAGCAGAAATACTCACCTTCTCGTTCATCGTTGACACGTCGCTTATTTTCAAAAAATCTAACGTCTGGTTGTTCATTGTCCCCGAGGCAGCACACATCGCTCCGTGTGACACCCCTGGAATGATGAACACAGCTTACCTGCGTCCCACCAGCAATAAGGAAGGAAGGAGGTGGGCGGGATGTTTACGTCCTGCTCATCTCCGCCCCTCCGCTTCTATTGGCCGGCCGCTGTGTGACATCGCTGTGACGCCGAACGTCCCTCCCCCTTCAGGAAGTGGATGTTCGCCGTCCACAGCGAGGTCGTTTGGAAGGTAAGTACATGTGACGGGGGTTTACGACTTTGTGTGATACGGGCAAGAAATTGCCCATGCCGCACAAACGATGGGGCGGGTGCGATCACACGATAAATTGATACGTGTAAAGCAGCCTTTAGACTGATAGTCTTATAGAATTTGTGTTTTATGAACCTTCCGATTTTGGTAGTACGGTAACTATTCTACTGTATATGTATTTACTATATTTAGCACAGAACACTAACTAGCTAAACTAGGGTGTTGATCAGGCATCTCCCCTAGTAGGAAAGTACCCTAAATACCCAGTGCCTCTCAGTGATTGGCTGAGAAGCACTTGCTGGGAGTGACGCAATGGCCCTTTAAGTGAAGGGCACACATGCACAGGGCCTTCAGGAGTTCTCTTAGGGTATCATGCACAGGCCTTGGGAGGGGAAAGCAGAAGGCACCCACATGGAGGAGCGGCAGTGATTAAGTGCGCGTCCCTGTGGGGAGGGAAGCGAGGGATGCAGGGACGTCAGCCCTACAAATTCTCTCTAGTTAAGAAGCGTATAATTTTATTTGCTTTCACAGCTGCTGCCTGGCATTGTGCAGTGTAGCTTAGAAAGTACTTTTATTCTCATATTTTCTACTTCTAATCCTTTTAAAAAGGTATAAAAAGCTATATTATTAATACAATGTGCTGAGGATAGTCCCCAGCCACACGTCTGCAAAGCATATATCATCTGTGTATAAAAATCCACACGTAACAAAACACTTTCAGAATAAATACCCATCAGGTTGTCAGAAAGTCACGTTTGCTTACATTTTCTACAAAGAGAGTACTTTTTAGGCATGTTGGTCATATTTTACAGCTCAATGGTATGAAATCTATTCCCGACTTGTATAAGTCTGATGATTGCTTTGGGGATACCCTCAGTAAAAAAAAGGTTTCAACATTCTAGCTTCTTAATCTAAATAACTAATAACATATGTGTAACACATGAACTCAACCGCAAGCGTTTCAAATAAACAGAAGAGCATCGACTCTATAATAAATCCAAAGTCGATTCAAAGTGTAAAATGGATTTTGGTGTACAAGTCTTGGATATTCCTCATATTAGTAGATAAGCGGGTCAACTACCAATCCCATGACAAATAATTATAGTCCTGCTACTCTGTTATTGAGCCTTGGTTAGTAGCTTCTGCAAGGATAGCTCTCTGTCTGTAAATTTTTGGACAGTCCATAAAATAGATAACAGGGGATGTGATGACCAGAAGTTGTGGGATACGATCCAAGAATACTAATGGGAAGCTAGCATCAAATATTAACCTATGGTTTAAATAAGGTTTTCTGTTAAATGTGTTTTTTTTTGTGTTTTTTTTAATAGTTGCCAATGTTTTTTCTTCTTTTTCCAAATTACAATTTATGTTAAAAAATAAAAATAGAAATCCTGCAATTTTCACATTTGCCACTGGGACTCTAATGTCCTATTCATTAAAGAAATTAACATGTACATTAGCCACATTGGTCAGATCCCAACTCTGTTTTTTGTATTGAAGCATTTATGAATAGAAGTGTTACCTGTAATTGTAATGATAAGGATGCTTGCGGAATAGTTTTCTAGAAAAGATAGGAAGTATGAGTCTAAAGAAGCCTCAGTGGTCAATATGAAAATGGCAATATTTATAATTATGTGTGACGTCTGGCCAGAATTCAGAATGGCTGTCACGGACAGACTAGAGGCTAGCCGCCCACTCAGCAGGATCCCGAGAACCCCGAAACCCGTTAACCCCTGTACAGTGATCTGGAATTACAGCAAGGTCCAGGAGGTCGTTGCCTATGGAAGGCTGCAATACAGAGAAAAGTAGTAGGCAGGGTCAAAACCAGGAGGTACAAAAATGTACAAAATCGGCAGGCAAGAGTGTAGTCAGGAAATCAGGCTAAGGTCAAACCGGAGATGGCAGCGAAGTACAAAACATGGCAGGCAGGAGAGTCATCAGTGAACATGCAGAGCTCAAAACACAGGGATCAAAGTTCAAGAACAGGGTGTGAACCAGAAGCACAGCACTATGCTGCAAGACTAATTCTGGACAGAAGGAGGAATAAGAAGGGTGTGGTGCCTTCCCATTGGCCGTGGCTGAAAGGTAGTAACTTCAGCTGGAAGACGCATGCCACCAGAGTCAGCCAGTAGTGCTGTAGGTTCCAGCGAAACCCAACTTAGTGGATGGGCGGAGCCTGCACCCACCAGAGCCACTGGTACTGACTCCTCCCCTATCACTGGTGGCTGCACACGGCGGGAATACGGTGGCACCTGGTGATCAAAGCAGAAGTTGTAGGAGCGGACTCTGGTGGAGATATGACATTATGTCTTTGTAATGAAAATCTTTGGTATGCAAAAAATTGCAAAAATGACAATAAAAAATAAAAAATACATGTAGCAGAAAAATCTGATTTAAACAATAAGTCATTTTGTGATGATAATAGCTCTTTAAATGGTGCCCATAAAACTTAGGTAGATGTCAGCCAAATGTTTGTTTGTCCAATAATTACCATTCTGAGCCCACCATTAAACATGCACATCTGGCTCACCTGAGACTGCACAGATTTTTAATAAGAAAGTGGAATAGGCCAAGTCCAAACACCCATGGTGGTGGTTTATTTAACGGAAGAACAAAAGGTTTGAGTGTGGCCATTCAAAAAAATGGATATTTCTCTTCCCAGGCATCAAGTCATGGAGAAGAGTTGTGAGATCCCTATTCCCAGAAAATACATTTGAGCCCTCTGATTTTGGCTGGATCAGCCAATCGACTAATCTACTATGCATTACGGCCTTTACAATTTGCATGAAGTGTAGAAAGATAAGAAGTAGTGGTGCACCTAGTTCCTGAAAGCATCAAAAGCAGTGTTGCCTCTGGTTCTGGGTTCCCTAAGCCCCACTGACACATGGGAACAAAGCAGTAATTTAAAAAGAACATGGTCATGTTATCAAATTTTGCATTTGTATCCAAGAGCTTCAAGTTACTCCTCAGCTGTTTTCTGAAATCTAGTGAAGTAAGGCAGCCTGTTTGTCCACATAACTTGATGAAGATATACTTTCTACTACCTAAGATGAACACTATCATTTATTGGGTAACTGCTTTACCCAGAAACTTCCTACAGATTGTTCTATCTTTATTGAACAGAAATTCTGTTTGCAAAATTGGCCGAACAAATCTTTCCACTTTTTATGATTACTTTTCCATGTGTTTTTGTCTTGGCCTCTCTATTGGTAGAGTCTAAGTTGCCCAATACTTTTCCATGGATTTTTGTCTTGCCCTCTCTAATGGTAGAGTCTAAGTTGCCCAATACTTTTCCATGGATTTTTGCCCTACCCTCTCCAATGGTAATGTTTAAGCAGACCCCTAATATTTACCCATCTATAGGGATCTTGACTTCCTTGACTTTATTACAATGGTCCTCCTCAGGTTGTGCTTATAGAGTAAACACTGACTGGTGAAGCAAACTGAAGGATATTCAAACAACACATTGCCAGAACCAAATAAATACTAGACAGAGTTAAAACCAAAGAGCAAAGACAGAGATAGTTATGTAAGGATTGAGGAGACAGATGCAGTATATTCTGGCAAACAGTTTGAAGGCAAATCAAAGTGGGCATCATTTTGTTGATCTGTTGAGGAGAGCCATAAAATGAAATACTTAATTAACCTCTGGACATAGAGCATTGTGGGAAATATGTCGATTTGCCTTACATAATTCAGGTTTCAGATCATATACATGACACAGATATAAAGGTGGCTGTCATTGCCTGTTTCTCCACACCTTGCCTGGAATGCAAGGAATGTCCAGGTGTAAGAAGATACCATATAAGAGAAGACCAAACCAAAGATCAGATGACATTACAGACCAGACCATCCAGCATGGATCCACCAGATGACGTCCCTCCCATCACCATCACCATGGATCCATCCAATGATGTCATAGACCCGCCTACAATGACGCCTACCAATCAGCTCATGGACTAATACATTGTTCGACCCACTGACCAATGAACACATCCGGACATGCCCCTTTGCAAGGTTATATCAGAGCAAGCTCAGTTGTAATAAAGCAGAGCATGGGCTGACTTCTGTCGAGGAAAGATGAATATCCGACTGTGTCTGATCTAATTTTTCAAGCATGCACTCGACCCACACCAATTAGACCAGGCAGTAGGCAACTAGTGATCTCTGGTTAAGAGTTCACCTTAACAATCTAATTCTTCTTTAGTACCAGAAAACATAATTGGACCAGTTTTAGAGGGTCATCATTATTCCGCAGAGATTGTAATCAAAGTTCCCAAAGGCCTCACAATCAAGTTTATGTTACACACAAACAGGGACAAGTTTAGAGGTTTGGGAGGAAATTGGAGATACTAAATGGAATAAAAACTTTACTTGGATAATGGCTATAGCTGAATTATATCAGAGCGATAAGGTCTACAATGTAGGTTCTGTGTCCTAATTGTCCTCCATTAAAAAAGTGTTTAGACCTACTTCCATATTTTCTTTGTTTCTGATTCTTAATGTAAAATAAGTTATGTACCATTTCTAATATTGGCTGAGGGTCCGATGATACCAGGGTCCGATGTCACGGCGTGTAAGGGGACAATCGGAACAGGAGTGGTTGAACCCACAGATATAGACAAATGGGGAAACCAAAAACTTTATAACACAGCTAGCACACATGGAGATATAAGACAATATGTGTTAAGAAAGCAATGAAGAGCAGGGCGGAAATAACCGGACAACCAGAGGATTTCCACAGCACACCAAGCAGCACGCAATACAATCACCAGCAACTGGAACACAACAGCACACAGATCGGTTTAGCAAACGCTATAGTTGGCATGGGAAGACAGGCTCCACCATTTTAAAAAGGCGGACAGTAGCTGTGATAGGTCTCTCATAATATGTGATCCAAGAGATAACCAGCAGGCTAGCAGAGATTAACTCCTTCAAGTCTAATCACTAATGACCACACAGCTGGTCAATGCCTGAGCCTGTATGTGCAACTTAAAGCACCAGAGAAAGTATAGTGGGGAGTGTCATTCTGCAGTGCAAACAGGGTCAGATGCATCCATGACACTTGGTAAGTTTTGAGTTAAATGAGCAGCCCCAGGGCTATGGGATACTCGGTCCCGGGCCATATATGTACGGGGATGCTGTGTCACAGGTGTGTAATGGCCGTTGCCTGGTTCCGTAACCCTGGGGGTTGCTTTAACAGGGGTTATATACAGGGCAGATGAAAGAGTTTATGTCGTGACGCCACTTGCGGATTGGGGCTAGGTAGTTGGAGCCACCACTGCACAGTCTATGACTACTGGGGCTGGTGGGGAAGGCAGCTTGGATGATGGGCCCTACGCAAGTAGGGCTGAGCCCCAGGGGTGTAGATGATGGAGTGCAACGTGGAAAGAAGAGAGACCAGATGATACAAATGCAGTGCAACTGTTGTTTACTCACAGCGATGCTGGACGGCTGCTTTAGACCCCTGGTCCCTGTAGTCCCAGTGCTGGTGTGGTAACCTGGTGGCTTCTTTCCCCTGTACTTCTCAGTAGTTTTGTGGAACCCCATGGCTTGGAGCGTCTTGGGGTCCACACCTGTTTGTCATCAGGCTCTGGTCTGTACGGTGGGCAGTGTGAACCTTGTAGGGTCGGTGTTCTGTTCCAGTCCCTGACTTTCTCATTACTGCTGGTGCCCCCGGATTCTTGGGTTAGTGAGGTCCGTGAAGGTCCCCTCACTGTGCAGGTATTTGTCAATCAGCTTGAAGCATTCACCTAATCTAGGACCCTGTGCCCCATCGGTGCTTTGGTTCCAGGGGTACCTCATTGTACCCTCCCTAGCAACCACTCTCCTGTACCAGTCAGGTCACTGCTTTACGACCCCATCTTGAAACACGTCTGTCTCCTACTACTGTCACTACTGACTGAACCATTGTCTCTTTCCTTCCCCCCGGGTTGTTGGCTAGTGGACTGGATTGGCTCCACCCCTAGGTGGCCATCCATTGGGTCCCCAACTAATCAGTCACCCATGATTGGGAGAGGGAACTGAGGATGTTATGTGTTTTGATGGTACCAGCACTGGGCTTCAAGGTCCCTGGGGTTAGGCCCTGCATCTGTGACAGGATGCTGTACCTAGTAGTGTCCTGAAGGGTTCAGGGGCGCTACATAAACACCGTGTGACAGTTACGACTTCTAGTTTTGCAATAAAAGGTCTACAAATGATAATGTGGACAAATTTATACACATTTGTACTAAGCTACACTGAGGACCGGAGTATAAGACAGCTTCCAAATTCGTGAGATATGGACTTTACTGCAGAGAATCCATAGGTCTCTATCTCTGGAGCAGTCTATGTCAGCAATGACTGACTTTAAAGGGGCTTTCAATTCAATATACCAACGTGGAAGACAGAAAACTTAGACAGGCCAGAGACAGTGCAGGGGGGTTCTTTTACAATATTGCCAGTAGGCCAGTGCTGGCAGATCAAGCTGCTAAGCTCACTGATTAACTACAGTGCTGTCGACACAATGTCAGCGCTGTAGACAAACAACATAGAGTGGGACAGTGGCAGGTAGCTGGTGTTAGATCCGGGGTTGATAAATTATATAACCAGTCATGACATGATAATCATGTGACCAGTCATGTTGTATTACCTCATTGGTTACAGACCGGTAACATGGCTATGACGTCATGCTAGGTCCTGTCAGTGGTGTCAGTGCATCTCACCGATATGTGGTGCTCACCCAAGCATTTCAGTACTCGGTATACTTGGCGAGCGCCGTGTACCGGCGAGATACTCTGGCACATGGTCGGCTCCCCGTCCCTGCTTGCCGGCACTCTTTATAGAGTCAGCCCACATGCAGGGATAGACTGCCACAGCCGGTGAATAGCAGCGCCGGCAATCAGGTGATCGGAGAACACCGTTGCTATAGTAACCCGCCTGTTAGGTTACTATTTCAATGGTGGCAGCGGTAACGTCATCGCTTACTAACCCACACACTCTGCTAACTCATTGAGTGATTAGACTGCACGGGAAGCAGACACGTCTTCCTCCCATGCAGTGCTGTCTAATGTAGCAGAGCTGCATGGGTTGAAGGAGAAAGAAGACACAAGACCAGGATCGTGGAGGGGTGAGAGGGAGTAATAAACATGGAGTTTCTAAGTGTGTCTGTGTATTTATTTTTATGGGCGATTTTATGGGCGATTCAACCAGTTGTAAGAAATCTTTAAACAACGGACTGGTCCAGGGATCAGTGCTGGCACCTCTCCTGTTTGCCCTGTACCTAGCTGATATTCCTAAAACAGTGTCACGGAAATTTGGATATGCCGATGACTGGGCACTTGCTATGGTAAGCAAAACAATGGAGGAAGCAGAGGACGTTCTTACAAAAGATCTTAGTGTAATGGGAAAGTACGTCCGACAATGGAGATTAAAACCTAACCCATCAAAAACGGAAGTTTGTTGCTTTCATTTACACAATGCAAGTGCCAAGACTGAACTTAAAGTACAATTTGAAGGCCAATCTGTTAAACACAATTTCAATCCTAAGTATTTAGGTGTAACCCTTGATAGAAGTCTAACTTTTAAATCCCATCTGGATAAATTGGCACAGAAACTGAAAGCACGTAATAATATTATTCAGAAACTTTGTGGATCCTCATGGGGCTCGGCAACATCTGTTTTGAGAACATCTACTCTTGCCCTGGTGTACTCTGCTGCAGAATACTGTGCTCCAGCATGGTTAAATAGCTGTCATGTAAACTTAATTGACACTCAGCTGAACAACTCTTTGCGTATAATATCTGGTGCTATTAGACCTACACCTGTTCACTGGTTACCTGTGCTGGGTCATATCGCACCCGCAAATCTAAGAAGACAAAAGCTCCTACTTAAAGAGTACACTAAAGTAGTGAATAATGAAAAACTTCCAATACACCAAAATATCAGAGATGTTACAATACAACGATTGAAATCAAGACATCCACCCATCCGAACTGCAATCACCTTGCATGAACAAAACTTCAATTTAGAGGAGAAATGGCGAGAACTTTGGGTCAATGTAGTAGAAGGTGATCCCCAAATGTTCCCTAATTTACAAAACCCTCCACCAGGCTTCAATCTACCAAGGAAAACATGGGTTACTCTAAATCGTATCAGAACAAACTTTGGCGTCTGTGCAGATTTTATGTATAAGTGGGGAAAATATGACTCTCCGACCTGTGACTGTGGAGCAGATCGTCAAACTATCCAGCACATTGTTGAGGAGTGCCCCCTGAGATCCTACCATGGTGACAAGAAGGATTTCTATATTGTAAATGATAACGCTATTGCATATATAGAAAATCTTGATATTCAAATTTGATTTTTATCCTGTTGATATTTTTCAATCACTGTCTATTGTCAGGTGTTTATTTTTATATGATGGTAAGATATACGTTCATACGATTAAATAAATGTGTATTTATTTCTAATAAAGTATTTTTTCTCTGTGTGGTGTCTTTTTTTGTAACCCTTTATTGGAGATTCTTAATGGCCAGGTCAAACTTGCCTGACATTAAGAATTTCTGGCTTAATACTAGCTAGTATAACAAAGCTAGTATTAACCCCTTATTACCCAGCGTGCCACCCGTCACCAGGGCCACTGGAAGAGTTGGATACAGTGTCATAAGATAGTGCTTCTATGAAAACACCATTTTATGGGGCGGCTGCAGACTGCAATTCTCAGCGGGGGGCCCAAAAAGCTTGGGCCAACCTGTGCTGCGGATTCCAATCCCCAGCTGCCTAGTTGTACCTGGCTGGACACAAAATTGGGCGAAGCCCATGTTGTTTTTTTTAATTATTTAATGAAATTCATGAAATAATTAAAAAAAGGGCTTCCCTATATTTTTGGTTCCCAGCTGGGTAAAAATAGGCAGCTGGGGGTTGGGGGCAGCCCGTACCTGCCTGCTGTACTTTGCTAGCATACAAAAATATGGTGAAGCCCGCGCCATTTTTTTTAGTTTTTTGTCAAAAAACTTAAAAAAAATAAAAAAAGAAATGCTTCCCTGGATTTTCCATTGCCAGTGAAGGTAACACCAAGCAGTTGGGGTTAGCAGCCAGTAGCTGCTTGGATTACCCTTAGCTAGCAATATAAAAAATGCAGCAGGAGCCCACATATTTTTTTCTTTTAATTATTTATTTAAATAACAAAAAAAAAAATCGGCTTCCCTGTATTTTGATTGCCTGACATCACAGTACTGTAAAAATAAATAAAACATTAAAAAAAAATGACATAGCACTCCGCGGTATTTTTGATTCTCAGCGCAGATAAAGCGTCTGCTACCCCCATCTGCCTGACGTTACATTGGCTGGCAATCAAAATACAGGGAAGCCCATTAATTTTTTTTTATTTAAAAAAATAATTAAAAAAAAAATGCATGAGCTTCAGCCGTATTTTGATCGCCAGTCAGGTAAAGCCAGGCAGCTGGGGGCTGGGATTCTCGGCACCCTGCAGCTGCCCCTGGAAATGGCGCATTATTTCTTAGCGCCATTTCCAGGTGCTTTACCCGGCTCGTCCAGCGGCCCTGATGGCGGGGGCTCGCTGGGTAATAAAGTAAGGGGTTAATACCATTAACAGATGGTACTAAGCCCGAAATTCATGGTGTCATGCCAAAGTAGACATGGCCACCATGAATTTCTAGGAAACAGTAAAAAAAAACAACACAACATAGAAAATGTTTTTATTAGAAATAAAACAAAAAAACATTTAGAGACTCCACCTTTATTATAAAAAAAATCCTTAGTCAGACGTAATCCACTGGGACAGCAATGTCAGCTTCATTACTGTGTATAGACACAGTCTATACATAGTGAGAAGCAAAGTGCAAAGTCAACTCTGCTTCATCACTGTGCACAGACACAGTCTATACATAGGGAGAAGCAAAGTGCAAAGTCAACTCTGCTTCATCACTGTGCATAGACAGTTTCTACACACAGTGAGAAGCACAGAGAGCCATGTCAGGTCTGGTGCATCGCTCTGGACAGAGCGCTGAAGCAGACGCTGACAGTGACGGGACGATTGCACTTGGGTCTCTCATTGCATCATCCCACTCTCCCGACAGCAGAGCAGCATCTCAGCTGTGGAAATACATGCAGCGGACTCACTGCTGTTGGGGGATTGTGTGCCGTGATGCATCACGGCACACCAGGACCTATGATGACGTCATACTCACGTGACCAGTCTGTAGCCAATGAAGTAATACAACTTTCACATGTGACTGGTCACATGGGTATGACGCCACGGTCATGGCATCATGGCAGGTCCTTTTAGCCAGAGGTGCTTACCGGGGGAAACAGCAATGATCAGACGGAAACAGAATCAGAAGCGCTGGGAGGCAGAGTCTGCAGGACGCGTTGCGGGACCTGTAAGTATGATCAAAATGTTTTTTTAATAACGTGCTTTTTTTTTTTTTTAACAGCCCCTGAACCCGAACTGTAACACGAACGTCCCAGAAAGCTTGTTTTCGGGGTCGTGTGCAGGAACACCATGTGTTCGGAACGGACCCCAACTTTACAGTTCGGGTTTGCCCATCCCTATTCAACGCTCAACTACACTAAGATTAAAAAGAAAACTAAATGAAATCGCTGACTTCATATAAAGGGAGTCAATGGACTCAACATCAACAAGGTATAAGAAATACTTTTAGATTCATGACCCAGCAGTGTTAACGCTTTGTAGTAGCTCTTCCATATTTTTACTTGCTCATTCTTCTTATCTCAATTCCTGAATCTACTTTCATGAATAATTAATAGTCAATAATAAATGAATAATAAATAAGAAGCCACTGCGAAAAACAAAGTTTACCTACAAGCTTAAAAATGCCTGACTGCTTTCTTGCAGAAATAGCGCCAAACCTGTCTATGTGTTATTTCCAGTATTGCACCTCAGTCCCATTCAAGTGCACAGAACTGAGTTGCTGTACAACTCACAACTAGAAATGAGCGGATCCTTGGAAGTTTGGTTCGGCGGGCTCAGCTGGATTTTTGATAAAGTTCAGTTTGGAACCTGGACTTGACCTGAACCCCAATAGAAAGTCAGTAATTGGGCAGTTTGGATCTCTACTCACATGCTGTCACGGCTGAGGATAGAGGCAATACCAGCCCTATAGTACAACACAAAAGAAAGGGGAAGGAATGCCTTATTGCTAGGGTAAGGGGGAAGGGGTGACCCCTGACAACAACCTGCAGTGCACGCTCACTGCCCTCACCAACCCTATACAGGTTCTGCACCTGTCGCTGAGCTGGATACCTATGGCCAAGTTTTCCCCTGGCAAAAGGGCCCTAAGAAAGGATGGCAGGTATGTTCGCTAATCAACACCACTAATACTAAAGGAAGACACGAGGGAACAGTACAGGGAAAACATGAATGCTATTGCCTGAGCCAAGGTAGATAGAAAAAAAAAACAACTTATCTGAGGAGCAGGAACCACAGAAATCTCTGGAGCAAGAGGAGACTACCACTGAAGACCACAGCAAGGAGCAACTATAAACTACACCCAAACCACCCTGAGGTTAATAAAGGAAGTCAGAGGAAGGACTGATAGTTACCCAGGGTCATAGAGTCAGCAGGCTGCAGAAACAGGGAACTGTTAGATAATAACATGTGCCGCCAATCTCTGGGATCTTCTAGCACTCACTGCTCTTGGATTGTCAGCTGGCCATGACACCTCAGTGACAGGCCTTGACACATCCGTGACACATGCAACCAGCCATAAAAAGATCACTTCTGGGGGTGGGTAGGCACACTAGATCCCCAGTGCAAGCCATTCAGACATTGTAAGTGGTCACACTGGGCTAAGCACCGAGCTTACCCAAGCATAGCGAAACTCGCACGAGTGAGCTGTCAGAATACATAAAACACCCGAACTCTGAACTCGGACACCAATTTTTTAGTAAAGTCCATGTTTGGTAGTAATACTCAACTTTGCTTTTCAGGTTGTCATCTCTACTCAAAATCTGTTGACAGATGTGGTGCTCTGTTGGAAGGAAAGCAGTCATAGTTTGCTAACCCTAAATGACCCTTTAAATGAAAAAATCATTGGTAAATGTTACTATAAGAATAAAAAAATTGCATCTTTAACACTTTAACCTTTAAAGATAACCTTCAAGAAAACATTTTCTTTGAACAAAAAAAGTTTATATTAAGAAATATAAACAGATCGTGAAATCGAGAACTTAATTTTCAAAATAAAGATCTTGGATGAAGCAAACCTGAAACTACAAAGTCAACTGATGCTTGATCTATGCAACCTGCTTCTCTCTATTCATCGAAGGATGGCTCCACAAAGAGGAGTTTAGATGGAACGTGTCCAAGGTTTACAACAGTAGCCAAATATCACAGTTTGTAAACATCTTAAGCAAGACCGATCTCCACCGGTCTGTTTACCATTCCCATAGAGGCAGTGTCTGTGATAAATACCTTCATATACCAATGATGGGAGCGCAATGGCCAAGTTCCAGTTGGAGAAGACAACGACTGTTTTTCTATACACAAACTCCAGATGAGATTTATATTATATCTAACTATCCAGGTCCAGATGCTGTAGTTGTGAAAAGCCAGTAGAAGAATTTCACCCACTATAGTGTGAAGAGATGTTTGCGCCTCCTTCAATATTCGAGGGGGCAGTTTGGAACATCCTGTGCTTAGACAAGCATCTGGAATGGCAAGAAGCCATTTTGGATGCAAGACTGGATCTGCTTTAGATAGATAAAGAAATTAATATTTTAGAAGGGTACAGATAAACAAGCAGACCATTCTTTGGGAGTATTCTTTTTTTCTCGAGATTTGAATCTGAAAATAAAAGTATTATAGTGGAGGATGACATTAGAACAAAACTTCATGCACAAAACAGAGGCTATGTCCAGTAATAGTAATTTTGTTTTGAATTGAGTTCAGTGGATGAATATTGGATCACCACCTCTCAACAAGCTAAATCAGTTGTACTGATTTTCACTGATGATGGGTAAACATCCTGAAACCCATCTGCAAATGGAGTTTCTGTTTTGGCTTCCTATCCTGAGTCATTATTATCGTATTAAGGCTCTTTAAAGGGTAGATATTAACTTTTATGTTTGCTACTTCTAATAGGTGGCACTAGAGCTCCTGTCGACTTCTGTTTGCATATTTAAATTCCCAGAGAAGCAATGCATGGCTTATAAGTCTCCTTACGACAACTTGGCACTGTCCACTTTACCCCTTAGACAACCTATGTCATATTCCTTATTTAGAGAAATCTGCTTTCTGTCTTTTAGCTGATTCCTAGCAGAAAGTAATTCTAATGCATTATTCCACAATGGAGCTTGTAATAACTAGGCAGTGAAGAGTTGAACACTGTTTGTTTTTTAGAAAAAGACTGATGGCACATCCTACCTTTCTAATGTGAACAGGTGCAACGTGAACCTGAAACATGGTAACAAAAAGGAGACAATTGCACTCTATATTGCTAAGATGTGTGGAACAATGAATATGGGAATATAGATATCCATTACTGCTATGAAAAACATGTAAACATTGAGATACTCAACACACAAAAATGGCCAGTTTTATGTGAGCCAAATAGCCAACGGCAAGGCGTCCTCTTTTTGTTGTGTCCCTATCAAACTAATGCCCCTCTTTTGGTTGAAAAACCTACAATTTATGGACAGACAGGAACCTGCAAATGAAAAATTAAAATAGCCTATGGCTCACATAAAACTTGCCATTTTTGTGAGCTAAGTATCTAAATTTTTACATGTTTTTCATAACATTAATGCATGTTTATATCCCCATATTTATTGTTACACATATCTTAGCACTACAGAGTGCAACTGTCTCCTTTTTGTAACTCTGTTTGTTTCTTGCTGCTGATGTGCCGCCCCCGTGCCAGCAGCCGGGCTGCTGCCCGGATCCACGGTGGCTCACGGGGTCTTCGGACCTGGGGGTCGCGCGTCCACTCAATGAAGGGGGGACTATATACAGGGGTTTTTTGGAAAGTTCGTGATGCCACCCACGGTGCTAATGTGAGGGACCACCGCTGTGGTTGGGGAGCCTGGTGACGATGGTGTGGTAGCCTGATGTTTTAACCCCTCTGTGGGTAGGGGGTTTGTGTCCCGGGGCCCGTCGGATGGTTGGTGAATGGGTGCCACTGTGGTAGGAACAGGGGTATCTCAGTGTACTCACTCAGTCCAGGAATAACGACACCGACAGCTTGTAAACCAGAATTCTGAGCACCACTGCAGCTTGTAGGGAGCACGCTTGGGTCCGTGCCCTTGGTGTTGCTGTTAGCCTGTGGCCTTGTCCTTGGAACCTCTGTCTCTGTTGGACCCATCGGTATAAAACTCTTTGGGTCCCACTCACCCATATGGCTAACGGAGTGAGCTTTCTCTCAGGGTTCACGCGTAGGATTTCTTTGGACTGTATTGGGAAAGTCCTATCCCATCGGTGCGCTAGTACCCTGATTTTGGAGCGGGTTGGGGATGACACTTGAAGTCTTCACCCTCGTCGGGTAAATTACCGAAATGCGTGAAACTACTTTCCAGTCTAGGATCCACGTACCCCGTCGTGCCCTGGCCCCTGCCCGGTTATAGCTCAAGGCCGCCGGCCGCCCTCATCGGCAGTCCGTGCCCCTTGACACTGTCCCCTGCGATCGGGGTTCTAGTACACAGGAGCTCTCCTCCGTGGCCTCTCCTCATGAGAGCCACCACTACATCTCCTCTCCTTTCACTCTCCACTGCTCAACTCTCCAAGCTCAACTGGCACTTTCCTCACTTTCCCCTCACCAACCCCCCATGTGGGCAGCCCTATTCCCTTCAGGCCCCCCAATGGAGTGTCTGGTAGGTTAAAGTGGGAAATGTTCCTAGGATTTTGATTGGCCAAGCTGTTAGTAACATCAAAGGACCAGGATCCGTAACCAAGGAGGGTGGATACTGTGCAGAAGGGCAGATTGCACAATACCCTGTGACGACCTGATAGGCCAGGGCGTCACACTGACTGACCAGTGATACAAAAGTGCATTTGCTGTATACATCTGTTGATGCATTCAGCAGAGGATTATTTTCTGCTATATGCATCAACAGAGCAACATTTGCAGCTTCACATCACTGTTCTGTGACCAGCAAGCAACAAACACAGTTCAGCTCTGTACAGTTTAGTAATTTCATATTATTATGAGCAATTTTCCTATTTGTCAAGGGCTACATGGCAAGACATCTCAGACAAGTCATACTGTTAAAACATTTGCAACTTTAGAATCACCAGCATCTATAGAACTTTATACCAGTACATTGAACCAAACATAACTTTCTATATGCTAGAGGTAAAAGATTTACCTCCTCTGGTATAGGCCATACTCTTCATATATTTGGATGCATTTGAGTATAGACAGAAAACTAGAATGACCGACCGCGCATCTAGTAAAGTCCTTGCTGCCTATTTCCACTGTTTTTACAACTTGCCGTTACATGATCATTTTAAATCTGGGCTTTGGCTGTAAAAATAGTAATAAGAAAACATAGATAAATCACTGAGATGTCATACGTGAGTTGGAGTCAACACCCTCTGATATAATCAATGTTAGTGGAATATCAGGGACATACAGTCATATGAAAAAGTTTGGGTACCCCTACTAATGTTAACCTTCTTTAATTATAACAATAAGGGTTTTTTGCAACAGCTATTTCAGTTTCATATATCTAATAACTGATGGACTGAGTAATATTTCTGGATTGAAATGAGGTTTATTGTACTAACAGAAAATGTGCAATCCGCATTTAAACAAAATTTGACCGGTGCAAAAGTATGGGCACCCTCATCAATTTCTTGATTTGAACACTCCTAACTACTTTTTACTGACTTACTAAAGCAGTAAATTGTTTTTGTAACCTCATTAGGCTTGGAACTTCATAGGCAGGTGTATCCAATCATGAGAAAAGGTATTTAAGGTGGCCACTTGCAAGTTGTTCTCCTATTTGAATCTCCTATGAAGAGTGGCATCATGGGCTCCTCAAAACAACTCTCAAACGATCTGAAAAGAAAGATTATTCAACATAGTTGTTCCGGGGAAGGATACAAAAAGTTGTCTCAGAGATTTAAACTGTCAGTTTCCACTGTGAGGAAATGGAAGAACACAGGTACAGTTCTTGTTAAGCCCAGAAGTGGCAGACCAAGAAAAATATCAGAAAGGCAGAGAAGAAGAGTGGTGAGAACAGTCAAGGACAATCCACAGACCACCTCCAAAGACCTGCAGCATCATCTTGCTGCAGATGGTGTCAATGTGCATCGGTCAACAATACAGCGCACGTTGCACAAGGAGAAGCTGTATGGGAGAGTGATGTGAAAGAAGCCGTTTCTGCAAGCACGCCACAAACGGAGTCGCCTGAGGTATGCAAAAGCACATTTGGATCTGCCAGTTACATTTGGAAGAAGGTCCTGTGGACTGATGAGACAAAGATTGAGTTGTTTGGTCATACAAAAAGGCATTATGCATGGAGGCAAAAAAACACGGCATTCCAAGGAAAGCACTTGCTACCCACAAATGATTCTTTTTTATTTAGATGGTCCATTCTATTGGGGCAATTGGCAGACTTAAACTATGGCCTTTACTATTACTCCTATAGAGCAAATACCTCCCAATTTCCCCAATAGAATGGACAGTCTAAATAAAAAAGAATCATTTTGGATACATAGACTGGACACTCTGAAACCTATGGGTTTGAATTTGGTAACAGACTTGTCCTTTTAATTTTTTAATTAATCAATTTTTTGTAATTTTTGTGATATTCCTATATATCTTATGAGATCTTATATGTTTTTATCATATATATTATATATTTATCATAATTATTTTGCGTGCATTAACAATATTGTTGTATTATATTAATTTTATGCTCATAGTTTTTGTATATACATATATATATATATACATAATTTTTTATTTTTATATATTTTTACGACATCTCTTCAATAAGCTTTTTATCTATAACATCCTGTATTTCTCATTTTCTGATCATGAACATACTTCCCAATATGGCTGTATGGATGTTGGATTATATATTATATGATATATTATATTATATATCTAAATTTATGTAGATGTTCTTTTATACATTTTGAATAGGAATCATCATGCTCCTCCTTTTTAAAAAAATGTTGGTAATAAATTAAGTATGTTTTTTAGTTTTAAATTATTTGTCCTTTTCCTTTCTCTTCTTTTTCCCTTTTTCGGGTTTTCAGATATCCGGGTCTACATTGGTCCGTACCCCAGATAACGCATGTAGCTCCACTAGGAGCTTTGTTCCCTTCTTTCCATTCATTTTTCCCCTTTTTTCCTTATTTTTTTGTAGAGCCCGCTAAATATAATATCATATAAAGAATTTTTTCTCTTTTTATATATTTTTATTCATTCACTACTACACAAAGTATTTTTCTATCTATATCACCTCTTCTTTCTAATTAAAACACATTTTTTTCACATTATATTTTCAACCTTTCTTGCACCATCCTGACATTATCATCTAGCCGCTGATACCGCTATCATCCATGCGGCCTGGACTTAGTATTATCCCTGCACGCAAGCGCACACAGCATTTTCCCACGGTATTAGCCTTAGGTTACCCCTTACGCAGGCGCTTTTCACTTTTTCCTTTCTCATAGTTTTAGTCTCATCTCACCCTTCGCGCAAGCGCGTTCATTTTTTTCCCACGCTGTCACCCTCCAGTAATCCTCTATGCGGGTTTCTTACTGCGCCTGCTCTTAACATTTTTTTGTTGCAAATCCCCCGCTGGTATGATCATTCTCACAGTTACGTCTAGTTATGTTTATTTTTCCGCACTTTTATTGCGGATCCATCCACATTCAGTTTCACTTTATTTTTTCCCCCCTTTTCTTCCCTTCTCCATATGAAGGTAGAAATAACAACCTTACAAATCAAAATGGCGACAGGTTTATTTTATTTCATTTCAATTATTTTTATTCTTCACATTTTTATTTTTTCATTTTTTATTTTTCACTGTCCACATTTTATGTCCATTTTTTCTCCAACGATCATCATATATATTTCTTTGTTTTTCACAATAACTTTTTGCCTCTCCAAACTACTTGATTTCCAAAAAAATCTTTTTGTTTTATTCATTTTTTATTCAATTAAAATAATTTGTTTATTCATTCATCTTTTTCACTCATCCATTTTTTTCCCGGCGTTTTTTTTCCCTGCTTTTCTCCCTTTTCCCCTCTTTTTTGTTCACTCTTTCTCTCCCCTTTTTTCCTCTTCCTTCCTCTCTTTCTCTTTTTCTCTCTTTGTTCCTTTTTTTCTTTCTTTTTTTCTTTTTCTCTCTCCTTTTTTTTCTCTCTTTTTTTCATCTTCCCTTGTCAATGTTCACAACTTTATCCATTACCTCGTGCACCTATGAGTCATGAGATCATGACGTAAGGAGTGATTACGTGGCTTTTTTTCAGATGTATATATAAGAGCTCACAAGCGGTCTCTTGCTATAGTATTCTCTGTACATTGTCCTGAGGAAGGGGATGGACATGTCCCTGAAACGCGTAGACCTGTGTAAATAAAGAAAAAGGGATTTACTAACAACATCTGGACTCCTGTGGTTTGGTGCGGTATTTAAACCTGCTTTCTATTACCTTTTGAATAATATATGTTTTCAAAATTTTGTGTTTGTAGCTTATGGCAACAATGTTCTACACATGTGGGAAAACAAAATGGCAAAGTCTAATGCGGTATTCACAGCAACTGAGAGCAGAGGAGGGATAAAATTCTTATTTCTGCAAGGAAAGTCTGCTAAGGATATTCATGGTGATATGTCGCTAACATTGGGGGATCAATGCCCTTCATATTCCAAAAGCAATAGCAGACATCATGGGGATTTCCCATGAATGTGTTTGTGTCATTATCCATGAACATTTGGCCATGAGGAAACTATCTGCAAAGTGGGTCCCCAAATGTTTGACAACAGATCGGAGAAACATGCGAGTTAAAACTTCCCGGTCCATTTGTCAGCATTTCCGGACTGATAAGAACTTCCTGGATTGACTGGTCACTATGGATGAGACCAGGATTTATCTGTATGACCCTGAAAGCAAGGAGTAGTCAAATGAGTGGAGGCACAGTGGTTCTCCTCATCCAAAGAAGTTCAGGGTGCAAAAATCAGCCACTAAGATGATGGTGTCTGTGTTCTGGGATAAGGAGGGTGTGCTGCTAGTGGACTACCTTCAAAAGGGTTGCAACATCAATGCAAGGTATTACATTCAACTTTTGGACCAATTGAAGGCAGCTCTGAAGGCCAAAAGGCTCAGCAAGCTGTCCAAAGGAATCTTGTTCTTGAAAGACAATGCCGACTGCACAAGCAACCATGGCAAAACTGGCAGAGCTGGGCTACCAGCTGGTTGACCACCTACCTTATTCACCAGATTTAGCTCCCTCCAACTATAATCTGTTTCCAAACCTGAAGAAACACCTTAAGGGTACCACATTTCACACCATTTCTGATGCTATGGCTTCTACAGATGCCTGGTTTGAGGCACAACCGAAATACTTCTTTTTGCCAGGCTTACAGAACTTGGAATACTGATGTAAGAAGTATGTTGATGATGAGTCGCCCACCACAGCGCAGCAGCGGGACGCTGCGGGGACTTCTCTGTAGGGACCCTTCTGGCCACAGGTATGTCAGGTTAACCTCAATAGGAATCGTGACGCCACTCTCGGTTTTGCGGTCAGGGTGATAGGGGACCGCCACTGCTGTTTAATGAGCGTCTGGGGCTGAAGATGTCTGCAGTTTGGTGTTATGGCCTCCCGAGAGTGAGGCTGGCCCCAGGGGGTCGGGTATATATGCGTAGTACCACAGGTCGCAGAAGAACTCGCACACAGTTCAGAAATGTCTTTCAGGGTTTTTACTCACTTTTTGCTGGTAGAGTGAAATAACCCGGGCGATGCTATGATGAACCAGGTGGAACCAGGTATCCTTCAGGCTGATTTAGTGATGACTGCTGACTTGCCTTCCAAGCACCTTTGTTTCGGACCACCCCTGACTTAAAGTACCGTGGGATGCATCCAGGGAAGTTGCTGCTGCCTTTCTCCCCTTTCTGACCCGTTTGTTGACAGCGTGGACCAAGGATAAGATGGCTCCAAGCTCGATCCTCCTTATGGGCCCCCCCGTTGCTGTTGATGCTCGGGTTCTGTGTTGGTTGGCGTGGAACCTGTAGTCCCACCGCCTACAGGATTTAGCAGACCACTAAATGGATGTCTGGCTCTAGGGACCTGTACCCCGTGTTTGCATTCATTTCCAGGAGTCCTCGTACTCAACTCCTTACTGCTCTCGTTCTTCGGGTGTCTTTCAGTGTGACTTGGTGGTAATGTTCTCCACCGCCAAAAGCCACTGCACGTGCAGGGTCTGACAGTGTTCCGCTCTTCAGCCCTACACTTCAGACATGGCTGCTCGAGTCCTTCTCCTCTGACTGCCACTGCACAACTCTCTTCCAGTTTCACTACAGCACCACACTAACTGAGATGTGGAGGCTCTTCCCCCCTCCTGGGTCTGCCCAGGGGTCCCCTCTAATGTGTGTTTGTATCCTGGTCAAAGGGTGCCTGTGTGTTCACACCCTATTCAGCCTTTGGGATTACCTGTTTGTACTGACCCAGCATGGGTGCAGGCAGTACTTAGTGGTGCCTGACCGTGTCAGGGGCGCCACAACATCAATGGAGAGTATGTTGAATAAATGTAAAGTTACCTCATCCTATCTCGTTTCTTTCTTGGTAAAGCCAAAGACTTATCAGCAGCCCCTCGTATTATACTTTTACTCTGATTGTTCCACTCCTGGTTTTGGTTTCAAAATACTGAGGTAAAAACTCACCAAATACTCAACATGTGCACAGTGTGCCTACGATATTTTTTTTTTAGTGAATTTTTTAGGTGTTTCACTAAGCATCTTAGGTCTTGCGCACACGTTGAATATTTGGTAATATAATAGTTTTTTACCTCAGTATTTGAACGTCAAAATCAGGGGGGGAAGAATCAAAGGAAACGTTTAATAGAAACACGGACACCACTTCTCTATTTATCACCCACTCCTGGTTTAGGCTACAAATACTGAGGTTAAAAAACTCACCAAATACTCAACGTGGCCTTACAGTTCAAGCAAAGTGGATGGTATTTAAGAAATCTCATCCCCACTATGCTTTTTTTTTTTTATTCAGCATAAACTGACCTGCGGCGCGTATTTAAAATCTGCAATACGTCAATTCTCTTGCTGATACACTGTTTTACGTGCAGATTTGTCTCATAGAATAGCATTATATGCAGAGAATCCACAGGTAAAAAACACACATAAGCATATCAATAAAATTCTGTCAAAGCCAAATACTAGAAAGTATCAAAAACATGACATACCAAAAAGAGAAAAAAAAACCTGCAGCATTACAAAGGCGATAAAAGCGCATTAACAAATGTAAGTAACTTACTGTAATTTACGTAATAGGTACAGAAATTCTGCAGCATCAGAAACGTACCAAAAGCTTATCAAAGGAACGTAACCTCACACAGCTGTTTCTGTTTCAGTTAATGTCTGTGTTATGACTTACATATGAAAATAATGATCATTATCACCTTTTTATGAGATTTGATTTATTAGATTTTATAGTCATACACCTGACTATAATCCTACAAAATCCCTGACTTTGTGTACCTAGAAAAATTGATATCTAGTGATGGGCTGACCTAACTGGAGTTAAAAAAATCCGGTTCTAGGCCAGACTCCAGTCCCCATATAAGTCTACGGGGACGAGAATTCGGCGATTAAAAATGGTGGTAGAAGGGCAAGAGGGATAGGAGCAAGTGGTCTGTACTTACCGAGACTCCGGTGCGGCTGTATGCTCCCACAGCCTCTAATTCACTTCCGGGGCCGCTCATTACCTTCATTGCATATGCACTGTTTTCCCCACCCAGTGGTGTCTGTGATTGGTTGCAGTCAGACGTGCACATACCCTGAGTGGCAGCATGTGTAACTGCTTCCAAACACAGGCGCTAAGTACGTCTATCATGGTATAAAATCTTATCTTGGCTGTGTATCAAAATAAGAAGAACCGCATGTTGTCTTAATAATAAAATTATTTAAATAAACAAATTTTAAAAAACAGTGTGTGGTCCACTCCAATTTTGATAACCAGCCATGATGAAGCCCGACAGCTGCGGGCTGGTATTATCAGGGTGGGGAAACAAATGCTTATAAGGACCCCCAGCAGCCTGCAGCTGCATAGAATTGTCGCATCCATCCATTTATCCGGCTCTTCCCGATTGCTCTGGTGCAGTGGCACCAGAGCAATCTGGAATAATAATAATATTATTATAAGGGGTAATAAGGGCTGCCAATAAGCCTTAGATTAGTAGTAGGAGGCGTCTATGAGACTACCCCATTATTAAGCTGTAAGTGAAAGTAAAACACAAACACCGAAAAATCCTTTATTTTAAGTAAAATACATACCCCACTCTCTTTCACCACTGTTCCATGATAGCGTGCTGTGACTTCAGATGGAGCAGTGCTAGAATTGTTGTGGAACCTCATCAGACCTTCAGGGGTGTTTTGGGGGGTTAATAAAGTGGTTAAAGAGGGTGTTTTTTTGTATTTTATTTCAAATAAAGGGTGTTTGTGTTTATTTACTTTCACTTACAGATTAGTAATGGGGGGTCTCATGGACACCTTCCATTACTAATCTAGGCTTAGTGGCAACTGTGAGGTGCCACCAGGGCAATCGGGAAGTGCCGGATAAAGTGCTGGGATTGTCACTGCAGGCTGCTATTTTTAGGCTGGGGGGCCCAATAAGCAATGAAATTGCGCAAAAATCTTGAGTCTTTTGGTGTTTTCACACCAGTTTCTTCCAGCTCCGACCAAGTTAGGGGAGCAAGGGTAAGATGGAGGAACGCTAGAATACCCATCAAATTCATGACCAGAAGATGCTGTCTAGAGTAAGATTTCTGATAAAGCATGTAAGTCTAATTTATTTAGTGGTGGGCACCTCTTGCCTCTTACACCACCCTGCCCCTTCATTAAGACTGGCATGAACAGCGCCAGTCTTAACGAGACGCAGCCTCAGCGATTGGTACTGCACCTTTATGAAGGGATTTTCCCCACGAGCGAAGTTAATTTTAAAGTTGATTTTAATCAATAGATCTTGGAATAATAATAATGATAATAATTTTTACAATTGGATGTGTTCCTGTGCGGAGATGATCTTATATAATTATCTCAGCACAGGAACATTTTTTTTTTTAAACACATCCAATTGCGGAAATTATTATCATTCAAAGATCTATAGTTTAAAATCAACTTTGTTCATGAGTAAATCCCTTTAAATTCTCATACGAGTGATTTGTATACACATTACGGCACCCCTCCAATCTATCCTAAACTCTGCAGCCCGCTTAATCCACCTCTCCCCTCGCTACTCCCCAGCCTCGCCACTCTGCCAATCCCTTCACTGGCTTCCCATCGCCCAACGACTCCAGTTCAAAACATTAACCATGACATACAAAGCCATCCACAACCTGTCTTCTCCCTACATCTGTGACCTAGTCTCCTGGTACCTACCTGCACGCAACCTCAGATCCTCACAAGATCTCCTTCTCTACTCCTCTCTTATCTCCTCTTCCCACAATCGTGTACAAGATTTCTCCCGTGCATCCCCCATACTCTGGAACGCTCTACCTCAGCACATCAGACTCTCCACTACCGTGGAAAGCTTCAAGAGGAACCTCAAGACCCACCTCTTCCAACAAGCCTACAACCTACAATAGCCCTCAGTCCAGTAGACCACTGCGCAACCAGCTCTGTCCTCACCTATTGTACCATCACCCATTCCCTGTAGACTGTGAGCCCTCTTGGGCAGGGTCCTCTCTCCTCCTATACCAGTCTGTCTTGTACTGTTAATGATTGTTGTACGTATACCTTCTCTTGTCGCGGGCGGGGAGGAGGGTGTCAGCACACTACGCTCACCCCCTTCTGCTCGGGTCCGGCGGCTGCTGCTCTGTGGTGGCTCGAGCGGTGGGCCGGATCCCGGGGGTTTCTCGAGCGACACTCCTCGCCCGTGAGTGAAAGGGGGGTTGTTGGGTGTGGGGATGATTATTGTCCGTGACGCCACCCACGGTTGTGGTGATTTCACCACCGCTGCTCTATACGGGGCTCCCGGGGATGGTGATGCGGAGCAGCCAGGTGTTATGTTGCCCCTCCGTGGGTAGGGGTTGGTGATCCCGGGGCCCGGTGATGGAGATGGAGGTGCAGGGCCTGGTGGGCGCAGGGACACAGGGGCAGCGCTGTGCCTTGCGGCACTGTGGTACTCACTCAGCCTGAGACGTGACACAGTTTTTACGGTAAACCAAACGGCTGGATAGACGGTCCCACGGACGGCTGCACTTGCTCTCCCAGTAGGTGACGGTGATGTCCCTTTTCCTTGCACCTTGGTGTACTTGTGGTTGCGATGGGTCCCCACCGGTAACCCGCTCCCCGGCTTCAAGCTGGACCGGGGGAGCTCTACTCTTTGCCCGCAGGCGCTGGCCCTGGGGAAACTGGTGCCTTGGCGGTGGCGGTGTCTCCCCTGTAATGGTTGAGCTGTTGCCTTCAATCGGGACTTTGTTGTTGGGGGATCTGCGTCCCCGTCACTGACGGATTCGGCAAATTTGGCGACTCCTAGCCTTGCCGGGGTCCGAGAGGCCCCTGCCCTGGTGCTGACTGTCCTTCGGAACACTGCTCCAGACCGCCGGGCACACAGCCAACGGGGTCCTTCCAGGAACTTCCAAACGGTCCCCCTCCAGACAGTCACCGCCGTTGCTGACCTTGCTGATCTGGCCCTACACAAAGCTGGACCCTTCAGGCTTTCCTTCCTTCTTGTCACCTCACTTGCTTTCCTCCTTTCCACTTTTCTTCCTTCACTTTCACTTAACTCTTTACTTTAGCCCTGTCTGGGCTACTCCTCCACTCCTTCCACTTCCTCCTCCTGACTCTATCTGCCTGGTTTTCCCGCCTCCAGAGCTGTGTCCTCCTTGGTGGGTGGAGCCAACCGCCTGGCCCACCCCCTGGTGTGAATCATCAGCCTCTGGAGGAAGGCAACAAGGATTTCTGGTTAGCTGTGGTGTGCCTAACTGGGATGTAGGGTGTGGTGGTGTGTGACCTGTGTCCCCTGGCTTGCCCAGGGCGACACATTCCCCCTTAGCAAAATGCAGACCGTCCGCGGGCTGCCGTCCAACACCGGTTTTATTTTTCTGAAAAGGATAACATGGTAACGGTAACACATATATACATTTTTAATAATAACTCTTCCCAAGACGGGAGGCACATTTCTTTTAACGTTGCAAACGGTTTACCGTTACGGTTTCCGCTCTCTCCCACCCAAGCAACCTGGCCCTGATGCTGCCCCTAAAACCCAGGCAGCACCCCTTGACCCACAGTCCAGCACACGGTACCCGAGCGGGATCTGTCCTTGCCCTCCAGAGGGTAGCCACCGGTTCCTTTGGTGGCTGGGCCCTAGCCTGCTCTGCTGAAGGCCCTCCCTCCAACCTGCCTCTCCGGAGGCGGCATTGCGGAAACGGTAACGGTAAACAACATATTTACAAGCCACTAACGTTTGTGGTTGCCCTGCAAGTTCACGGGCTTGTCCATGGATAGTTCCCATGCAAAACAACTTTAACGGTCCCCACGGGGACAACGGTGCCGGCTCCAGCCGGTTGCAAATCACGGAGCAAATCAGGTAAAACTTCGGTAATCATCATTTTTCATCATTTTCAACTTTTTCAAACTTTTCAAACAAACAAACACTCCTTTACATTTGCGGACCCCTTTTACTTATAGAACGGTCTCCCGGTACCTAAGTGGGGGTCTACCTAGGTTGGAACGGGTGGACCTTCGGGGCCCGGTGTCAGTGTTGCTAGACAGCGGGGTAGAGGGAACAATCGGTTCCTCCTCCCTGCTATAGTGTGGAGCAGGCGGAGGTGTAGGGGGGCTGGGTACAGGTTCATCCCTGGGCACTGGCACTGGTTCTGGCTCACGGTTAACCGCTTCCACTACTTCTTCATCCACGGGTTGTGGGAACAGTATCACTGGAAGAATCACCGCGCCGTTCTGTGTAGGCCAGTTTGCTGGGAAGTCACCCATTACAGTGTGGATTACCTCTGCTGCCTTCTCCACTGGTGGAGGAACCAGTACTTCAGCCTCTGCCTTCAAAGCTGGGGGGCATTTTTTTAGATGGTCCCGAGAAACTGTGGCTAGGGTGCCCCCTTGGTCACGACTGATCTGGTAGGTCTTCCCATCTCCCCATTCTGTGGGTTGTATGACGTAAATGTTAAGGGGGGCTGTCTGATAATAACCGAAAGGAGTATCAGACAGTCAGGGTCCACCGTGCAAAGACTTTGCTGCAGACTATGGCAGAGTGCAATACCTCTGTTAACGCACAGAAGGATATAATAAGTAAGTAAAGCAATTCCTCCCTTACTTGGAGGGTGTGTGGAATGATCTCTGTTAACAATCACAGAGACAAAGGCAATGTGTGCGAAATGGCACCTACCTAGGTCCGCTCTTCTAGTGGTGCAAAAGAGACGAACAGCAGCGTAAGCCACACAAAGCTCCTACCTGCGTTCGCTCCACTAGTGTGTGAGGACACGAACCACTAGATATGGCACCTGCCTAGGTCCGCTCTTCTAGTGGTGCAAAAGAGACGAACAGCAGCGTAAGCCGCACAAAGCTCCTACCTCTGTTCGCTCCCCTAGTGTGCGAGGATACGAACAACTGCCAGACGCAGTATAAGGAACGTTACCCTAGCGGCAACGTCCACCTACGAGTAGAATCACAAGGCCCAGCCAGACCATGTGCCTCAGGCACCTGCCTATGTCCGCTCCCCTAAGAGGTAAGGATACGGACAGCAGCCGAAGCTGTAAGGTATAAGAACGCTACCCTGCCGGTAGCGCTCACCTAGCATAGACAGAGGAATGCCTAGAGGAACGCGCACAGAGCGTCTACTCATATGCATGAACCAAGAGGACTGAGCACCATGCGGCGTGTGTCAGGGTCTTATATAGACTCTGTGCCTCATCCAAGATGGAGGACACCAGAGCCAATCCGCTTCCAGAACGACAGGAGTGACGTCATGCTGGCCTATTACCGAGCAAGACGTCACAAGCACATGACCAGCGACCAATCGGCATAGAAGGTGTCAGAGACATGTGACCTCGTGTCAGCGATGATGTCACCCACACATGTGCAATGGCTCCAAGATTGGACTTAGTCTCCGGCGCTCGCACATGTGCAGTAGCAAGAAATCTGGACTTAGTCTCCAGCGCTCGCACATGTGCAGTAGCAAGAAATCTGGACTTAGTCTCCAGCGCTCGCACATGTGCAGTAGCAAGAAATCTGGACTTAGTCTCCAGCGCTCGCACATGTGCAGTAGCAAGAAATCTGGACATAGTCTCCAGTGCTCGCAGCAACCGTAACAGTAAGGGACTTGCTCCCACTGATCATCCAGCTTGTGGGCTTTTCTCTTCCGTTTCAGCACCACATCTCCTGGCTGGAAAGGACCTGCGGGCGCCTTCTGATTGAACCGGTGCTCTTGCTGCTCTCGACTTCGACTGAGGTTTTTCTCCACATACTCCTGGATTTGCCGGTACTGTGCCCTCCTCCGACTTTCCCACTCCGCCGTTGAAGGGAGTGCTTCCGGGGCTTCCAACCCCATCTCCAGATCCACCGGCAGGCGGCCAGGCCGAGCCCTCATCAGATACGCTGGGGTGCACTTCGTCGAGCTAGACGGGATGTTATTGTACATGTCGACCAAGTCAGGTAGCTTTTCCGGCCACATGTTCCGTTCTTCTAGCGGTAGCGTCTTGAGGAGCCCCAGGACCAAGTGGTTCATTTTCTCGCACATGCCGTTGGTTTGGGCGTGGTACGGAGTGGTCCGGATCTTCTTGCAGCCGTACAACTGGCAGAATTCGTGAAACACCTCTGCTTCAAAAGCCGGGCCCTGGTCAGTCAGCACCTTCTCGGGGTACCCATGGGGTCGGCAAAAATAAGCCTGGAACGCTCGAGCAGCGGTTCGACCAGTTAGGTCCTTAACGGGGACTACCACCATAAATCTTGAGTAGTGGTCTACCATGGTCAATGCATAGGTGTACCCACTCCGGCTAGGGGTGAGCTTGACATGGTCCAGGGCGACCAGCTCCAGCGGCTGATGGGTGACTATGGGATGTAACGGTGCCCTCTGGCTAGTCTCGTCCTTTCTCCTCAGTGTACAAGGACCGCACTCTCGGCACCAGGCTTCCACCGATTCACGCATCCCACTCCAATAGAACCGCTCCCTCAACAGCATCTCCAGCTTCTTCCACCCGAAGTGGCCAGCACCATCATGGTATGCCCGCAGGACAGTAGCGACCTCAGCTTGAGGAACGATCAACTGGCATATTTTCTCATGGGTCTTCGGGTTGATCAGTTCACGGTACAGCCTCCCTTGGTGTAGGTAAAGCCGTTTTCGTTCTTTCCACAAGCGTTGGGCTTCGGCTGGAGCGGCAGGGTCTATTCCCATAGCACCTTGTTCCACCAGAGTCTTGACAAGGCGGACAGCCGGCGCTTGGTCCTGGGCGTCCTGCCACTCTTGACTGGGCCGCGGGTCCAGATCCACCCTCTCCTGGCATACTTGTACCCTCTCAGTAGGCGGCTGGTGAAACGCAGGCAACTCGATCTCCTCGAGGTCGTCATCCTCGCACCCGTCTTCTGACAAATGGGGCATCCGGGAGAGTGCATCGGCATTTATGTTGACACGACCAGCTCGGTACTTTATGGTGAAATCATAGTTGGCTAGCCGGGCTACCCACCGCTGCTCCAGCGCGCCCAACTTGGCCGTGTTCAGGTGAGTCAGCGGATTGTTGTCCGTAAACGCGGTGAAGGTTGCTGCCGCCAAGTAGTGGCGGAACCGCTCCGTGATAGCCCATACCAACGCCAATAGCTCGAGCTTGAAGGAGCTATAGTTCTTGGGGTTCCTTTCGGTCGGCCGGAGTTTTCGGCTAGCGTAGGCAATCACCTTCTCCTTCCCATCCTGGACCTGGGATATGACCGCTCCTAGCCCCACGTTACTGGCGTCCGTGTGGAGGATGAACGGGCGCCCATAGTCAGGGTACGCCAGGACCTCTTCTCCGGTCAAGGCCGCCTTCAACTGGCAAAAGGACTCCTCATGCTTGTCCTCCCACGACAGTGGGGCTCCAATGGGTCTGCCACCTTTGGTCTGTCCCACGAGGAGATCTTGCATGGGGGCAGCCATCTTCGTGTACCCCTTTATAAAGCGCCGATAGTACCCCACCAGACCCAGGAACTGCCTTACTTCCCTCACTGTAGTTGGTCTCGGCCAGCTCTGGATGGCAGTAATCTTCTCAGGGTCGGGGGCGACACCATCCGCACTCACCACATGCCCTAGGTACTGCACTCTGGGTTTCAGCAGGTGGCATTTTGAGGGCTTCAACTTCATCCCGTACTTGGCAAGGGACGCGAACACCTCGGCCAGGTGCTCCAGATGGGCTTCATACGTCTGGGAATAAACAATCACATCATCCAAATACAGCAGGACGGTCTCAAAGTTTAAATGTCCCAGACAGCACTCCATCAACCGTTGGAAGATCCCGGGGGCATTGCACAGCCCAAACGGCATGCTATTGAATTCGCAGAGCCCCATCGGGGTGGTGAAGGCGGTCTTCTCCCGGTCCTCTGGGGCCACGGCCACTTGCCAGTATCCGCTGGTGAGGTCAAGGGTCGAGAAGTAGTTTGCAGTTCTCAGGGCAGCCAAAGACTCTTCAATACGAGGTAATGGATAGGCATCTTTATTGGTTATCTGGTTGATCTTCCGGTAGTCCACACACATCCGCATGGTACCATCCTTCTTCTTGACTAGTACCAACGGAGCGGCCCAGGGACTACAACTGTCCCGAATAACCCCTGCCTCCTTCATATTCCTCAACATATCTTTGGCACACTGGTAATGTGCAGGGGGAATAGGTCTATACCTCTCTTTGATAGGGGGATGTTCACCCGTGGGAATGTGGTGTTGGACTCCCTTGATCTGCCCAAAGTCTAGGGGGTGCTTACTGAAAACCTGTTCGTACTCCTGCACCACCCTGTGTACCCCTGCCCTGTGATGTGTAGGGGTATCATCAGTGCCTACATGTAGCTGTTGGTGCCACTCCTTTGTGTCCCCCTGGGGTGGGGAAGTGCTGGTGGTAGGTGGGAGTGTGGATGGACTGGCTTCATGGATAGTGTGAGGGTCCAGGGTGAGCAGTTTGGCAATGGTGGCATACCGGGGGAGCCTGACTTCTTCCTCCCCACAGTTCAACACTCTCACAGGCACTCTCCCTTTCTTCACATCCACCACCCCTCGGGCGGCCACTACAGTGGGCCAGTGCTCGGAAGGCATGGGCTCCATCATCGCAGGGTAGTCACGCCCCTGAGGCCCTACTGCTGCCCTACACCAGATCATCATCTCACTCCTAGGGGGCACAGTCAATGGAGTAACATCCATCACTCTCACTCCACCAATCTCCCCTCCTGTTGAGCTTACATGCTGGCGGTACATCAGGGCGCGGATCTCACGCTGCACAGCCCTCTGCCGGCTCCCCGCCGCTGTGGCGGCTAGCTGTTGCAATAGGGTCAACACATCAGCCATGCAGTGTTCCATCACATTGGTTCCCAGCACTATTTTCGGGTTATGATCACTGGGTTCATTCATGATCACAATCATACCCTGGTGTTGCAGTTCAGCTTGCCCCACTGTCATAGCCACTTGTTTATACCCCACCTGGGTCAATGGAAGTCCATTAGCGGCAATCAAAGTTATACTATTGTCTGGAGGCGCCAGCTCGTCTGTGGCCCAATACCGCTGATACAACGTGTACGGTATGGTAGTTACCTGTGATCCAGTGTCCAAGAGAGCCATCACCGGTATGCCGTCCACAGCCACGGGGATGATAGGGCGGGCCCCGATATATCGGTCTCGCCAGTCCGGGGGGCCACGATGTTCTACTCCTGAGGATTGGCCCGGGGCCCCAGGGGTTGCTCGTTTAACGGGCACTGTCGGTAGTAATGGCCCGGCTTACGGCACTTGTAGCAGATTGGAGGTCTGCTCCGCGGGTTGTTAGCACTTCCCCGCTGCATCCAGGGAACATCTTCGGGACTGTCAGCAAGCTGTATCTGCGCTGGAGGCTGAGATCTGGTCAGAGGTTGCAGTGCAGCAAGGATTTTGGCAAGGTCTCCGTCCATGCGACGGACCTGGGCTGCCAGCTCCTCTACTGTGCTGCTCGGGGCTGCAGGTATTAAAGAGGTTGGTTTGGCTGAGGCCGCCACAACGGGAGCTGTCTCGACGGGCCACGGGACGGGTTCCAGAACTTCAGCAGCTGGGGGCTGTAGTGCCTTGATAGCCCGCTCCTTTAACACAGCAAAGTCCACATCAGGGTGTTCCAGGGCCCACAGCCAGAGTTGTTTACGATCCTCAGGGGACCTCATCCCCTGCGCAAATTGCTCCACTAACATCTTGTTGCTATCCGCCTCATTAATAGAGTTCACCCGCTTCAGCGTGCGGAGGGCGGTCTGCAGACGTAGAGCATAGTCCCGAATGCTATCCCCAACTCGTTGCCGGCACTGGTAAAACTGCATCCTCAGCTCAGCTTCAGTCCGGGTCTCGAAGGCAGCCTGTAGCTTCTCAAAGATGGTGGCTACAGAGAGCCGGTCCCCCTCGGCCCAGATCTCCGCTTCCTGCTCCGCCGCACCGGTTAACTGGCCTAGCACTATCGCTGCACGTTGCTTATCAGTCAGGGGGTACAGCTCTAGCAACGGGTTAAGCTTTTTCCGGAAGGCCTGTAGAGCATCCGGTTTTTCGTCATACTGCGGGAGCCAGGCAGCTCCGGGCGCATAGGGCAAGGAAAACGGCATGACCTGAGCAAGCGTGGGGGCCGCGGCACCTCCCGCCGGTACGGCCGGGACCTGGGCAGTCCCATTCCCATCCGCGGGTGCCGCTGCGGCTGCGACCACTGCTCCTCCAGCGGCTCCGTCGGGCGCAGACATCTTGTTTCCGTCCCCCTTAGCTCTTTCCGGCCCCTCCTCTCTCGGGGCGGAGTTTTGGCCTTCGCGCCTCTACTGCTCGAGAAGACGCTCGAGCGGGAACTTTTCGCGCCAAGGATGGCGGCTTCTGAAATTTTTCTGCCGGATGCCTCCGGCGGTAACAAGGCGCACCTCTACCAGACGGCAGAGCGGTAAGATTCTGTTCGTGATGCCAAGTTGTCGCGGGCGGGGAGGAGGGTGTCAGCACACTACGCTCACCCCCTTCTGCTCGGGGCCGGCGGCTGCTGCTCTGTGGTGGCTCGAGCAGTGGGCCGGATCCCGGGGGTTTCTCGAGCGACACTCCTCGCCCGTGAGTGAAAGGGGGGTTGTTGGGTGTGGGGATGATTATTGTCCGTGACGCCACCCACGGTTGTGGTGATTTCACCACCGCTGCTCTATACGGGGCTCCCGGGGATGGTGATGCGGAGCAGCCAGGTGTTATGTTGCCCCTCCGTGGGTAGGGGTTGGTGATCCCGGGGCCCGGTGATGGAGATGGAGGTGCAGGGCCTGGTGGGCGCAGGGACACGGGGGCAGCGCTGTGCCTTGCGGCACTGTGGTACTCACTCAGCCTGAGACGTGACACAGTTTTTACGGTAAACCAAACGGCTGGATAGACGGTCCCACGGACGGCTGCACTTGCTCTCCCAGTAGGTGACGGTGATGTCCCTTTTCCTTGCACCTTGGTGTACTTGTGGTTGCGATGGGTCCCCACCGGTAACCCGCTCCCCGGCTTCAAGCTGGACCGGGGGAGCTCTACTCTTTGCCCGCAGGCGCTGGCCCTGGGGAAACTGGTGCCTTGGCGGTGGCGGTGTCTCCCCTGTAATGGTTGAGCTGTTGCCTTCAATCGGGACTTTGTTGTTGGGGGATCTGCGTCCCCGTCACTGACGGATTCGGCAAATTTGGCGACTCCTAGCCTTGCCGGGGTCCGAGAGGCCCCTGCCCTGGTGCTGACTGTCCTTCGGAACACTGCTCCAGACCGCCGGGCACACAGCCAACGGGGTCCTTCCAGGAACTTCCAAACGGTCCCCCTCCAGACAGTCACCGCCGTTGCTGACCTTGCTGATCTGGCCCTACACAAAGCTGGACCCTTCAGGCTTTCCTTCCTTCTTGTCACCTCACTTGCTTTCCTCCTTTCCACTTTTCTTCCTTCACTTTCACTTAACTCTTTACTTTAGCCCTGTCTGGGCTACTCCTCCACTCCTTCCACTTCCTCCTCCTGACTCTATCTGCCTGGTTTTCCCGCCTCCAGAGCTGTGTCCTCCTTGGTGGGTGGAGCCAACCGCCTGGCCCACCCCCTGGTGTGAATCATCAGCCTCTGGAGGAAGGCAACAAGGATTTCTGGTTAGCTGTGGTGTGCCTAACTGGGATGTAGGGTGTGGTGGTGTGTGACCTGTGTCCCCTGGCTTGCCCAGGGCGACACATTCCCCCTTAGCAAAATGCAGACCGTCCGCGGGCTGCCGTCCAACACCGGTTTTATTTTTCTGAAAAGGATAACATGGTAACGGTAACACATATATACATTTTTAATAATAACTCTTCCCAAGACGGGAGGCACATTTCTTTTAACGTTGCAAACGGTTTACCGTTACGGTTTCCGCTCTCTCCCACCCAAGCAACCTGGCCCTGATGCTGCCCCTAAAACCCAGGCAGCACCCCTTGACCCACAGTCCAGCACACGGTACCCGAGCGGGATCTGTCCTTGCCCTCCAGAGGGTAGCCACCGGTTCCTTTGGTGGCTGGGCCCTAGCCTGCTCTGCTGAAGGCCCTCCCTCCAACCTGCCTCTCCGGAGGCGGCATTGCGGAAACGGTAACGGTAAACAACATATTTACAAGCCACTAACGTTTGTGGTTGCCCTGCAAGTTCACGGGCTTGTCCATGGATAGTTCCCATGCAAAACAACTTTAACGGTCCCCACGGGGACAACGGTGCCGGCTCCAGCCGGTTGCAAATCACGGAGCAAATCAGGTAAAACTTCGGTAATCATCATTTTTCATCATTTTCAACTTTTTCAAACTTTTCAAACAAACAAACACTCCTTTACATTTGCGGACCCCTTTTACTTATAGAACGGTCTCCCGGTACCTAAGTGGGGGTCTACCTAGGTTGGAACGGGTGGACCTTCGGGGCCCGGTGTCAGTGTTGCTAGACAGCGGGGTAGAGGGAACAATCGGTTCCTCCTCCCTGCTATAGTGTGGAGCAGGCGGAGGTGTAGGGGGGCTAGGTACAGGTTCATCCCTGGGCACTGGCACTGGTTCTGGCTCACGGTTAACCGCTTCCACTACTTCTTCATCCACGGGTTGTGGGAACAGTATCACTGGAAGAATCACCGCGCCGTTCTGTGTAGGCCAGTTTGCTGGGAAGTCACCCATTACAGTGTGGATTACCTCTGCTGCCTTCTCCACTGGTGGAGGAACCAGTACTTCAGCCTCTGCCTTCAAAGCTGGGGGGCATTTTTTTAGATGGTCCCGAGAAACTGTGGCTAGGGTGCCCCCTTGGTCACGACTGATCTGGTAGGTCTTCCCATCTCCCCATTCTGTGGGTTGTATGACGTAAGGGACTTGCTCCCACTGATCATCCAGCTTGTGGGCTTTTCTCTTCCGTTTCAGCACCACATCTCCTGGCTGGAAAGGACCTGCGGGCGCCTTCTGATTGAACCGGTGCTCTTGCTGCTCTCGACTTCGACTGAGGTTTTTCTCCACATACTCCTGGATTTGCCGGTACTGTGCCCTCCTCCGACTTTCCCACTCCGCCGTTGAAGGGAGTGCTTCCGGGGCTTCCAACCCCATCTCCAGATCCACCGGCAGGCGGCCAGGCCGAGCCCTCATCAGATACGCTGGGGTGCACTTCGTCGAGCTAGACGGGATGTTATTGTACATGTCGACCAAGTCAGGTAGCTTTTCCGGCCACATGTTCCGTTCTTCTAGCGGTAGCGTCTTGAGGAGCCCCAGGACCAAGTGGTTCATTTTCTCGCACATGCCGTTGGTTTGGGCGTGGTACGGAGTGGTCCGGATCTTCTTGCAGCCGTACAACTGGCAGAATTCGTGAAACACCTCTGCTTCAAAAGCCGGGCCCTGGTCAGTCAGCACCTTCTCGGGGTACCCATGGGGTCGGCAAAAATAAGCCTGGAACGCTCGAGCAGCGGTTCGACCAGTTAGGTCCTTAACGGGGACTACCACCATAAATCTTGAGTAGTGGTCTACCATGGTCAATGCATAGGTGTACCCACTCCGGCTAGGGGTGAGCTTGACATGGTCCAGGGCGACCAGCTCCAGCGGCTGATGGGTGACTATGGGATGTAACGGTGCCCTCTGGCTAGTCTCGTCCTTTCTCCTCAGTGTACAAGGACCGCACTCTCGGCACCAGGCTTCCACCGATTCACGCATCCCACTCCAATAGAACCGCTCCCTCAACAGCATCTCCAGCTTCTTCCACCCGAAGTGGCCAGCACCATCATGGTATGCCCGCAGGACAGTAGCGACCTCAGCTTGAGGAACGATCAACTGGCATATTTTCTCATGGGTCTTCGGGTTGATCAGTTCACGGTACAGCCTCCCTTGGTGTAGGTAAAGCCGTTTTCGTTCTTTCCACAAGCGTTGGGCTTCGGCTGGAGCGGCAGGGTCTATTCCCATAGCACCTTGTTCCACCAGAGTCTTGACAAGGCGGACAGCCGGCGCTTGGTCCTGGGCGTCCTGCCACTCTTGACTGGGCCGCGGGTCCAGATCCACCCTCTCCTGGCATACTTGTACCCTCTCAGTAGGCGGCTGGTGAAACGCAGGCAACTCGATCTCCTCGAGGTCGTCATCCTCGCACCCGTCTTCTGACAAATGGGGCATCCGGGAGAGTGCATCGGCATTTATGTTGACACGACCAGCTCGGTACTTTATGGTGAAATCATAGTTGGCTAGCCGGGCTACCCACCGCTGCTCCAGCGCGCCCAACTTGGCCGTGTTCAGGTGAGTCAGCGGATTGTTGTCCGTAAACGCGGTGAAGGTTGCTGCCGCCAAGTAGTGGCGGAACCGCTCCGTGATAGCCCATACCAACGCCAATAGCTCGAGCTTGAAGGAGCTATAGTTCTCGGGGTTCCTTTCGGTCGGCCGGAGTTTTCGGCTAGCGTAGGCAATCACCTTCTCCTTCCCATCCTGGACCTGGGATATGACCGCTCCTAGCCCCACGTTACTGGCGTCCGTGTGGAGGATGAACGGGCGCCCATAGTCAGGGTACGCCAGGACCTCTTCTCCGGTCAAGGCCGCCTTCAACTGGCAAAAGGACTCCTCATGCTTGTCCTCCCACGACAGTGGGGCTCCAATGGGTCTGCCACCTTTGGTCTGTCCCACGAGGAGATCTTGCATGGGGGCAGCCATCTTCGTGTACCCCTTTATAAAGCGCCGATAGTACCCCACCAGACCCAGGAACTGCCTTACTTCCCTCACTGTAGTTGGTCTCGGCCAGCTCTGGATGGCAGTAATCTTCTCAGGGTCGGGGGCGACACCATCCGCACTCACCACATGCCCTAGGTACTGCACTCTGGGTTTCAGCAGGTGGCATTTTGAGGGCTTCAACTTCATCCCGTACTTGGCAAGGGACGCGAACACCTCGGCCAGGTGCTCCAGATGGGCTTCATACGTCTGGGAATAAACAATCACATCATCCAAATACAGCAGGACGGTCTCAAAGTTTAAATGTCCCAGACAGCACTCCATCAACCGTTGGAAGATCCCGGGGGCATTGCACAGCCCAAACGGCATGCTATTGAATTCGCAGAGCCCCATCGGGGTGGTGAAGGCGGTCTTCTCCCGGTCCTCTGGGGCCACGGCCACTTGCCAGTATCCGCTGGTGAGGTCAAGGGTCGAGAAGTAGTTTGCAGTTCTCAGGGCAGCCAAAGACTCTTCAATACGAGGTAATGGATAGGCATCTTTATTGGTTATCTGGTTGATCTTCCGGTAGTCCACACACATCCGCATGGTACCATCCTTCTTCTTGACTAGTACCAACGGAGCGGCCCAGGGACTACAACTGTCCCGAATAACCCCTGCCTCCTTCATATTCCTCAACATATCTTTGGCACACTGGTAATGTGCAGGGGGAATAGGTCTATACCTCTCTTTGATAGGGGGATGTTCACCCGTGGGAATGTGGTGTTGGACTCCCTTGATCTGCCCAAAGTCTAGGGGGTGCTTACTGAAAACCTGTTCGTACTCCTGCACCACCCTGTGTACCCCTGCCCTGTGATGTGTAGGGGTATCATCAGTGCCTACATGTAGCTGTTGGTGCCACTCCTTTGTGTCCCCCTGGGGTGGGGAAGTGCTGGTGGTAGGTGGGAGTGTGGATGGACTGGCTTCATGGATAGTGTGAGGGTCCAGGGTGAGCAGTTTGGCAATGGTGGCATACCGGGGGAGCCTGACTTCTTCCTCCCCACAGTTCAACACTCTCACAGGCACTCTCCCTTTCTTCACATCCACCACCCCTCGGGCGGCCACTACAGTGGGCCAGTGCTCGGAAGGCATGGGCTCCATCATCGCAGGGTAGTCACGCCCCTGAGGCCCTACTGCTGCCCTACACCAGATCATCATCTCACTCCTAGGGGGCACAGTCAATGGAGTAACATCCATCACTCTCACTCCACCAATCTCCCCTCCTGTTGAGCTTACATGCTGGCGGTACATCAGGGCGCGGATCTCACGCTGCACAGCCCTCTGCCGGCTCCCTGCCGCTGTGGCGGCTAGCTGTTGCAATAGGGTCAACACATCAGCCATGCAGTGTTCCATCACATTGGTTCCCAGCACTATTTTCGGGTTATGATCACTGGGTTCATTCATGATCACAATCATACCCTGGTGTTGCAGTTCAGCTTGCCCCACTGTCATAGCCACTTGTTTATACCCCACCTGGGTCAATGGAAGTCCATTAGCGGCAATCAAAGTTATACTATTGTCTGGAGGCGCCAGCTCGTCTGTGGCCCAATACCGCTGATACAACGTGTACGGTATGGTAGTTACCTGTGATCCAGTGTCCAAGAGAGCCATCACCGGTATGCCGTCCACAGCCACGGGGATGATAGGGCGGGCCCCGATATATCGGTCTCGCCAGTCCGGGGGGCCACGATGTTCTACTCCTGAGGATTGGCCCGGGGCCCCAGGGGTTGCTCGTTTAACGGGCACTGTCGGTAGTAATGGCCCGGCTTACGGCACTTGTAGCAGATTGGAGGTCTGCTCCGCGGGTTGTTAGCACTTCCCCGCTGCATCCAGGGAACATCTTCGGGACTGTCAGCAAGCTGTATCTGCGCTGGAGGCTGAGATCTGGTCAGAGGTTGCAGTGCAGCAAGGATTTTGGCAAGGTCTCCGTCCATGCGACGGACCTGGGCTGCCAGCTCCTCTACTGTGCTGCTCGGGGCTGCAGGTATTAAAGAGGTTGGTTTGGCTGAGGCCGCCACAACGGGAGCTGTCTCGACGGGCCACGGGACGGGTTCCAGAACTTCAGCAGCTGGGGGCTGTAGTGCCTTGATAGCCCGCTCCTTTAACACAGCAAAGTCCACATCAGGGTGTTCCAGGGCCCACAGCCAGAGTTGTTTACGATCCTCAGGGGACCTCATCCCCTGCGCAAATTGCTCCACTAACATCTTGTTGCTATCCGCCTCATTAATAGAGTTCACCCGCTTCAGCGTGCGGAGGGCGGTCTGCAGACGTAGAGCATAGTCCCGAATGCTATCCCCAACTCGTTGCCGGCACTGGTAAAACTGCATCCTCAGCTCAGCTTCAGTCCGGGTCTCGAAGGCAGCCTGTAGCTTCTCAAAGATGGTGGCTACAGAGAGCCGGTCCCCCTCGGCCCAGATCTCCGCTTCCTGCTCCGCCGCACCGGTTAACTGGCCTAGCACTATCGCTGCACGTTGCTTATCAGTCAGGGGGTACAGCTCTAGCAACGGGTTAAGCTTTTTCCGGAAGGCCTGTAGAGCATCCGGTTTTTCGTCATACTGCGGGAGCCAGGCAGCTCCGGGCGCATAGGGCAAGGAAAACGGCATGACCTGAGCAAGCGTGGGGGCCGCGGCACCTCCCGCCGGTACGGCCGGGACCTGGGCAGTCCCATTCCCATCCGCGGGTGCCGCTGCGGCTGCGACCACTGCTCCTCCAGCGGCTCCGTCGGGCGCAGACATCTTGTTTCCGTCCCCCTTAGCTCTTTCCGGCCCCTCCTCTCTCGGGGCGGAGTTTTGGCCTTCGCGCCTCTACTGCTCGAGAAGACGCTCGAGCGGGAACTTTTCGCGCCAAGGATGGCGGCTTCTGAAATTTTTCTGCCGGATGCCTCCGGCGGTAACAAGGCGCACCTCTACCAGACGGCAGAGCGGTAAGATTCTGTTCGTGATGCCAAGTTGTCGCGGGTGGGGAGGAGGGTGTCAGCACACTACGCTCACCCCCTTCTGCTCGGGGCCGGCGGCTGCTGCTCTGTGGTGGCTCGAGCAGTGGGCCGGATCCCAGGGGTTTCTCGAGCGACACTCCTCGCCCGTGAGTGAAAGGGGGGTTGTTGGGTGTGGGGATGATTATTGTCCGTGACGCCACCCACGGTTGTGGTGATTTCACCACCGCTGCTCTATACGGGGCTCCCGGGGATGGTGATGCGGAGCAGCCAGGTGTTATGTTGCCCCTCCGTGGGTAGGGGTTGGTGATCCCGGGGCCCGGTGATGGAGATGGAGGTGCAGGGCCTGGTGGGCGCAGGGACACGGGGGCAGCGCTGTGCCTTGCGGCACTGTGGTACTCACTCAGCCTGAGACGTGACACAGTTTTTACGGTAAACCAAACGGCTGGATAGACGGTCCCACGGACGGCTGCACTTGCTCTCCCAGTAGGTGACGGTGATGTCCCTTTTCCTTGCACCTTGGTGTACTTGTGGTTGCGATGGGTCCCCACCGGTAACCCGCTCCCCGGCTTCAAGCTGGACCGGGGGAGCTCTACTCTTTGCCCGCAGGCGCTGGCCCTGGGGAAACTGGTGCCTTGGCGGTGGCGGTGTCTCCCCTGTAATGGTTGAGCTGTTGCCTTCAATCGGGACTTTGTTGTTGGGGGATCTGCGTCCCCGTCACTGACGGATTCGGCAAATTTGGCGACTCCTAGCCTTGCCGGGGTCCGAGAGGCCCCTGCCCTGGTGCTGACTGTCCTTCGGAACACTGCTCCAGACCGCCGGGCACACAGCCAACGGGGTCCTTCCAGGAACTTCCAAACGGTCCCCCTCCAGACAGTCACCGCCGTTGCTGACCTTGCTGATCTGGCCCTACACAAAGCTGGACCCTTCAGGCTTTCCTTCCTTCTTGTCACCTCACTTGCTTTCCTCCTTTCCACTTTTCTTCCTTCACTTTCACTTAACTCTTTACTTTAGCCCTGTCTGGGCTACTCCTCCACTCCTTCCACTTCCTCCTCCTGACTCTATCTGCCTGGTTTTCCCGCCTCCAGAGCTGTGTCCTCCTTGGTGGGTGGAGCCAACCGCCTGGCCCACCCCCTGGTGTGAATCATCAGCCTCTGGAGGAAGGCAACAAGGATTTCTGGTTAGCTGTGGTGTGCCTAACTGGGATGTAGGGTGTGGTGGTGTGTGACCTGTGTCCCCTGGCTTGCCCAGGGCGACACATTCCCCCTTAGCAAAATGCAGACCGTCCGCGGGCTGCCGTCCAACACCGGTTTTATTTTTCTGAAAAGGATAACATGGTAACGGTAACACATATATACATTTTTAATAATAACTCTTCCCAAGACGGGAGGCACATTTCTTTTAACGTTGCAAACGGTTTACCGTTACGGTTTCCGCTCTCTCCCACCCAAGCAACCTGGCCCTGATGCTGCCCCTAAAACCCAGGCAGCACCCCTTGACCCACAGTCCAGCACACGGTACCCGAGCGGGATCTGTCCTTGCCCTCCAGAGGGTAGCCACCGGTTCCTTTGGTGGCTGGGCCCTAGCCTGCTCTGCTGAAGGCCCTCCCTCCAACCTGCCTCTCCGGAGGCGGCATTGCGGAAACGGTAACGGTAAACAACATATTTACAAGCCACTAACGTTTGTGGTTGCCCTGCAAGTTCACGGGCTTGTCCATGGATAGTTCCCATGCAAAACAACTTTAACGGTCCCCACGGGGACAACGGTGCCGGCTCCAGCCGGTTGCAAATCACGGAGCAAATCAGGTAAAACTTCGGTAATCATCATTTTTCATCATTTTCAACTTTTTCAAACTTTTCAAACAAACAAACACTCCTTTACATTTGCGGACCCCTTTTACTTATAGAACGGTCTCCCGGTACCTAAGTGGGGGTCTACCTAGGTTGGAACGGGTGGACCTTCGGGGCCCGGTGTCAGTGTTGCTAGACAGCGGGGTAGAGGGAACAATCGGTTCCTCCTCCCTGCTATAGTGTGGAGCAGGCGGAGGTGTAGGGGGGCTAGGTACAGGTTCATCCCTGGGCACTGGCACTGGTTCTGGCTCACGGTTAACCGCTTCCACTACTTCTTCATCCACGGGTTGTGGGAACAGTATCACTGGAAGAATCACCGCGCCGTTCTGTGTAGGCCAGTTTGCTGGGAAGTCACCCATTACAGTGTGGATTACCTCTGCTGCCTTCTCCACTGGTGGAGGAACCAGTACTTCAGCCTCTGCCTTCAAAGCTGGGGGGCATTTTTTTAGATGGTCCCGAGAAACTGTGGCTAGGGTGCCCCCTTGGTCACGACTGATCTGGTAGGTCTTCCCATCTCCCCATTCTGTGGGTTGTATGACGTAAGGGACTTGCTCCCACTGATCATCCAGCTTGTGGGCTTTTCTCTTCCGTTTCAGCACCACATCTCCTGGCTGGAAAGGACCTGCGGGCGCCTTCTGATTGAACCGGTGCTCTTGCTGCTCTCGACTTCGACTGAGGTTTTTCTCCACATACTCCTGGATTTGCCGGTACTGTGCCCTCCTCCGACTTTCCCACTCCGCCGTTGAAGGGAGTGCTTCCGGGGCTTCCAACCCCATCTCCAGATCCACCGGCAGGCGGCCAGGCCGAGCCCTCATCAGATACGCTGGGGTGCACTTCGTCGAGCTAGACGGGATGTTATTGTACATGTCGACCAAGTCAGGTAGCTTTTCCGGCCACATGTTCCGTTCTTCTAGCGGTAGCGTCTTGAGGAGCCCCAGGACCAAGTGGTTCATTTTCTCGCACATGCCGTTGGTTTGGGCGTGGTACGGAGTGGTCCGGATCTTCTTGCAGCCGTACAACTGGCAGAATTCGTGAAACACCTCTGCTTCAAAAGCCGGGCCCTGGTCAGTCAGCACCTTCTCGGGGTACCCATGGGGTCGGCAAAAATAAGCCTGGAACGCTCGAGCAGCGGTTCGACCAGTTAGGTCCTTAACGGGGACTACCACCATAAATCTTGAGTAGTGGTCTACCATGGTCAATGCATAGGTGTACCCACTCCGGCTAGGGGTGAGCTTGACATGGTCCAGGGCGACCAGCTCCAGCGGCTGATGGGTGACTATGGGATGTAACGGTGCCCTCTGGCTAGTCTCGTCCTTTCTCCTCAGTGTACAAGGACCGCACTCTCGGCACCAGGCTTCCACCGATTCACGCATCCCACTCCAATAGAACCGCTCCCTCAACAGCATCTCCAGCTTCTTCCACCCGAAGTGGCCAGCACCATCATGGTATGCCCGCAGGACAGTAGCGACCTCAGCTTGAGGAACGATCAACTGGCATATTTTCTCATGGGTCTTCGGGTTGATCAGTTCACGGTACAGCCTCCCTTGGTGTAGGTAAAGCCGTTTTCGTTCTTTCCACAAGCGTTGGGCTTCGGCTGGAGCGGCAGGGTCTATTCCCATAGCACCTTGTTCCACCAGAGTCTTGACAAGGCGGACAGCCGGCGCTTGGTCCTGGGCGTCCTGCCACTCTTGACTGGGCCGCGGGTCCAGATCCACCCTCTCCTGGCATACTTGTACCCTCTCAGTAGGCGGCTGGTGAAACGCAGGCAACTCGATCTCCTCGAGGTCGTCATCCTCGCACCCGTCTTCTGACAAATGGGGCATCCGGGAGAGTGCATCGGCATTTATGTTGACACGACCAGCTCGGTACTTTATGGTGAAATCATAGTTGGCTAGCCGGGCTACCCACCGCTGCTCCAGCGCGCCCAACTTGGCCGTGTTCAGGTGAGTCAGCGGATTGTTGTCCGTAAACGCGGTGAAGGTTGCTGCCGCCAAGTAGTGGCGGAACCGCTCCGTGATAGCCCATACCAACGCCAATAGCTCGAGCTTGAAGGAGCTATAGTTCTCGGGGTTCCTTTCGGTCGGCCGGAGTTTTCGGCTAGCGTAGGCAATCACCTTCTCCTTCCCATCCTGGACCTGGGATATGACCGCTCCTAGCCCCACGTTACTGGCGTCCGTGTGGAGGATGAACGGGCGCCCATAGTCAGGGTACGCCAGGACCTCTTCTCCGGTCAAGGCCGCCTTCAACTGGCAAAAGGACTCCTCATGCTTGTCCTCCCACGACAGTGGGGCTCCAATAGGTCTGCCACCTTTGGTCTGTCCCACGAGGAGATCTTGCATGGGGGCAGCCATCTTCGTGTACCCCTTTATAAAGCGCCGATAGTACCCCACCAGACCCAGGAACTGCCTTACTTCCCTCACTGTAGTTGGTCTCGGCCAGCTCTGGATGGCAGTAATCTTCTCAGGGTCGGGGGCGACACCATCCGCACTCACCACATGCCCTAGGTACTGCACTCTGGGTTTCAGCAGGTGGCATTTTGAGGGCTTCAACTTCATCCCGTACTTGGCAAGGGACGCGAACACCTCGGCCAGGTGCTCCAGATGGGCTTCATACGTCTGGGAATAAACAATCACATCATCCAAATACAGCAGGACGGTCTCAAAGTTTAAATGTCCCAGACAGCACTCCATCAACCGTTGGAAGATCCCGGGGGCATTGCACAGCCCAAACGGCATGCTATTGAATTCGCAGAGCCCCATCGGGGTGGTGAAGGCGGTCTTCTCCCGGTCCTCTGGGGCCACGGCCACTTGCCAGTATCCGCTGGTGAGGTCAAGGGTCGAGAAGTAGTTTGCAGTTCTCAGGGCAGCCAAAGACTCTTCAATACGAGGTAATGGATAGGCATCTTTATTGGTTATCTGGTTGATCTTCCGGTAGTCCACACACATCCGCATGGTACCATCCTTCTTCTTGACTAGTACCAACGGAGCGGCCCAGGGACTACAACTGTCCCGAATAACCCCTGCCTCCTTCATATTCCCCAACATATCTTTGGCACACTGGTAATGTGCAGGGGGAATAGGTCTATACCTCTCTTTGATAGGGGGATGTTCACCCGTGGGAATGTGGTGTTGGACTCCCTTGATCTGCCCAAAGTCTAGGGGGTGCTTACTGAAAACCTGTTCGTACTCCTGCACCACCCTGTGTACCCCTGCCCTGTGATGTGTAGGGGTATCATCAGTGTCTACATGTAGCTGTTGGTGCCACTCCTTTGTGTCCCCCTGGGGTGGGGAAGTGCTGGTGGTAGGTGGGAGTGTGGATGGACTGGCTTCATGGATAGTGTGAGGGTCCAGGGTGAGCAGTTTGGCAATGGTGGCATACGGGGGGAGCCTGACTTCTTCCTCCCCACAGTTCAACACTCTCACAGGCACTCTCCCTTTCTTCACATCCACCACCCCTCGGGCGGCCACTACAGTGGGCCAGTGCTCGGAAGGCATGGGCTCCATCATCGCAGGGTAGTCACGCCCCTGAGGCCCTACTGCTGCCCTACACCAGATCATCATCTCACTCCTAGGGGGCACAGTCAATGGAGTAACATCCATCACTCTCACTCCACCAATCTCCCCTCCTGTTGAGCTTACATGCTGGCGGTACATCAGGGCGCGGATCTCACGCTGCACAGCCCTCTGCCGGCTCCCCGCCGCTGTGGCGGCTAGCTGTTGCAATAGGGTCAACACATCAGCCATGCAGTGTTCCATCACATTGGTTCCCAGCACTATTTTCGGGTTATGATCACTGGGTTCATTCATGATCACAATCATACCCTGGTGTTGCAGTTCAGCTTGCCCCACTGTCATAGCCACTTGTTTATACCCCACCTGGGTCAATGGAAGTCCATTAGCGGCAATCAAAGTTATACTATTGTCTGGAGGCGCCAGCTCGTCTGTGGCCCAATACCGCTGATACAACGTGTACGGTATGGTAGTTACCTGTGATCCAGTGTCCAAGAGAGCCATCACCGGTATGCCGTCCACAGCCACGGGGATGATAGGGCGGGCCCCGATATATCGGTCTCGCCAGTCCGGGGGGCCACGATGTTCTACTCCTGAGGATTGGCCCGGGGCCCCAGGGGTTGCTCGTTTAACGGGCACTGTCGGTAGTAATGGCCCGGCTTACGGCACTTGTAGCAGATTGGAGGTCTGCTCCGCGGGTTGTTAGCACTTCCCCGCTGCATCCAGGGAACATCTTCGGGACTGTCAGCAAGCTGTATCTGCGCTGGAGGCTGAGATCTGGTCAGAGGTTGCAGTGCAGCAAGGATTTTGGCAAGGTCTCCGTCCATGCGACGGACCTGGGCTGCCAGCTCCTCTACTGTGCTGCTCGGGGCTGCAGGTATTAAAGAGGTTGGTTTGGCTGAGGCCGCCACAACGGGAGCTGTCTCGACGGGCCACGGGACGGGTTCCAGAACTTCAGCAGCTGGGGGCTGTAGTGCCTTGATAGCCCGCTCCTTTAACACAGCAAAGTCCACATCAGGGTGTTCCAGGGCCCACAGCCAGAGTTGTTTACGATCCTCAGGGGACCTCATCCCCTGCGCAAATTGCTCCACTAACATCTTGTTGCTATCCGCCTCATTAATAGAGTTCACCCGCTTCAGCGTGCGGAGGGCGGTCTGCAGACGTAGAGCATAGTCCCGAATGCTATCCCCAACTCGTTGCCGGCACTGGTAAAACTGCATCCTCAGCTCAGCTTCAGTCCGGGTCTCGAAGGCAGCCTGTAGCTTCTCAAAGATGGTGGCTACAGAGAGCCGGTCCCCCTCGGCCCAGATCTCCGCTTCCTGCTCCGCCGCACCGGTTAACTGGCCTAGCACTATCGCTGCACGTTGCTTATCAGTCAGGGGGTACAGCTCTAGCAACGGGTTAAGCTTTTTCCGGAAGGCCTGTAGAGCATCCGGTTTTTCATCATACTGCGGGAGCCAGGCAGCTCCGGGCGCATAGGGCAAGGAAAACGGCATGACCTGAGCAAGCGTGGGGGCCGCGGCACCTCCCGCCGGTACGGCCGGGACCTGGGCAGTCCCATTCCCATCCGCGGGTGCCGCTGCGGCTGCGACCACTGCTCCTCCAGCGGCTCCGTCGGGCGCAGACATCTTGTTTCCGTCCCCCTTAGCTCTTTCCGGCCCCTCCTCTCTCGGGGCGGAGTTTTGGCCTTCGCGCCTCTACTGCTCGAGAAGACGCTCGAGCGGGAACTTTTCGCGCCAAGGATGGCGGCTTCTGAAATTTTTCTGCCGGATGCCTCCGGCGGTAACAAGGCGCACCTCTACCAGACGGCAGAGCGGTAAGATTCTGTTCGTGATGCCAAGTTGTCGCGGGCGGGGAGGAGGGTGTCAGCACACTACGCTCACCCCCTTCTGCTCGGGGCCGGCGGCTGCTGCTCTGTGGTGGCTCGAGCAGTGGGCCGGATCCCGGGGGTTTCTCGAGCGACACTCCTCGCCCGTGAGTGAAAGGGGGGTTGTTGGGTGTGGGGATGATTATTGTCCGTGACGCCACCCACGGTTGTGGTGATTTCACCACCGCTGCTCTATACGGGGCTCCCGGGGATGGTGATGCGGAGCAGCCAGGTGTTGTGTTGCCCCTCCGTGGGTAGGGGTTGGTGATCCCGGGGCCCGGTGATGGAGATGGAGGTGCAGGGCCTGGTGGGCGCAGGGACGCGGGCGCAGCGCTGTGCCTTGCGGCACTGTGGTACTCACTCAGCCTGAGACGTGACACAGTTTTTACGGTAAACCAAACGGCTGGATAGATGGTCCCACGGACGGCTGCACTTGCTCTCCCAGTAGGTGACGGTGATGTCCCTTTTCCTTGCACCTTGGTGTACTTGTGGTTGCGATGGGTCCCCACCGGTAACCCGCTCCCCGGCTTCAAGCTGGACCGGGGGAGCTCTACTCTTTGCCCGCAGGCGCTAGCCCTGGGGAAACTGGTGCCTTGGCGGTGGCGGTGTCTCCCCTGTAATGGTTGAGCTGTTGCCTTCAATCGGGACTTTGTTGTTGGGGGATCTGCGTCCCCGTCACTGACGGATTCGGCAAATTTGGCGACTCCTAGCCTTGCCGGGGTCCGAGAGGCCCCTGCCCTGGTGCTGACTGTCCTTCGGAACACTGCTGCAGACCGCCGGGCACACAGCCAACGGGGTCCTTCCAGGAACTTCCAAACGGTCCCCCTCCAGACAGTCACCGCCGTTGCTGACCTTGCTGATCTGGCCCTACACAAAGCTGGACCCTTCAGGCTTTCCTTCCTTCTTGTCACCTCACTTGCTTTCCTCCTTTCCACTTTTCCTCCTTCACTTTCACTTAACTCTTTACTTTAGCCCTGTCTGGGCTACTCCTCCACTCCTTCCACTTCCTCCTCCTGACTCTATCTGCCTGGTTTTCCCGCCTCCAGAGCTGTGTCCTCCTTGGTGGGTGGAGCCAACCGCCTGGCCCACCCCCTGGTGTGAATCATCAGCCTCTGGAGGAAGGCAACAAGGATTTCTGGTTAGCTGTGGTGTTCCTAACTGGGATGTAGGGTGTGGTGGTGTGTGACCTGTGTCCCCTGGCTTGCCCAGGGCGACACACTCTCACTTGTAAAGCGCCATGGAATAAATGGCGCTATAATAATAAATAATAATAATAATAATAATAATAATAATAATAATGTGATGCCACAATTTATCTGTGCACTTTCAAAAAGCAGCACAAAGGTGGAAGATACATTTCAGTCTATGGGTGGTGCATTTTAGTTACCTCGACAGACAATGGCTAAAATGAGAGAATATATGTATATAGGTAGAGGGACTGTGACTAAGGCCCCCTTCACATGTCCGTTATAAAAATGCACGTTTTTCACAGTCTGTGTTGAAGATGTGTATGGCCCATCCATGTGCCATGATTTTGGCACATGTGTGTTCTCTGTGTGCTATCAGTGATAGCACATGGAGATCAGGAGCTTTTTACTCACCTGTTCCTGCTGCTTCTTCCAGGTCCGCAGTGCAGTGAATATTCTTGAGCATAATGAGCACGCCCTGAAGCAAGTGACAGCAGAACCGAAGACAGCAATGCCAGAGACAGGTGAGTATAGAAAATAATTTTATTTCAAAGACCCGAGTTTTCTCCAGTAGGTATCACACTGATGTCACATGGATCAGATCAGTGTGTGGTATGTGTGACTTCAATGCTGCCAGAGAACACATAGACAGACACACATGTGCACCACACGTCCGTGAAAAAACTCTGATGTGTGCACAGACCCATGGATTTTAATGGGTCTCCGGTATGTATGAAAATTCTCGTCATACGTACCAGAATCACGGACTTGTGAAGGGGGCCTTATCGACGGCTGTGGACCTGTAATATAAAACCTTGTGCTTATTTCCTAAAGTACACAGTTAAATTGTCCATCCAGCTCTTGTGCAAGTGGCCTGACCTCATACTGGTCACCTATTTATTTCATATAGTCCTACATTTTCCATGTATGTGGCCACCGCGGCATCTGTAAATGTACAGTATATTGACTGATAGACCCTGAGATCCCATGTTGGATTCCATTTTGTCCCCATTCTGTGTAATAGCCCGGTATATAGAAATAATGATTAAACGCTCACAGTGTGTGACACCAGGAGATGATGACGTCGGCTTCTGTCAGGATCAGCCGCCTCGGAATCTCCTTGATACTAGACCCTCTAGTGGCTGACTGGCTGACATTACTCACAGCTACAGGAGGAGATTTACTATGAAGACATCACAATCACCGCCGCTCCTTCCTTGGGCAACAGCAGATTCCTTCAAACAAGAGTGACATTTCCCAACCTGGCGGACACAAGTCCTGTCACCTCAGACGTCTGGATTATCATTATTGCCACATTACGCTTGTATGGGCTGTGAAAAATTATGATTTCTGTCACGAAAAACCTCTAACTATATATATTTTGTTTATCCTTTTTTGGTATTTGGCACTGGTAAAACTTTATTGATAAAGTAATGTGCGGATTACATACGTTTTTAAGTGAATTTCGCAAATATACATTTTTTGTCTGCAGATTTTCCTTGTCTCATTCAAGGCTATGCAGAAAATCTGCAAATAAATTATAGCAAGAAAAATTGACATCTGAGGCCATATGCACACCTTCTGTATTTGGTGAGATTTTTACCTCAGTATTTGATTAGTTTTTTACCTCTGTATTTGATTTTTACCTCAGTATTTGAATCATTTTTTTACTTCAGAATTTGATTTTTTACCTCAGTATATGATTTTTACCTCATTATTTGATTCATTTTTCTACCTCAGCATTTGATTAGTTTATTACCTTAGTATTTGATTTTTACCTCAGGACTTGATTCATTTTTTTACCTTAGTATTTGATTCATTTTTTTATCTCAGTATATGATTTTTATGTATTTGATTCATTTTTTTTACCTCAGTATTTGATTTGTTTTTTTACCTCAGTATTTGATTTTTACAGGGAAAAAAAAAAGAAAAAATGCACGGTTTTGCTGCGCTGCTCAGAAAGGTAGTGATAAGGTTATTTGGGATGTATATTTATTAATAAATCTACATCCCAAATAACCTCATCACTACCTTTCTGAGCAGCGCAGCAAAACCGTGCATTTTTTCTTTTTTTTTTCCCTGCATCATTATCTCCCTATGGGAGCTCACGGGGCTGCTGCAGCCAGAACCAGGATCGTACTATCCGTTTGAATCTAACACCAGGGGCTGGGGAATCACCGCATCTGTGATCATGGGACCGTCCGACCCGGAGGAGGAGCTGCTATCAGACGTCGGTCCGGCGGCTGCACACTGCACGTGGAAACCCCGATCGTGTGAGCAGAGTCCTGCGGAGTCAGGAGGACTGGATCCCTGCTGACAAGGAGCGGTGAACTTGCGATCCCCCTTCAATACCACTAACAGTGTTGTACCTGACGTACAACACTATCAGGTGAGTGTGCACCTCACATTGTACATACCTCGGTACATTAAGATCCCACACAGGAGCGCCCTCTCTCTCTTTATTTATTTGATTTTTACCTCAGTATTTGATTTGTATTTTTACCTCAGTATATGATTTTTACCTCAGTATTTGATTTTTAGGCAATGTGCGCACTAGAAAGTACCTTTTTCTTAAGGAAAATCCAGACCCACTTAAAGAATCCCGCGGTAAAAAAATGCAGGGAAATCTGTATGCGGTTTTACCGCGGATTTTCCGCAGGTTGGTCCCTGCGGATTTTTACCATTATCTATGGCAAAAACCGCAGGTACCTGCAAAAAAGAAGTGACATGCTCATTAATTCCGCAGTGGAAAATCCACGGGTATAAAAAAACGCAGTGTGAGCACAGCATTTTTTAAAACCCATAGGATTTGCTGGGGAGTGACTGCAGCAATGTTATACACATTTTCTACAGCAAATCTGCAGCAAAATCTGTGGTAAATCCGCAGCGTGCGCACATAGCCTAACCTCAGTATATGATTTTTACCTCAGTATTTGATTCATTTTTTTTACCTCAGTATTTGATTTTAACCTCAGTATATGATTTTTAACTCAGTCTTTGATTTTTTATTTTTCTTCATCGTTCCTTATGGGAGACCCAAACCATGGGTGTATAGCTTCTGTCTCCGGAGGACACACAAAGTACTACACTCAAACGTGTAGCTCCTCCCTCCGGGCTATATACACCCCCTGGATGACAATCTAACCAGTTCAATGCTTTGTGTCAGGAGGATCACACACACACATGCATTCTCTGATTTTTTCATTTTTATTTTGATTTTAAAGATATGGACGAAAAGCGGGTCCAGTCTGGACTCCCGGCATGTCCCTTCTCACCCCACTGTGTCGGCGGTGCTGTTAAGGTTGACTTTACAAGGCTGGAGCCTTCACATGCCGCGCTCCTTCAACATCCTCTGAGAGGCTCTGGTTTGAAGTGGGAGCCGTCACGGTCCTCTCTGCTTGCAGGAGACCGGTCTCCATCCGCAGCCCTGTCTGGTTCCTGCTGGAAGGAGCGTTTAACCCCCCCTCAGGGACTGTCCCTGCATCTCAAAAGCTAAGTATTGAGACGTTTTTCAGGGGTCCCGGGTACTTTTATTAGGGGGAAAGTATGTCTTTTGTCTTTACTGTAAATTCCGGCCGGTTCTGGGGGTTTTCCCTGAGAACCGCGCCGAGGGTGCCTGCTCGTCGGCCGCATGTTAAAATCTAGGCCCCGGCTTCTGTTTGGGCCTAGTTTCGGTTTCATCTTCCCCTGCATGTCATTCATGCAGGGGAATAGAGTGGCGCCGCCCACCGGCCATCCAGCAGAGGGGAGGACACTCCTCTCTGAGGAGATGTTTCCCTCCCCTGCATCTCTCCTTAGCCCTCCAGTTTCTAATCTCCGCCCCCCCTCCTCCTCACAGCGCCATTTTCTCAGCGTTTATCACACTGATCGGCGCTGGCTGCCGAACCTGCTGCTTTCTAGGAAGGCTGACGCTTTACTGGGGGTCCGAGCTGTGGAATCCGGAGGGCACACAGAGAGCGGTCTGGTAAGCCACAACCTCTGGTTGTGGGCTTTATTTTACACTCTCAGGACATTCTACAGGAGTGTATTCTTACTGCAGAGCTTCCAACTCAGCAGCATGTCTGCACTAGAGCAAGGCTGCAAAGCTGTACGCTATATGCACTGCTTGTAAGCTCATTCTGCAGAGCCAAGCACATACCCACATTGTGATGCCTGTGCTAACATGGTTGTGTCTCAGCCTGGAGCCTCCTCAGGGGTTCCTCCGGCCGCTCCAGCCCCAGTGGCTGATCCCCCGGCTTGGGTAGCATCTTTTTCCAAAGCTATTTCCCAGTCTTTTGCCGACTCCAGGGACAGCTGTCCCGGACTCTGCTGACCATGCATCAGCCCTCTTCTCAGGGCGCCTCTGCTGCTCCGAGCTCTGCAGAGCTCTCAGAGCATGTCCTAGGACCCCGTCCCCCTAAACGGAGACGCAGGGACCCTTCTCCTTCCTCGTCCCACGGCTCTGATTCACGAGCCGAGGTGCAGGGCGAGGAGGATTCTTTTACTGTGGGCTCAGACGCTACCTCTATGTACCCCATTGTCTTGTCTGAGGGTGAGGCGGATGTTAGTGACTTGATTGCGTCCATTAACTCCGTACTGAACCTCAATCCACCAGAGTCAGAGGAACAAGCCTCTCTGGTAGAGATACACCAGTTTGCCTCACCTAAGAGAGCTAGGAGTACGTTTTTTTTTAACCACTCCACTTTTCAGGCCACTGTCACCAAGCCCAGGGCCTGTCCTGACAAACGCTTTCCGAAGCGTAGTTCTGATGACCGTTTTCCTTTTCCACCAGAGGTGGTTAAGGAATGGGCCCAGTCTCCAAAGGTAGACCCTCCGGTGTCCAGAATCTCAGCCCGCACAGTCGTAGCTGTGGCTGATGGCACTTCTCTTAAGGATCCCACTGACCGCCAGGTTGACCTTCTGGCCAAGTCTGTATATGAGGCGGCAGGAGCCTCCTTCTCCCCGTCTTTTTGCGGCAGTGTGGGCTCTTAAGGCAGTCTCTGCCTGTCTGGCGGAGATACATTCCCTCGCCAGGGACTCTATACCTGAGATGGATGCCTTAACTTCTCAAGCTTCGACTTTTTCATCCTACGCCATGTCTGCCATTCTGGAGGCTTCTCACCGCACGGCGGTGGCCTCCGTTAACTCCCTCGAGATCCGCAGAATCTTGTGGCTTCGGGAGTGGAAAGCAGACGCTTCCTCTAAGAAGTATCTTGAGAGTCTCCCTTTTGCTGGATCCCGGCTGTTTGGTGAACAACTGGATGAAATAATAAGGAAGCTACTGGCGGGAAGAGTACTTCCTTGCCACAAACTAAAACCAGGAAACCTGTCTAGGGCAGGAACCACTCGAGGTTTCGTTCCTTTCGTTCCTCTAACTGGTCACCCTCTAAGCCCTCAACCTCGTCCACTACCGCAGCCAAGGATCGTAAACCCAACTGGCGCGCGAAGCCGCGTCCTCAAAAGACCGGAGGAGCCGCTGCCACTAAGGCAGCCCCCTCTTGACTATCTGGCTGCGCCAGCAATGTCCTTGGTCGGTGGCAGGCTCTCCCACTTTGGCGACGTGTGGTTTCAACACGTCTCCGATCAGTGGGTGCGGGATATCATCTCCCACGGCTACAGGATAGAATTTTCTTCCAGCCCGCCAAACAGATTTTTTCTGTCCACCCCCCCTGCTCCAAAGCCGCCGTCTTCTCTCAGGCCGTGGCATCCCTGCAGGCCAACGGGGTAATTGTTCCGGTTCCCTCCCGGGAACGGTTCAGCGGTTTCTACTCAAACCTCTTTCTAGTCCCCAAGAAGGACGGTTCCTTCCGGCCCATCCTGGATCTCAAGCTTCTCAACAAGCATGTTCAGGTGCGCCGCTTTCGCATGGAATCCCTGAGATCGGTCATTGCCTCAATGACCCAAGGAGATTTTCTGGCATCCATCGACATCAGAGATGCCTATCTGCATGTGCCTATTGCGGTTTCACACCAGCGTTGGCTACACTTTGCAATCGGAGAGGAACATTTCCAATTCGTGGCTCTCCCCTTCGAGTTAGCCACGGCCCCTCGAGTATTCACCAGGGTCATGGCAGCAGTGGTTGCGGTTCTGCACCTCCAGGGGTTGGCAGTGATTCCTTACCTGGATGACCTTCTAGTCAAGGCCTCATCCAGTGCAGACTGCCAGCGGAGTGTCTCGCTCACTCTCGCCACGCTCGTTCAGTTCGGGTGGCTTGTCAACCTGCCCAATCCACTCTGACCCCGACCCAGGTACTTATGTACCTAGGGATGCAATTCGAGACTCTGCCGGCACTTGTCAAGTTGCCCTTAGTCAAACAGCAGTCCCTTCGTCTGGCGGTGCGCTCTCTGCTGAGGCACCGCCGTCATTCCATCAGGCACCTCATACAGGTGCTGGGTCAGATGGTGGCGTCAATGGAAGCGGTTCCCTTTGCCCAGTTCCATCTGCGTCCCCTGCAGCTGGACATTCTCCGCTGTTGGGACAAGCGGATCTCTTCCTTGCACAGGCTGGTGGCTCTGTCGCCACAGACCAGGAGCTCCCTTCAGTGGTGGCTTCGGCCCCTCTCTCTGTCACAGGGACGCTCCTTCCTGACTCCGTCCTGGGTGATCCTCACCACGGATGCCAGCCTCTCCGGTTGGGGAGCAGTATTTCTCCATCACCGAGCACAGGGCACTTGGACTCCGTCCGAATCAGCCCTCTCGATCAATGTGCTGGAGATCAGAGCTGTGTTTCTAGCTCTCCTAGCCTTTCACCACCTGTTGGCGAGCAGGCACATTCGAGTTCAGTCGGACAACGCGACAGCGGTTGCCTACATCAATCACCAGGGCGGGACTCGCAGCCGTCTGGCGATGTTGGAGGTTCAACGAATCCTCCAGAGGACGGAGGACTCCAAGTCCACCATATCAGCAGTCCACATCCCAGGCGTAGAAAACTGGGAGGCCGATTATCTCAGCCGTCAAACCGTGGACAGCGGCGAGTGGGCCCTGCATCCGGCAGTGTTCAGATCTATCTGCCGCAAGTGGGGCACTCCGGAAGTGGATCTAATGGCATCCCGGCACAACAACAAGGTTCCGGTTTACGTGGCTCGCTCCCACGATCCTCAAGCCTTCGCAGCGGACGCGCTGGTTCAGAATTGGTCCCAGTTCCGTCTGGCCTATGTGTTTCCCCCTCTAGCTCTCTTGCCCAGGGTTCTGCGCAAGATCAGAATGGAGGGCCGTCGGGTCATAATCATTGCTCCGGACTGGCCCAGGCGCGCTTGGTACCCAGACCTGCTCCGTCTGTCCGTAGGGGTGCCGTGGCATCTCCCGGACCGCCCAGACCTTCTCTCTCAAAGTCCGTTTTTCCGCCAGAATTCTGCGGCTCTCAGATTGACGGCGTGGCTCTTGAGTCCTGGATCCTGACGGCTTCAGGCATTCCCTCTGAGGTCATCTCCACTATGACTCAGGCTCGGAAGTCTTCTTCGGCCAAGATTTACCACAGGACTTGGAGGATTTTCCTGTCCTGGTGTCGCTCTTCCGACCATGCTCCTTGGCCGTTCTCCTTGCCGACCATCCTGTCTTTTCTACAGTCCGATCTACAGCTAGGACTGCCCCTCAATTCCCTCAAGGGACAGGTGTCGACTCTGTCGGTATTGTTCCAGCAGCGTATCGCCCGACTGGCTCAGGTGCGCACATTCATGCAGGGCGCATCTCACATCATTCCTCCTTACCGGCGGCCCTTGGATCCCTGGGACCTTAATCTGGTCCTCACGGCCTTACAGAAACCCCCCTTTGAGCCTCTCAGGGAGGTTCCTTTGTTTAGACTTTCACAGAAAGTTGTTTTTTCTAGTAGCCATAACTTCTCTCAGGAGAGTTTCTGATTTGGCTGCGCTCTCTTTGGAGTCCCCCTTTTTGGTGTTTCACCAAGACAAGGTGGTTCTTCGTCCGACTCCGGACTTTCTCCCTAAGGTGGTGTCTTCTTTCCACCTTAACCAGGACATTTCATTACCTTCTCTTTGTCCGGCCCCTGTGCATCGCTTTGAGAAGGCGTTGCATTCCTTAGATTTGGTGCGGGCGCTCCGAATCTATGTGTCACGCACCGCCGTTTTTAGGCGGTGCACCTCACTTTTTGTGCTAACCACTGGTCAGCGCAAGGGCCTCGCTGCTTCTAAACCGACCCTAGCTCGTTGGATTAGGTCGGCTATCACCGATGCCTACCAGTGTTCTCAGGTGCCCCCTCCGCCAGGGATTAAGGCGCATTCGACCAGAGCTGTCGGTGCCTCCTGGGCTTTCAGGCACCAGGCTACGGCTCAGCAGGTTTGTCAGGCTGCCACTTGGTCCAGTCTGCACACTTTTTCGAAGCACTACCAAGTGCATGCTCATGCTTCGGCAGATGCGAGCTTGGGCAGACGCATTCTTCAGGCGGCTGTCGCCCATTCGTGAAGTTAGGTTTTGTCTACTTCTCAGTTTGGTTTATTTCCCACCCATGGACTGCTTTGGAACGTCCCATGGTTTGGGTCTCCCATAAGGAACGATGAAGAAAAAGAGAATTTTGTTTACTTACCGTAAATTCTTTTTCTTATAGTTCCGACATGGGAGACCCAGCACCCTCCCTGTTGCCTGTTGGCAGTTTTTTGTTCCGTGTGTTTTCACCGGCTGTTGTTGGTAGACAGAGTTCCGGTTTTTCCGAGTTTTACTCTATCTCTACTTATGGGTGGATGTCCTCCTTCAGCTTTTGCACTGAACTGGTTAGATTGTCATCCAGGGGGTGTATATAGCCCGGAGGGAGGAGCTACACGTTTGAGTGTAGTACTTTGTGTGTCCTCCGGAGGCAGAAGCTATACACCCATGGTTTGGGTCTCCCATGTCGGAACTATAAGAAAAAGAATTTACGGTAAGTAAACAAAATTCTCTTTTTTTTTTTTACCTCAGTATTTTGTTTTTACCCCAGTATTTTATTTTTACCTCAGTATTTGCTTAGTTTTTTACCGCAGGATTTCATTTTTTACCTCAGTAATTGATTAGTTTTTTACCTCAGTATTTGTAGCCAAAACTGGGAGAGAAACAGAGGAAAAGTATAATAGAAACACGGGCACCACTTCTGGATTTTTTACCCACTTCTGGTTTTGGCTACAAATACTGAGGTAAAAAACTCCCCAAAATTCAAACACACCTCAGGTCAGTTTCCGCATCACAAAAAAACCCAAAAACCACAGTGGTCAGGAGATTTCTATAAATCACCTCTACTTTGCTGGAACAGTAAGACGCTGCGCTGTTTGCCCAATTAAAAATGTGGAAAAGATGCATCATGTACTCATTGTGTGAACTTCATCTTAGAGTGGATTTATAAGGTGAGGTTTTTTTTTTTTTGCAAAGATGGCGTATTTTCTATTATTTCCAGCAAAAAGCACGGCTCCAAAATGTTAACTTGGTCAGTAATAGAAAAGTGCATTTTTTGTGTGGCTCTTTTCATAGTTTTGGTGCGTTTATTGAGATTTCTAGCATTTTCTTCTAAAAGCAGTGTTTATCACAATTTTTTCCAAAGCATTACAAAAAAAACCCCGCTGTGTGTGAGGAAAGTCTTAGGCCCTGTGCGCACGCTGCGGATTTGCTGCGGAATTGCTGCAGAAAATGTGTCTAACATTGCTGCAGTCATTGCCCAGCAAATCCTATGGGTTTGAAAAAATGCTTGTGCGCACACTGCGTTTTTTTTATACCCGCAAATTTACCCGCGGATTTTCCGTTGCAGCATTAGGCTACTTTCTTCACACATCAGTTTTTTTTGCATCAGGCACAATCCAGCGTGTGCCTGATGCAATGGATCCGGCGCAGAACTTGCAAAAATGGATGCGCTGGATCCTTTTTTTTGACAGATCCAGTATACCTGATCTGTCAAAAAACGGATCCGGTGCATCCATTTTTTGCATCTGTTTCGTCCATTTTTTTTTTGCTGGATCCGTTTTTTTACAATAAATTGGAGCATGCTCAGTTTAAAAAAACGGATCCGTTGTCTGCATCCGTTTTTTGCTGCATTACGCCGGATCCGGTGTCCATAGCCTTCCATTGAAAATCACGCCGTATCGCGCTGGATCCGGCGCAATGCGTTTTTTTGTCAGAGACAAAAAACGTTACAAGAGACGTTCCATCCGGCCGCCACATTAGCCAATTACGACGGATCCGGCAAAAGCCAGATGCAACGCAAGGCCATGAGGCACAATCCGGCGCTAATACAAATCAATGGGGATAAAACGGATCCGGTGCCGGATCCATTTTATCCGTTTTTTTCCGGATTGTGCCGGATGGAAAAAAACTGATGTGTGAAAGTAGTCTTAATGAGCATGTAACTTCTTTTCCGCAGGTACCTGCGGTTTTTGACATAGATAATGGTAAAAACCGCGGGGACCAACTTGCGGCAAATCTCAGCAAAAACGCAGGTGCAGTTTTACCGTGGATTTTACAGTGGGTGCAGGATTCTTTCAGAGGGTTTGTTTTTTTTCTTAAGAAAAAGGCACTTTCTAGTGCGCACATAGCCTTAAGCTATGTTCACGTGACGCCCTGGACTAGCCAGGTAGTCACAGGTAGGCCCTTGCATAACACCAGTCCCACACAGGTAACACCAGCCAAACACATATACCCTAGTCACCTCCCTCAGTGCTTAATGGACACACCAGGGGGGCGGAGCCAGGCGGTTGGGGTACCGAACAGGGGAACCGACTGGAAACCGAAGCACACAGGGGGTACTCAGACCCTGAAACGAGGTCCAGAAGCCACTGGACTGAGTTAATTCAATGATTGAGGTCTGGACTATAGGTCCTTTCCCACCTAAGTCCCGACTGAAGACAGCAGCCCACCGAGGGGGATAGAAAGCCACCGCACAGACAGAGAGATCCCACGGGCCAGCGTCTGCGGGCAAAGGGGCTTTCCCGACACACATACCGCCGGGGAGCGGACTCCCGTCACTGAAGCGAAGGCAGTCTACATACACACTACACAGTGCAGGAGAAAGGCAAGGACCACCGAACCGGGTGGGGGACCAGACGCAGCCGGCTGCGGGCACCAACCACCATCATCTTGGTTTACCAGAGACTCTTGTGCATCAATCATAGTGAGTACAACTGTTGCGGGCGGAGGAGGGGACGCTGCACTCTCCCACTGCTCGGGTCTGGCTGCCGCTGCTGCTGTGGCCGCTGCTGCTTGGTGGCTCGAGCGATGGGCCGGATCCCGGGGACTCGAGCGGCGCTCCTCGCCCGTGAGTGAAAAGGGGTTTGGATTTATTGTCCGTGACGCCACCCACGGTTGTGGTGATTTTTGGTAACACCACCGCTGCTCTGTATGGGGATCCCGGGAGCGGTGACAGGGAGCAGCAGAGTTGTTAGTTCTCCCCTCCGTGGGTAGGGGTTGGTTGTCCCGGGGCCCAGTGATGGGGTGGAGGATAAGGGATGGCAGGCCAGGTGCGGGGCCTGGTGAGGTGCAGGGTCGCGGGGGGCAGCGCTGTGCCTCACGGCGTGGTGGTACTCACTCAGCCTGAGATGGTGACACAGTTCTCGGTAAAACACACGGCTGGAAAGACGGTTCCCACGGACGGCTGCTGTTGCTTTTCCCGGTAGTTAACGGTGACTGTCTCTTTCCCTGCACCTTGTGTAATGTTGGTAGCGATGGGTTCCCACCGGTAACCCGCTCCCCGACTTGGATATGGGCCGGAGGAGCCCCTCTTTGCCCGCAGGCGCTGGCCCTGAGAAACTGGTGCCTTGGCGGTGGCGGTGTCTCTCTCATACGGTTGGACTGTTGCCTTCACTCGGGACTTAGTTGTTTGGAAACCCGGAGGTCCCCTTCACTGACGGATTTGGCAAATTTACGGCAACTCCTAGCCTTGCCGGGATCCGAAAGGCCCCTGCCAATGGTGCTGGCTTCTCCTTGTGTACCGGTCCGGTACCGCCGGGTCACCACCCATCCACGGTCCTCACGGCACCTCCGATAGGCCACTCCTGCAGACGGTCACCGCCGTCTGCTAACCTTGCTGTCTCCGTCCGGGGCACACACCCGGACCAACTTCAGGCTCTTAAGCTGTCACTTTCCTCTTTTCACTTCCACCTCTCAAACTCAACTCCAACTAACTCTTCTGCACTCAAGTTCTGCCTGAGCTAAACTCTCCCTCAAAACTGCCTGTGTTTTCCCTCCTCCAGGACTGTGAACTCCTTGGTGGGTGGAGACCAACCGCCTGGCTCCACCCCTTGGTGTGGATATCAGCCCCTGGGGAAGGCAACAAGGATTTCTGGTCTAGCTTTGATGTGCCTAACCGGGGTGTAGGGTGTGGTGATGTCATTACCTGTGACCCCTGGCTTGTCCAGGGCATCACACAACTGTGCCCTCGGGCCGCGCACCGCCCTGCACCGACATACCATCCCAATCGGGTCCACAGAGGGGTTAACACCTTTGCTGCGCAACATCTCCCCCGGGTGCCTAGTATACAGCAGTGATGGTGTCCACATTCACCACAGCCCGTGGGTAGCGTCACAAACTTAACTAAAAACCACAGCCCCGGCCGTAAACCTAACCCCTACGTAGCGCCAGCATCCTTTCAGAGCGAAGTGACCCCGGGTCCGGAGGCTCGGCTGCACCCACCAACGAGCCCGGATCAGAGCAGCTCGGTTGCAGCCAAGCGCGGGGCGGTACATTCACACAGTGATTTATGCAAATCCATGATAATAAAACTCTCCTTTTTACAGTCCCAGCAAAGTCTATAAAATTTCTGAAATCTCATGCACACACAAACACCTGCAGATTTTTTCCTGACTGTTTTGACAAATACCTGCGGTTTTGGTCAGGTTTTCAAAGAACGAGTGTGACGCCCTGGGCAAGCCAGGGGTCACAGGTCATCACACCACCACACCCTACACCCCAGTTAGGAACACCAAGGCTACTAAAATCCTTGTTGCCTTCCTCCAGGGGCTGATGTTCACACTAGGGGGTGGGCCAGGCGGTTGGCTCCGCCCACCGAGGAGTACACAGCCCTGGAGGCGGGAAGAACCAGGAGAGAGAGTTTGGACAGAAGGAAAAAGGAAGCAAGATGAGTTGAGTGAAGTGAGGGAAGTGAAAGTGAGAGGAAGCAAGTTAGAGTTGGAGGGAGAAGTGGAAAGAACAGAGATTAGCTCAGGGGGAGCTTGAGTGAGGAGCTAAGTGAAGTGAAAGCTGAAGTAAAGTGGCAAGAACCAGTAGTAAAGCCTGAAGTTGGTCCGGCTGTGTGCAGGACAGTGTCAGCAAGGTCAGCAACGGCGGTGACAGTCTGGAGGGGGACTGCTCGGAGGTTGCTGGAAGGACCACGGACGGGTAGTGGCCCGGCGGTCTGGAGCAGTATACGAAGAACAGTCAGCACCAGGGCAGGGGCCTCTCGGACCCCGGCAAGGCTAGGAGTCGCCGTAAATTTGCCAAATCCGTCAGTAAAGGGGATGTCTGTCTCCAAACAACCAAGTCCCGATTGAAGGCAACAGTGCAACCATTGAGGAGAGACACCGCCACCGCCAGGGCACCAGTTTCTCAGGGCCAGCGCCTGCGGGCAAAGTAGGGCTCCTCCGGCCCATATCCAAGCCGGGGAGCGGGTTACCGGTGGGAACCCATCGCTACCAACACAGAAACATTAGGTGCAGGACAAAGGGACATCACCGTCACCTACTGGGAGAGCAAGTGCAGCCGTCCGTGGGAACCGTCTTTCCAGCCGTGTGTTTTACCGAGAACTGTATCATCGTCTCAGGCTGAGTGAGTACCACAGTGCCGCAAGGCACAGCGCGGCCCCTGCGTCCCTGCGCCCACCAAGCCCTGCATCTCCCAACTCATCACTGGGCCCCGGGATCACCAACCCCTACCCACGGAGGGGCAACACACCAACTGGCTGCTCCATACCATCCTTCCCGGGATCCCCATACCGAGCAGCGGTGGTGCTAACAAATCACCACAACCGTGGGTGGCGTCACGGACAATAAACTATCCCAAATCCCAATCCCCTTTCACTCACGGGCGAGGAGCGCCGCTCGAGTCCCTGGGATCCGGCCCATCGCTCGAGCCACCGAGCAGTGGCAGCAGCAGGCCGCAGTGCCAGCCGGACCCGAGCAGCAGAAGGGAGAGCGCGGCGTCCCCTCCTCCGCCCGCGACACGAGCATGCAATCCTTTGCAGCATTTTTGGTTTGTATTGAAAAAACAGACTTTATAGAAATACCGCTGCAAAAAGTCACAGAAAACGCTTAAAAAACCACACCAAATCTGCAGATGACTCCCAGGAGACATCCTGCCACAAGATTAGATTTAGGTCTGGAAATAAAACGTTGCAAAAATGCCCTGTGTGAACATAGCCTTACACGAAGAGTATTTGGTGCGTTTTTCTCTGCTGTGTACTTCTGTAAGCAAAAACAAAAAAAAAACCTTTTTAGGCTATGTTAACACAGGGCGTTGTTTTTGCATTTTTTTTTTTTTGCATTTTTTTTTGCCTCGGTTTTATGCAAATCCAAGCTAATAAAACTCTGTCTTCACAGTCCCAGCAAAGTCTATTAAATTCCAGAAATCTCATGCACACACACACAAAACATCTGCAGTTTTTTTCCTGACTGTTTTGTCACCCTTTTTGATCTTTGCTGCGTTTTTGAAAGAATGAGCATGTCAATTCTTTCAGCGTTTTCTTTCCGCGGTTTTGCCATGATTTTACCGCTGTTTTACTGCGTTGTTATACCCATAAAAATACATGAGGAAATTCAAAACCGCAGAAAAACCACAGGTGAATTCCTGTTAAAACCTGAGGTTTTGCTGCAGAAAAATACGGAGCAGAAAAATACGGAGCAAAAACGCCCTGTGTGAACAAAGCCTTTCAGTTCCAGCAAAGTATCGAATTTCTATAAATCTCATGCCCACTGTGATTTCTTTATGTGATGATGCAGAAAGTGAACTGCGGCATTTTTCCAATATGCAACATGTTAATGTATCTTGAGATAAATATACGTTTTGTGGATTTTCACCAAAGACTTGGATAAAATAGAAAATCCAAAAATCAAAAGACAAAAAAATGCATATATTCAGCACATGACTTTATCAATGAAGTTTTATAAAAGCCATCTAAGGTCCTGTGTGCACACTGCGTTTTTTGCAGCGTTTTTGGTGAAGAATCGGTGCAACTTGTGTTCATAAAATTCATGCAGTCCTTCCCCAGTAAAAGTCTATGAGAAATTCGAAATGCTGCTTCTTTTATCCCTATAGGTTTTGCTATAGTTTTTCTGCGGCAAATAGAAGTGTGTCGCCCTGGGCAAGCCAGGGGACACAGGTCACACACCACCACACCCTACATCCCAGTTAGGAACACCAAAGCTAACCAAAAATCCTTGTTGCCTTCCTCCAGAGGCTGATGATTCACACCAGGGGGTGGGCCAGGCGGTTGGCTCCGCCCACCGAGGAGTTCACAGCTCTGGAGGCGGGAGAAACCAGGCAGATAGAGTTTGGAGGAGGAAGTGGAAGGAGAGAGATTAGCCCAGGCAAGGCTCGAGTAAAGAACAGCTAAGAGGAGTTAAGGAAGTGAAAGTAGAAGGAAGTAAAGTTGTAAAGGAGGAAAGCAAGAGTGGTGACAGAGAGAAAGCCTGAAGTAGTCCAGCTGTGTGCAGGACAGGTCAGCAAGGTCAGCAACGGCGGTGACTGTCTGGAGGGGGACCGTTTGGAAGTTCCTGGAAGGACCGCGGACGGGTAGTGGCCCGGCGGTCTGGAGCAGTGTTCCGAAGGACAGTCAGCACCAGGGCAGGGGCCTCTCGGACCCCGGCAAGGCTAGGAGTCGCCATAATTTGCCGAATCCGTCAGTGAAGGGGACGTAGATCCCCCAACAACCAAATCCCGATTGAAGGCAACAGCCAAACCAGAGTAGGAGAGACACCGCCACCGCCAAGGCACCAGTTTCTCAGGGCCAGCGCCTGCGGGCAAAGAGTAGAGCTCCTCCGGTCCAGCTTGAAGCCGGGGAGCGGGTTACCGGTGGGAACCCATCGCTACCAACAAGTAAACAAAGGTGCAAGGAAGAGGGACATCACCGTCACCTACTGGGAGAGCAAGTGCAGCCGTCCGTGGGAACCGTCTTTCCAGCCGTGTGGTTTACCGTAAAAACTGTGTCAACGTCTCAGGCTGAGTGAGTACCACAGTGCCGCAAGGCACAGCGCTGCCCCCGCGTCCCTGCGCCCACCAGGCCCTGCACCTCCCGACCCATCACCGGGCCCCGGGATCACCAACCCCTACCCACGGAGGGGCAACACAACACCTGGCTGCTCCGCATCACCATCCCCGGGATCCCCCATATTGAGCAGCGGTGGTGAAATCACCACAACCGTGGGTGGCGTCACGAAGAATAAACAATTCACACACCCAACAACCCCCTTTCACTCACGGGCGAGGAGTGCCGCTCGAGAAACCCCCGGGATCCGGCCCACGGCTCGAGCCACCACTGAGCAGCAGCCGCCGGACCCGAGCAGAAGGGGTGAGCGTAGTGTGCTGACACCCTCCTCCCCGCCCGCGACAACTTGGCGTCACGAACAGGATCTTACCGCTCTGCCGTCTGGTAGAGGTGCGCCTTGTTACCGCCGGAGGTATCCGGCAGAAAAATTTCAGAAGCCGCCATCTTTGGCGCGAAAAGTTCCCGCTCGAGCGTCTTCTCAAGTAGTAGAGGCGCGAAGGCCAAAACCCCGCCCCGAGAGAGGAGGGGCCGGAAAGAGATAAGGGGGACGCGATGGCGGCTGGACGCATGTAGCTGCAGCTATAAAAGCAGGGACGCCAGGACTCTGCAGACATACCGTTCCTGGAAGAAGAAGCCATCATGTGGATGCCGTCCCGCGACACCGTAGCCCCCGCGCCTGGAACCGCGGCGTGGGTGGAAATCCGAACCGCGCAGCTCTACCAAAGGCTGCAGGTCAGGATGCAGCTCCTCATGGAGGAGTGGGAGACCGACATGGCGGACGTCATAGCCACCGTGCGGAGACGCGAGGAGGAAGCGGAGAAAGGGAGGGTGAGTGACCCACGTCCCGATGCCCTGGAAGGGCCGGTCATCGCGGCTGCGGGGCCCGGTCCAAGCCCTCTTCCCCCGTTGCCTCCCTCGCCACCCGTCTCGGAGGCCGTGACCCCGCCACTAGGCCTGCTACCACCGCAACCGGTAGCAATACCCGGCGTCCCCGCCCAGGCGGACCGACCTGTAGCCGGAGCCCGCAGTAAACCGGAGGTGTTACCGTGGAAGACTCCGAAGGTTGAACCGGAGGCATCCCCTGAAAAATCCCCCGAGCCGGAGCCGATGACCCGCTCCGAGCCGAAGGCCCAGCAGCGGAAAGCCCCTAGGCCCATCCCCCACACCTCGGCTGAGGTAGCGCCGGGTTGTTGCTGCAAGGCAGCGCCCAAGGCCAAGACACCGCGGGACATGCCGCCCAGATTCCTGACAGTGGGCAACATCCAAGATGTCCCGCGGGGCCCGACCCGTGCGCCGGCGCTGGCAGCAGCGCCGTATTGGGATAGGGAGCCGGTACCGCTGGGCCTGGAGATCGCCGAGAGGGAACGAAAGAAGGCCGAGCTGGTGGCCCGAGCTATCAAAGAAAAAGAGAATCTCCGACAGGCCACGTTCCGTGTCCGGGGTCCGTTGTACGAGGGGCAGGTGAGGCGGTTTGATGTCCGCCGGGGCTACGGGTTCATCTACGAGCCGGGCCTGGAGGCCGAAGTGTTTGTAGCCCGGCGGGATGTGAATGCCCACCTGCCTGAGGAGCATCCCGGCCGCAACCTAATGCCGGGAGACATCGTGCAATACACCCGGCACTGTGGGGAGCGGGGGTGGTTCGCGCTGGACGCTAACTTAAGGGGCAGCCAAGAGTCCCGAGTGAGCGCCGCGCCCCCTCCCTTGGAAGGAGCGCCTGAGCCTGAAAGTCTGGAGTAGGGCAGCGGATGCCCGTTGCACCGTCCCCGTTGGGACCACCATTTTGTTTGTTGTTTAAAAGTTTGAAAAGTTGAAAAATGATAAGAAAATGATTACCGAACAGTAACCAGATTGTCTTTGTGATTTGCAACTGGCTGGAGCCGGCACCGTTGTCCCAGTGGGGACCGTTTTAAAAGTTTTGCATGGAGGACTTTCCATGGACAAGCCCGTGAACTTGCAGGGCAACCACAGACGTTAGTGGCTTGTAAATAAGTTGTTTACCGTTACCGTTTTCCGCAATGCCGCCTCCGGAGAAGCAGGTTGGAGGGAGGGCCCTCAGCAGAGCAGGCTAGGGCCCAGCCACCAAAGGAACCGGTGGCTACCCTCTGGAGGGAAGGACAGATCCCGCTCGGGTACCGTGTGCTGGACTGTGGGTCAAGGGGTGCTGCCTGGGCTTTAGGGGCAGCATCAGGGCCAGGTTGCTTGGGTGGGAGAGAGCGGAAACCGTAACCGTAAACCGTTATGCAACGTTTAAGAAATGTGCCTCCCGTTAAGGGAAGAGTTTTTTAAAAATGTACATATGTTATTTTACCATGTTATCTTTTACAGAAAAATAAATCCGGTGTTGGACGGCAGCCCGCGGACGGTCTGCATTTTGCTAAGGGGGAATGTGTCGCCCTGGGCAAGCCAGGGGACACAGGTCACACACCACCACACCCTACATCCCAGTTAGGAACACCAAAGCTAACCAAAAATCCTTGTTGCCGTCCTCCAGAGGCTGATGATTCACACCAGGGGGTGGGCCAGGCGGTTGGCTCCGCCCACCGAGGAGTTCACAGCTCTGGAGGCGGGAGAAACCAGGCAGATAGAGTTTGGAGGAGGAAGTGGAAGGAGAGAGATTAGCCCAGGCAGGGCTCGAGTAAAGAACAGCTAAGAGGAGTTAAGGAAGTGAAAGTAGAAGGAAGTAAAGTGGTAAAGGAGGAAAGCAAGAGTGGTGACAGAGAGAAAGCCTGAAGTAGTCCAGCTGTGTGCAGGACAGGTCAGCAAGGTCAGCAACGGCGGTGACTGTCTGGAGGGGGGACCGTTTGGAAGTTCCTGGAAGGACCGCGGACGGGTAGTGGCCCGGCGGTCTGGAGCAGTGTTCCGAAGGACAGTCAGCACCAGGGCAGGGGCCTCTCGGACCCCGGCAAGGCTAGGAGTCGCCATAATTTGCCGAATCCGTCAGTGAAGGGGACGTAGATCCCCCAACAACCAAGTCCCGATTGAAGGCAACAGCCCAACCAGAGTAGGAGAGACACCGCCACCGCCAAGGCACCAGTTTCTCAGGGCCAGCGCCTGCGGGCAAAGAGTAGAGCTCCTCCGGTCCAGCTTGAAGCCGGGGAGCGGGTTACCGGTGGGAACCCATCGCTACCAACAAGTAAACAAAAGGTGCAAGGAAGAGGGACATCACCGTCACCTACTGGGAGAACAAGTGCAGCCGTCCGTGGGAACCGTCTTTCCAGCCGTGTGGTTTACCGTAAAAACTGTGTCAACGTCTAAGGCTGAGTGAGTACCACAGTGCCGCAAGGCACAGCGCTGCCCCCGCGTCCCTGCGCCCACCAGGCCCTGCACCTCCCGACCCATCACCGGTCCCCGGGATCACCAACCCCTACCCACGGAGGGGCAACACAACACCTGGCTGCTCCGCATCACCATCCCCGGGATCCCCCATATTGAGCAGCGGTGGTGAAATCACCACAACCGTGGGTGGCGTCACGGACAATAAACAATTCCCACACCCAACAACCCCCTTTCACTCACGGGCGAGGAGTGCCGCTCGAGAAACCCCCGGGATCCGGCCCACAGCTCGAGCCACCACTGAGCAGCAGCTGCCGGACCCGAGCAGAAGGGGTGAGCGTAGTGTGCTGACGCCCTCCTCCCCGCCCGCGACAGAAGCAGCATGTGACTTCTTTTCTGCAGATCCCTGCATTTTTCCCTGTATTTTGCCATTGATAATGTTTAAGAAACGCAAGGAGAAAAACGCACCAACACGCGATCAAAGCACATGTGTAGTGCCCCTGAGGCTTCAGTTGCCACAGGGCATTGCATTTCATTTAGGGTACAATGCTTGGTGATGAAGGAGTTAATCACTTGTGTTGTTTTTCACTTACAAACATCTAGCTATGAGTCACCACTTATGCAGGAAGACAGGCAATCTGGGGAAATCCAGGTTGCCAGGGCAACAGCCACTAAGAGTCATCCCACGGGTGGGGGCACTGAGTGAGGAAGAAACACACAAACAGATCCTAGTTAGAACAGTCTGAGACAGCGAAGGAATAACAGGCCCCCTGGGGGGAGTGCTACACTCAGCTCCCCTCAGGGGATGTGTGCTTAGGAGCTATCTCGGGAAAGCAGGAAAGAGTGCCAGAACATCATGGGACGTGTAGTACCAAGGCTACTATAGAGTGCTTCACACAGAGCTTCTATAGCTATGACCGGCCAGACTGGAAGAGGGCGAGAGACAGAGGTGACCGGTGGAGATGGTGAGACAGAGGAGACGTGGCAGCTGGGGGGGGGGCTTAACAGCTTCTACATTGCCAGCACAGTGGGGGTGCAGAACCCTCGGTTGGAGACACCTTCACGGACTAACAAATCTGCAGGGGTTGGGGATTTCATGTCCCATCACCCACCATCCACTTTCCTGGAGCAGAGTGACATATAGGATCCAGGGTCGGGTTTAGGCTATGTGCGCATGTAGCGTAATTTCATTAATTTACGCTGCGTCTAGCACTGCAGCGTAAATACATGCATCCTGCGTCCCCTGCACAATCTATGAAGATTGTGCATAATCCGTGTGCACAATGCTTTTTTGAACGCAGCGTTTTCAGAGTAAAAAATTTGACAAAATCTCTGCGTTCAAAAATGCAGCATGTCACTTCTATCGTGCACTTTGGATGCTGCTCCCACTCTGTCTATGGGAGAGGCAGCATACCAAGCACATGAATTTGGCATCTATTCTGCAAACACACTACATCCATTAAGCAGTGTCTCTGCAGCGATTTGAAGCGCACATGCGCACATGATATAGTGGGGATATCAGAGACATGGCTGGATGAGAGCTATGACTGGGCTGTTAATTTACAGGGTTATAGCCTATTCAGGAATGACCGTACAAATAAGCGAGGGGGAGGTGTGTGTCTATATGTAAAATCATCCTTAAAACCCATCCTGCGTGACAACATATGTGAGGGTACTGAGAATGTAGAGTCCCTATGGGTGGAGATAAGGGGGGGAGAATGAATAATAAAATACTGATAGGGGTGTGTTATAAGACGCCGAATATTATGGAAGAGGTAGAGAATCTCCTCATAAAGCAAATTGATAAAGCAGCGAGTCTCGGAGAGGTAATTATTATGGGGGACTTTAACTATCCTGATATAAATTGGGGAACAGAAACTTGCAGTTCCAGCAAAGGAAATAGATTTTTGATAACAATGAAAGATAATTACCTTTCACAAATGGTACAGGACCCCACAAGAGGGGGAGCACTACTAGACCTTGTACTAACCAATAGGCCAGACCGCATATCAAATATACAAGTTGGGGGTTACTTGGGGAATAGTGATCACAAAATAATACGTTTTCATGTATTCTTTAGTAAGATGTATAGTAGAGGGGCTACAAGGACACTAAACTTCAGGAAAGCAAATTTTAAACGGTTGAGAGATGATCTTAGTGCAATAAACTGGGATGATGTACTAAGTAATAAAAGTACACAAAGCAAATGGGAGACTTTTATGAGCATCCTGAATAGGGCTTGTGCAGAAAATATACCCTATGGGAACAAACATGCTAGAAATAGGAGGAAACCCCTATGGCTAAATAGAGCTGTAAGGGAAGCAATAAAAGAAAAACAGAAAGCCTTAAAAGAATTGAAGAGGGTAGGTAGTGATGAGGCATTATATAATTATAGAAAATTAAATAAAATATGTAAAAAGCAAATTAAGTTAGCTAAGTTTGAGACAGAGAGACTCATTGCGAGAGAAAGTAAAAATAATCCTAAAATATTCTTTAACTACATAACCAGTAAAAAACTGAAAAGCGATAGTGTTGGCCCCCTTAAAAATAGTCTTGGTGAAATGGTGGAAGGGGATGAGGGTAAAGCCAACCTGCTGAATGACTTTTTTTCTACGGTTTTTATACAAGAAAATGCCATGGCAGATGACATGACCAGTGATGCCATAAATTCACCCTTGAATATTACCTGCTTAACCCAGCAGGAAGTACGCCGCCGCCTCGAAATCACTAAGGTTGACAAATCTCCGGGCCCGGATGGCATACACCCCAGAGTACTACAGGAATTGAGTTCTGTGATAGATAGACCATTATTTTTAATCTTCTCAGATTCCTTAATAACAGGGTCGGTACCGCAGGACTGGCGCATAGCAAATGTGGTGCCAATATTCAAAAAGGGGACAAAAACTGAGCCGGGAAATTATAGGCCGGTAAGTTTAACCTCTACGGTTGGTAAAATCCTTGAGGGTTTCTTGAGAGATGCTATACTGGAGTATCTCAAGAAAAATAACCTTATGACAGAGTATCAACATGGGTTTATGAGGGATCGATCCTGTCAAACTAATTTGATCAGCTTCTATGAAGAGGTAAGTTCAAGCCTGGACCAGGGAAATGCAGTGGATGTTGTGTATATGGACTTTTCAAAAGCTTTTGATACGGTGCCACACAAAAGGTTGGTACATAAAATGAGAATAATGGGGATAGGGGAAAATATGTGTAACTGGGTTAAAAACTGGCTCAGTGATAGGAAACAAAGGGTGGTTATTAATGGTACGTACTCGGACTGGGTCTCAGTTCATAGTGGGGTACCACAGGGGTCAGTATTGGGCCCGCTTCTTTTCAACATATTTATAAATGACCTTGTTGGGGGCATGCGGAGTAGAATTTCAATATTTGCAGATGATACTAAACTCTGCAGGGTAATCAATACAGAGGAGGATAATTTTATATTACAGGGAGATTTATGTAAATTGGAGGATTGGGCTGAGAAGTGGCAATTGAAGTTTAATGTAGATAAATGTAAGGTCATGCACTTGGGTAGAGGAAATAACATTTATGATTATGTACTTAATTGTAGAACACTGGGTAAAACAGACACAGAAAAAGACTTGGGTGTATGGGTGGATGGTAAACTTCACTTTAGTGGACAGTGTCAGGCAGCTGCTGCCAGGGCTAATAAAATAATGGGATGTATTAAAAGAGGTATAAGTGTTCATGAAAAAAATATAGTTCTGCCTCTGTACAAGTCACTAGTGCGACCGCACGTAGAATACTGTGTACAATTCTGGTCACCGATATATAAGAAGGACATAGCTGAACTGGAGAGGGTGCAAAGAAGAGCGACCAAGATTATTAGAGGAATGGGGGGGCTGCAATACGAAGACAGGTTATTAAACTTGGGGTTATTTAGTCTGGAAAAACGAAGGCTTAGGGGGGATCTAATCACAATGTATAAATATATGAGGGGACAGTACAGAGACCTTTCCAAAGATCTATTTACACCTAGGCCTGCGACTGGAACACGGGGGCATCCGCTACGTCTTGAGGAAAGAAGGTTTAATCATAATCACAGACGAGGATTCTTTACTGTACGAGCAGTGAGACTATGGAATTCTCTGCCGCATGATGTTGTAATGAGTGATTCACTACTAACATTTAAGCAGAGCCTGGATGCCTTTCTTGAAAAATGTAATATAACCAGTTATGTATATTAGATTTTATGACAGGGTATTGATCCAGGGAACTAGTCTGATTGCCGGATGTGGAGTCAGGAGGGAAATTTTTTCCCCATTGGAACTTGTTTGCCACATTGGGGTTTTTTGCCTTCCTCTGGATCAACATGTTAGTCTACGGGTTGAACTAGATGGACTTAGAGTCTCCCTTCAACCTTAAAACTATGATGATACTATGATGATGCACTGCCAAATCGCTGCAGAATTTGCAGCATGGACACGACGCAACGTGTGCATATAGCCTTACAGCCAGGCCCCAGGGCAAGGACCCGCATCACCTGCATACGAGACGGGAGACTTAACAGATAGTGGAGTCCCCAAGTTGCTTCAGGCCATGGGAAGGCATGAGTCAGCGCAAGGAGGAAAGTCTCATACATTTCCACCAACACTGGTGATTGCCTCTGATTCACCCGGGACTGGCTGGAGTCTATCCATGGTGGCGGAAAGCGGCACCTCCCGGGATCTTTAAAAACTGTGAGTAAAAAGAAGTTTGAACCGCAGCTACGGTGTCTTCCTTGTCATTGCCGCCGCCCCGCGCTTCGGCACCATCAGCCGTCCCCATCAATCTTATCCTCCCTGGGGCTTGCTCCACCTGTGGGGAGCTGGACTATATGGGCTGCATTAACATCAGCCAAGGAGGAAAGCAACATCTCACAGCGGTGGCCGATTCCTGGCCGCGGCCCACGATTGGCGCTGCAAAGCATCCCCCATTCCCGTCCAACACCGCTCCTGGAAGAGGAAAAGTTGCAGGAAGGGTCCGTGACGAAGGAGGCCGGGACCCCCGTCACTACTGCAACTGGTGACACGCTTCCCAGGGACCCTTCACCCTCCTTCCATCCCCCTTTACACCGGACAACCGTTCGTTTGTCCTTGACATGTTGCCGACGGGGCCACGGAGTTGGGTCAGGCCAGTCACAGTAACCCCACAAAACCACTGGCCCGGTGACGAGTACCCCGGGGGCGCTACACATGCGGTTTTTGGGTGCGTTTTTCTGCCAGAGGTGCGTTTTTTGCTGGAGAAACAAATCTGCAGTGTGTGCACAAGGCCTAAGGGGTACTTTGCACACTACGAAATCGCAGGTGCGATGTCGGTGGGGTCATGTCAAAAGTGATGCACTTCCTGCGTCGCTCTCGACATCGTAGTGTGTAAATCCTAGATGATACGATTAACGAGCGCAAAAGCGTCGTAATCGTATCATCGGTCCGATGCTGGTCCGCGACGGTCCGATGCTGTTCCTCGTTCCTGCGGTAGCACACATCGCTGTGTGTGAAGCCGCAGGAGCGAGGAACATCTCCTACCTGCGTCCACCGGCTATGTGGAAGGAAGGAGGTGGGTGGGATGTTTACATCCCACTCATCTCTGCCCCTCCGTTCCTATTGGCCGCCTGCCGTGTGACGTCGCTGTGGCTCCGCATGACCCGCCCCATTAATAAGGAGGCGGTTCGCCGGCCAGAGCGACGTCGCAGGTCAGGTGAGTGCATGTGAAGCAGCCGTAGCGATAATGTTCGCTACGCCAGCTATCACAATGATATCGCAGCTGCGACGGGGGCGGGGACTATCACGCTCGGCATCGCAGCATCGACTTGCAATGTCGTAGTGTGCAAAGTGCCCCTAAGGGTTTTCTCACATCTGCGTCTAAAAATAATTGCACCAATTTTCATTCAGTAAGTTGCTCGAGTGAAATCTTACACCCATAGATTTTCATTGGCAAGTCTCGTCCGATATACGCAACATGCTGCCATTTTTTCTTCAGCCAGATAACAGCTGAGGAAAAACTCGCAGCACTGCATCATCGAATAACATTGGTTCGAGCGCAATGTTGAACCTTAACAGAAAGTATCTAACACTAAGCAGTATAAGATATGAAAAATATGACATATCGAAAAGAGATGAAAACTGCAAAAGAAAAACTCAATAAAAAAAGCATGTTAAGAAAAAACGCAATAAAAAGTAACCTTATTTACTTCATAGGTGCAGAAACTCTGCAGAAAATCTGCAACATGAAAAATTCATGAAATACTCCTTATGGTAATGTAGCCTTAGGCTATGTTCGCACGTTGCATTTTTTTCCGCGTTTCTGCAGCGTTTTTAGCAGCAGCGTTTTTGCGCTAAAACGCATGCGTTTTTGGATTGCCAGCAAAGTCTATGGGAAAAGCAGAAATCCTGTCTGCACTTTAGTTTTTTTTCTGCAGCGTTTAATTTGCATATTTGTGGTCAAAAACCATGCTGAAAAAGAAGCAGCATGTCAGTTGTTTTTGCCATTTCTGCAGCGTTTCCTTAACATTGGAGTCAATGAGAAATGGCAAAACGCAACCAAAATCAACTTTCCTGCGTTTTTCATGCTTTTTACCTGCTTTTCCATTGCGTTTTTGGCTTCAAAAACGCATGCTTTTCTGGCATAAAATTAAAGGGTTATAATGTTCCTTTACACACACACAAAAACCGAAAATTTAAATGATAAAATATATTAAACTTTACCTATTTTTCTGTTAAAATGTGCATAACCGCTATTATTTCATTAAAATTGATAATGTTCCATATATTTTTATGAAAAGTTAATTTTATCCTTTTTTTCTCTTTTTTTCATTCTTTTTGACTATTCCAACTTTATTTCTCAGTGTCTTGATCTACAAAACGCATCTGCAAAAACGCAGGTGAAAACGCAGGTAAAAAGCGCTGAAAACGCACTAAAAATGCGGTAAACACGCATGCGTTTTTAGCGCTAAAAAATGGCCAAAAGCCATTTGGTCAAAAACCAAGGGAAGGAAAACGTGCAGAATAAACTGCAGGTACACCGACGCAACGTGCGCACATAGCCTAAAGGGTTTTTATGGTGTGTCAATCAGTTCAGATGTGTGGTGAACTTCAAAAGAGGCATTGACCTCTATGGAGGTCCCATTCCATTTTTTAAATCGGGAGATGGTGGCAGAGAATATTGAGTAGATACTAATAAAAAAATGTGTGTTTTTACAGCCGACATGCCCATCTCGTTTTCCATTGAAAAATGTAGCTCAGCGTGTTTTAGTGACTGGCAGTGTACCGCTATCAGCTGATATCAATATCTGGTATTTGAAAAGTTAAACCGTGCGGTATTAAACTCATTACCATTGATTTTGAAATCAATAAATAAAATCCATGCTACCTTACATCTGTGTCATCTAAAATGCAACTTAATCATTGAATTTAAGTTTCTAATTTAACGCCATTGCCCCTGGTGTTCAACGTCCAACCCCTCGTCACCCCCAAACCCCCCCTGATATATATTATCTAGCTCTTCGCCCCCCTTGCTGTATAACATTTGGCCCCTTGCCCGCCGCAGTGTATAATATCTGGCCCCTTGCCTCCCTCCAGTGTATAATATCTAGCTCCTCGCCTCCCCCCAGTGTATAATATCCATCTCCTCGCCTAATCTAATTTATAATATTTGGCCCCTCGCCTCCCTCCAGTGTATAATATTCAGCCCCAGGCCCCTTCCCCGATGTGTAACACACAGCCCCACGCCCACCTTGGTGTACAATATCCAGCCCCTCGCCTCCCCCACAGTGTATAATATCTGGTCCCTCGCCTTCCCCCAGTGTGTAATATCCAGCTCCTCGCCCACCCCAGTGTATAATATCTGGCCCCTTGCCTTCCCTCAGTGTATAATATCTGAGCCCCTCCCCCCTTGGTGTATAATATCCGGCCTCACGCCTCCCCGCGGTATATAATATCCGGATCCATGCCCACCCAAGCGTATAAAATCCAACCCCTCAGCTCCCCCAGTGTATAATATCTGGCCTTTTCGATGCCCCTGGTGTATAATATTGAAACCCCCCGCCATGCCGTCTGCCTTAACGAATATGTGACAGAATGGCTGGTGGTGCACTGCTCACTGATACCAGGCCGGTCCTGTAGTAGGAACCACCAATGTAACAAGTCGATTCATGACATTTCTTCCTCAAAAAATTACCCCACCACCTGTGACTTGTATTATTGACAAGTGGAAGGAACAACAGCAACAAGTTAAATTGCAGATTGGGGTCTCCAAGTGCTTAGGTGCATCTGACAGATAAGTCTGGCTATGGTGAGTGCCGGGAGAACATAACCTGACTGATTGGATTGTGCCAGCTTTCAAGTTTGGCAGAGGAATGGTAATGCTGCAGGCTTCTTTTTTAGGACTTGACCTTAATACTTCAGCACAAGACGTTTTGGACAATTGTAGCTACCCACTTTGTGTGAATAGTTTGGAAAGGACCCTTTCTGTTCCCCATAACTGTGCCCAGTGCACAAAGTCCATAAAGACATGGTGGGGTTGAGTTTGGTGCAGAAGAACATGACCGGCCGCACAGAGACCTGAGCTCAACCCCATCCAATTCCTTTGGAATGAATTAGAATGGAAATTGTGAGCTTGGCCATCTCCACTAACAGCAGTGTCTGACCTCACACGTGCTATTGAATGAATGGGCAAATATTCCCACAGATAACATCAAAATCTTGTGAAAAGCCTTAGAGAAAAGTGGAAGGTTTATTTGGGTTACCAGAGGTCCATGCACCACTCCAATTACATGTAGGTGGCAATACAATAATCTGCTATGATCATTATGGGAGACAAAAGTTGCAAGATGTGGCTATTGCTGTAGTTAATATAGGGGTCCAAACAACCCTCCCCCACCCTGTCGTATCAGCTCAGTATACCTTCCATAAAAGTCTTCTCTGGACCGTTAGAACCCCATAACCTTGAAGATGAGGTTTTAGCTCCTGCTGAAAAACTGTTTTTTCACTCTAGGATATACTGTCGCACCTGTCGCCTGAGGGGACCCATTCTTCATGTGTCCTACAGGAGGCTCCTAGAACCATCATTTACATGCAATAGCTGGGGGTCATTAGCAAGTTACACCTATGGTCACCCATTAAATTCAGTAGTAAAAATAAAAAGCGTTTAATATGACCCCATTGATTGGAACCCCACTTTGTGCTATGGCGCCCCTTGGCTTCAGGCGCCACAGTAGTATTACACCACTTTTTAGGGGTAATATCTATCCCGGTTAGGAGAGGGTAACCTGCCGGTGCCTTCACAAAACACACACATACAACACTAAGGTGCCTTCCCACAGGGAATTGGACTAGGGCAGACAGGGTAGTTAGCCATCACAAAGCATGGGACCTTCCCAGTTGCTAGGACAACCACTGGGGGCAGGCACCACGTGGCGTAGAAGTAGCCGCAACCAACACACTTGAGACCAAACCTTCTCGAGCACAGCTTGGGATAACATCTAGCACTGACAACAGGAGTTGGTGTTTCTCTGTTTTCTTGGGCCCGTGACTTGGAGCAGGAGGCTCAGCCCGGGTTCCAGATAGCAACTGAGGGACACTTCACTAAAAGACTTTCACGGGCACCGGCGGTGACCGCCAACTATCCAGGATCGGCTGGAGCCCATCGTGGCAGAGATCGGTACTCTGGGGCAGCGCCTGAACCACCTGTGAGTAAAAAGATCTGGAACCGCAGCCCTGTCTCTGCCTCTCCTTTACCGGCGCCGTCACCCAGCGCTGCGGCTCCATCGGGGACTACTGTGACGCCCTGGACTATCAGGTCGTCACAGGGTATTGTGCAATCTGCCCTTATGTGCAATATCCACCTCCTCCTTATGGGTCCCCAACTACATGGTGTTGCCTACATCAGCCAATTAAAGTCCTAGGTACACTCTGCACCACACCCACAAGACACCCCAGTGGATGGCCTGAGTGGAATAGGGTCGCCCACTTGGGGGGTTGGTTGAGAAGGTCAGGAGTGTCAGTCGGTAGAAGTTGAAGTTAGAAGTGGAAGGAGAGAGGAGGTCAGGAGCCGGGCTCCTTGGACGTAACTAGGTGGCAGACGGTGGTCTGGGCCTAGTAGGAGCTGGACCCCTCGGTCGCAGGGGATCGTGACAAGGGGCACGGAACTGTCGAGGAGGACAGCCGGTGGCCTTATACCATCACAGGGCTGGGACCAGGGTACGACGGGGTACGTGCACCCTAGGTCAGGGAGTAGCTTCAGGCAACCTGACAATTGACCCGACAAGAACGGAGCCTTCAAGGTCCGTTCTCCACCCGCTCCAAAATCGGGGTACTAGCGCAACGAGGGGGTTAGGACTTTCCACTAAAGCGGTCCAGAAAATCCCAAGCGTGAACCCTGAGAGCAAGCTCCCACAGTTAGCCACACTGGGGAGCAGGACCCGACTAGTTTTATGCTACCGGGGCCAACAAAGAAGTGAACGAAGTGCCAGGGAGAAGGTCACAGATCATCAGGCAACACCATAGGGGACGGGACCCAAACTAGCTCCCCTCAGCAGCAGCGGTGTCCAGAACTTTGGTTTATCCAGTTGTTGGTGTCAGTTTTATGGACTGTGTGAGTACAAAAGTGTTCCCCTCGGCATCCCACGGCACTCCTCAAAACACTATCACCGAGTCCCGGGGCACTCCCCCTACCCGTGGAGGGTTCTAACACCTGGCTGCCCCCTTTCCATCAACCCCGGGGACTCCCAACTGCAGCGGTGGTAGTCCATATTACCACACACCACGGGTGGCGTCACGAACTCTAATACATCCCCTGTAAATAACCCCTTCATTTGAGTGGCTGCATGACCCCCGGGTCCAGACGCCCCTTGAGCCACCGCGTATCCGGATCCGAGCAGCCCGGCTCCTGACACGGGGGCGGCACATTACCATCATCCCCCGCCTGTCCATCTTCCTCCCTGGGGTCATCCCACTCCGCCTGTGGGGAGCGACACCATCCCAGCTGCGACCTTCACCATCAGAGAGCAGCACCCACAGCGGTGGCTCATCCCTGGCCGCGTACCACAGGTGGCGTCAAGATCATAAAAGACTTTCCTAACTGTCACTACCACCCCCATCCTCCACCTCCAACTACCATATTCATCCTCTCTCCTGCCTCCCGTCCACTGCCATCCTTCCCTTCCTGTACACCTCGGGGCAATGGAACCGGGCCAAACCACCCCGTGCTGACGCAGAGGATATGCAACCCCGGCCCGGAAACGAGTAGGTTAAAACACCTGCCCCGTGGGGCGCCACAGTGCCAGAGGACCAAGTGGGCAGATCAGTTTAATATGGCATTGGAGTGGAAAACTTGATATCCATCAACCCCTTTAAGAAGTCCTTTTTGCACGTCCTAGGGGATGAGGTAAGATCCAATTTTACATAGTGATATCACCTAATCAATTCTGTACAAATGCTGACTGCATCACTGGAGCGATCAAAATCTAATGTTCTTTAATATATCTAATATATTTAACTACTCCAGAACAAACTCCTTCAGCTTCCAAATGAGCCTCACTTCTCCTGTGTAGCATCCATTAAATTTCCTCTTAGTGGCCTAGGATTGAGGAAGCCGGCTGATTACACCACCCCGAGCCTTCGTCATGCTCTATAAACTTAATTCATTAACATCCACTCTTTAAAAAACTCCCCAAATGCTGCTTAAATGCCGAGATGTTGATGTGGCGGCGATTGCTTCCTTAGATATTTACCTACGAGTGTCTGCTGCTTTGTCTTGCAGGGATGTTTGTATTTTCATGTTAATCAAATTATATAGCCGCGCACAATATACATCATAAAAATAGCCATTGAAAAGTGCTGCTTGTGTAAACAGGGCCTCGTCCTCCACCGGGGAGGGATGTTTGATGCCCTGGCAAAACCAAGTAGTCACAAAAGTGTCCATCCTCCTTGTCACCACCAGAAACCCACACCCAGGCACATCACACAGCCATTAAAGCCTAGCCACCCCCTCATGATAATAAGGACACACCAGTGGGCGGGATCAGGCGGATGAGAATGCCCACCTAGGGGTCCTGAGGTGTCAAGGGTGGGAACACGTCAGTTTGGAGTTGAAGTTCAAGTTGAGTAGGAGTTGAAGTGTGGAATAGTAGTGAGAGGAAGTCAAGTATGGACTGTGCAGTGTAGTCAGCGGTAAGGGCCCTTTGACTACTCGGCTAGGTGGCAGACAGTGAGCAGGGCCACGGGCGACGGAGATCCAGTAGCGGGAGACCTAAAGTGGACCAGAGCAGGGTTGTAGCCTGCTGGTGCCAACAGCGGGAATCCGGTCCGGAGGTCGTGCACAGTCGGGGTGCTTGGACCCTAGGATGAGGAAGGTTACAAGCCCCCTTGTTAATTAACCAGCAGAGGACGAGGTTTCAGGCCTTGTTCTCCCGAAGCCCAGAGAGCGAAACGGAAGCCCAACGCGGGGGATAGGGTGTCCGTCAGAACCCACAGAGATCCTAAGGGACAGATTTTGCGGGCCACAGCTCCCAAATACATACAGAACCGGGAATGGACTTCTCTGTTCCACAGCGTGGAGGAGGAAGGGACACCTGTTCACTAACCAGGGTGTGGGAAATGAATACACCCTCCAATGGCAGCCGGTCACTGGCAACTTGGTTTACTACTGGACTTGTGTACAATTACTGAACTGTGAGTACACCACTGACCCCCGGTCCAATCCGGCATGCCACCTCCCGCCATCACTCTCGTGTACTGACACAGGGCCCCGGGACTACACCTCCCCTACCCGTGGAGGGGATCCCATCTAGCTGCCCTGTTCCACCAGCCCCGGGCGCCCCATCATCAGGCAGCGACGGTGTCACCATCCCTCACGGCAACCCACAGGTGGCATCATAGACAACCTCCCCCTGTAAATAATTCCCCCTTTTCTGACGGTTGTGAGGACGGACGGCCGTGCGAGCCCGGGTCCGGTTACCACTCAAGCCGTAGCATCGAAGCCGGATCCGAGCGGGCCCCAGGGAAGCAGCAGCGGCCCCCGCCCACAACAGATGCAGGGTCCTCAATGCCATGGCCATGCCTGGAATTATAGTACCAGTCCAAATGGAAGGACCTAGGGTCACTGGTAATGATAGTTTATCAATTCTTCCTCTGGAGATTAGGAACAGCTTGGCCATGTTGTGCAGCAACGTGTAAGCCAAAATTTAGCGTACTACCACCCAGGTTGAAAAGAGTACTGTTTACAACTAGAAAATCTGCTTCTTATTACACTACCAGCATAAAATCTGCAGCAGAATTTGACCCCAGTTGCTAATTTTTCATGTGCAGATCAGTAAATCGTTTGGCTTTCATGAAAACTTTCCCCTTGAAGGTTGAAATCTTCGTTCAGGTTCATCCAGATCTCAGTTATTTCATATGAGTGCCCTCCATGTTTTTCTTGGATTGGACACGTACTTATGAGTTTGTTCACACATCCAATTTTTTCCTCCTTGGATCAATCCATATAGAAGCACAGAGACTTGTCTGATATTGGCCAAGTGCTGTCCGTTTTTCATGGACTGTTTGATACGAAAACCTCCATCAGTTTTGGGTTTTTTTCCATCTAAGAAACACTGATGAATCTCTAAAAAGCTGACACCGACCAAACTATGATCAAAAATACTGATCAAACTAAGAGAAATCACTGATGTGTGAATGAACCCTAAATTCGCACCTGAAGCTGAAACAAAATCTGCCGGTGTTGACCTTGCCTCTTGATTTCACTGCTGATTTGCTCCAGGAATAAGTAAATTTGGATATAAAAGTTTTGTTTTTCTTACAATTTGGTCTTATCATGGTTAGTGTTGAGTGAGTAGTCAACTATTCGTACTTGCTATGCTGTTAGCGAGTACTGTACGCTACTCGCATATTCGTTACGAGTAGCGGGCACAATGTAAGTCAATGGGAAATACTCGCTAAGTAGCGAGTAACCCGCAAGCCCTACAATTCGCTACTCGCACGAAAAGTATGGCTTTCGGGTTACTTGCTACTTAGCGAGTATTTCCCATTAACTTACATTGCGCCTGCTACTCGTAATGAATATGCGAGTAGCGGACAGTACTCGCTAACAGCATAGCGAGTACGAATAGGTAATTACTCGCTCAACACTAATCATGGTCAATGGTCGTCATCCATATGGCCGCCCAATAAACAACGAGTGGAACAGATAGTAGAAGATAGAAGATGTGGCAAAGCACTTTCCATGCATTACTGTAGCCATTATCTGGCGTTATGAAGGTCAGTGGCATATCCCTCGTGATACGTCACCAATACTTGTAATGAAACAACTGCACCTTGGTTCATTTCTGGCCTCTTAAAAAGCCTTTTTTTTTAGTCTAAATCTAATATCCTTTTTTTATGCTACTTTTCCAAGTGTTTAGGTAACATTTTCCAGCTAAACCTATGCAAAAATAAGGCCAGAGAAAAATACCATACCTATAGCCTGATGTGTTTTGTAAAAACACTACTGATCCCCAAAAAGCCACAAACCAAAATGGTGGGGGGAAATTATTAAGGCTTTTTTCACCAATTATCTGTTATAACAAAGTTTTAGCATCCGCCATTGCTGCACTAATAATTTTCATTTTTAGGTTTTCAAGTGGGTTAAGTGGTAGGGTTGGGACATCATCTGTGGTGCTAGCCATATTTAAGGTTTAATGGGTTTGAGAAGCTTAAGGCTAGGCACGCACTTTGCGTTTTTACCTGTGTTTCCACTGCTTTTTAGGTCAGTTTTGAGAAGCACCTTTTTCATGCCAAAAGGCATGCGTTTTGATTTCCCAGCAAAGTCAATGGAAAATGTTGATTTCTAGACCGCACTTTGCGTTTCTAAATGCTGCGTTTAATTTGCATATTTTGTGGCAAAAACCATGCGTTCAAAGAAGGAGCATGTCAATTATTTTTGCCATTTTAGGTGCGTTTTGCTAACATTGAAGTCAATGAGAAGTGGCAAAAACCAAGATTCCTGCAAATTCCTGCGTTTTACCTGCTTTTCCAGTGCAGAAAACATGCGTTTTGGACTTCAAAAACGCATGCTTTTTGGACATCAAAATAATGATTCCATATGTCCCTTTCCACACACACATAATCCGACAATTAAAACAAAGAAAATTAATAAATTATTGCTATTTTTCCATTAAATATCATATTACCGCTTTAAATTCATTAAATTAATCTATTTTCATGATTTTTCCTATAAATATAGATTTGTTACTTTTTTCCAATTTTTTCATTGAGTTTGACTAGTTAAACTTTATTTAGCAGTGTCTTGATATACAAAACGCATCTATCAAAACGCAGGTGGAAACGCAGGTAAAAAGCGCTGAAAACGCACCAAAAACGCGGTAAAAACGCATGTGTTTTCAGCACTAAATTTCTGAAAAAGGCAACTTTGGTCAAATAAATTAGGGGAAAAAGGTGCTTCTTGAACTGCAAGTAGATGAACGCAAAGTGCGTGCCTAGCCTAAAGGACTGGTCCGAAGGCAAAGTAATATGCATTCTAAATCCCTCTCTATGTAGTGCAAAAATCTAAACTCTTCTTCATTGCCTGAGCCTGTGTCTCCCCAAAACAAAGCGTCATCAGGGGCAGAGGTTGCAGTCACTGCCACAGTCTCTGCCCCTTCCATGAAACAAAGCGTCATCAGTACACTTGTCCCTGTGCTCTGTATGATGTGCACAATGACAGCGCTCTCTCTCTGTTGTCGGCTCAGAGCAGCAGTAAAGAGCCATCAACAGACCAGTGGCAGAATATTTGGTGCATATAGCCCAGCAATGCCCCGCAAATAATGCCACTGGTCTCTGCCCACCGGGTAATATGACACCGCTCTTGTGGCGGTGAGATTACTGCTGATCTGAGCCCATAACAGAGAGCGCATTGTCATTGTGCACAGTATACAGCAAACAGGGACTAGTCCAGCCTCTGAAACAAGCGTCACTGATGACGCTTCTTTTCAAAGAGGGGGCACAAACTGTCCATGACAGCAGCCTCTTTCCCCTGATGGCGCTTCATTTCAGTATCCCAGCATTCACTGGTGTTCACAAACAAAGCGTCATCACAAAGGAAAGAAGAGAGAAAAAATACAATTGAAGATAGATTGTGCCGTTGGGAAATAAAGGGAATTTTTAATGCAAGTAGATGAGATGACGGCCCTAAATAGATATAGATGTAGAATGAAAATTACTTTTGCCTTTGGAAAACCCCTTTAAGAATTTTCTTTTTTAGATGAGAAAAACCAGATACAACAAGGATTATAAAAACATACTAGGACCAAAGATGGATCCAACATGTGGAAAAAAAAAAACATGGACCATTTTTCATGGATCAGGAAAAAAAAAAGAAAATTGATGGGTGAAACTTACCTTAGGCTGAATTTATAGGTCAGATTTTTCAGATTGGGATAAAAATATTTTTCATCAGAGCGCTGGATTTGATTTTCATCAGTGTTTGGACGGAGTCTGATTTTACCATTCACTTGTCATCCTTTTACTAGTACTTAAAAAAAAAAAAAAAAAAAAAAAGACAATTGAGGTTTCACACGGAGAGCACGAGGATGCAACTAGGATGCCATCAGTAAGCTCTTTTATTTTTTTTTTACTGATACACTGGTCCAGAGTAGGACATGTAAAAAAAATAAAATCTGACAGGCTATGTACTGTAAGTGAATAAGTCCTGAGCCGAAGTTTTGGTATTGGCAGCTTTAGGGTTAAAATATATCTGGAAGCTGAAACTTTTAGCACCTCATTAGCAAGAACCAACAGCAGCTGATGCCACATTAACAGGCAGTAATGGGAATAAACTCATGTGCTGTAGGTTAAGCACAAATGAATGGACAGGAATGGCAGGGCATGCTGAAACTTATAGTGCAACATGTACTTGCCCATCACTGCAAGGCTTAATGCTATAAAAACAGGTATTTATAGGGTTACCCTTGATGCAGTATTGTATGGAAACACATTTCTAACCAGATAGTATCACATTAGCTGAAACCACAAAAACTGGGGCGTTGGTAAAAAATGTAATGTATAGAAGCGATTTAAATGGAATCTGTCAGCACATTCCCCACATATGGAAGTATTGCTCTGGCTGTGTAGGTGGATTTCCCTCAATAATAATAATAATCCTTTTTTTTTGTAGAGATCCAATATGTCAGTCATGAGAGATGTGGTATAGAAGCCATATTCCAGTTAGGCTGGGAGTGCGCTGAAGGCGTGTCAATTCATCTAGACCGCCTCTTCTCGGCACACTAGTGATGAGTGGGCACTACCAGGCTCAGGTCTCGTAATGAGCAGTTGCATTTTCGGATTGGCTCGATTTGAGTACCCATTATACTTGGTATACGAGTCATGCCCATCTGAGCATCAAACTGCTCGTTACGAGACCCGAGCATGGTAGTGCAAGCTCATCACTAGTTACGAGTATAGAGCATGGTAGTGCTCGCTCATCACTAGTTACAAGAACTTGGCATAGTAGTGCTCACTCATCACTAGTTACGAGAACTGACCACCCTAGCATGGTAGTGTCCGCTCATTATTAATTATAAGTACCAAGCACCCGAGCATGGCATTGCTCACTCATCACTAGTTTTGAGTACCAAGCACCCGAGCATGGTAGTGCCCACTCATCACTAGTTATGAGTACCAAGCACCCAAGCATGGTAGTGCCTGCTCATCACTAGTTACGAGAACAGAGCACCCGAGCATGGTAGTGCCCGCTCATCACTAGGTACGAGAACCGAGCACCCGAGCATGGTAGTGCCCGCTCATCACTAGTTACGAGAACCGAGCACCCGAGCATGGTAGTGCCCGCTCATCACTAGTTACGAGAACCGAGCACCACAGCAGGGTAGTGCCCGCTCATCACTAGTTACGAGTATCGAGCACCAGAGCAGGGTAGTGCCCGCTCATCACTAGTTACGAGTATCGAGCACCAGAGCAGGGTAGTGCCCGCTCATCACTAGTTACAAGTATTAAGCACCAGAGCATGGTAGTGCCCGCTCATCACTAGTTACCAGTATCCAGTACCAGAGCATGGTAGTGCTCGCTCATCACTGGTTAGTAATAGTGAGCACCTGACCATGGTAGAGATCGCTCATCACTAGCTATGAGCAACCAGTCACAGAGCAAGTCAATGGGCTCGCATTGTCACACCAAGGAGACTGACCAGCAAGGGACAAACATCTAACCTGGTCCAATTTTGGAGGGGGACTTCGCTTGTCACGGTAACCCTTGAGTAGCCACACATTCCCATTCACTGGTATTGTTCAGTAGCGAGCTTTAGTGATGTGATCTACATTGCGGCCAAAGTGGTTGTGTAGCCTCAGGGATAATCTGTGCGTACCGCGAGGCATGGACCCTGGGGGTCTCCCCCACCTGAACGTGATAGACTCCGGCAGATGTGCGGTGTTGGAGTCGGGTCGGGAGACCTGCGGACAGTCCATGCTCGGACCGGGATTCACAGACGTCTACACGATTGGTGACAAGTGTCTATACAGTCGGACCACTAATTGCATATGAAAAAACTTGCTTTTAACTGCTGCCTTTTGAAGCCATGCATGGACACAAGGTGGGCTGAGACTTTTAATTAAAAAAAAATAAATCCATTGATTGGTAAAGTAAGTTATGATAAATGTAGCCCTGTTCATGACACATGGATGGGCATCAGGAAAAGACATTGATCCAGGGCATACTGGAAAACTCAGCAGCACATTAGGCTTGACACTATGCAAAAAAAGGGACTTATAGGGTTAACCCATAAAAAATTGTTTAAAAGAACTGAAGTCCTCAGTGGTTAACCCATGCAGTCATTGAATGCTAGGACAGATCGGCTGGGCACAGGCAGGGTGTGCTGAAACTTTTAGTACTATAGAGGACGCACAAGGTGTAGGGTGAATTGGTCCTTACTCCCCTCTACTGGTCTATATAGGCATGTATAGGGTTAATTAACCCTGCAGCCCAGGAGCAGGCTGTGGGGAGTTGTGTAGGTGCATGCTGTGTAATGCACACTGTGCTGGGCTTAATAAGGGGAGGGGAGGAGGAGGAGGATCGCTGTGCCGGGCGCTGCTTTATTTAGGACTCCTGGATGCTGTTTGCGGAGGACCAGAGGACTACATACATTACTGGAGCATCAGAGCTGTCCGCAGATCAGGACCGGAGACCACCAGATCTGATTGTACACCAACCTGATCGGCAACTAATCTGCTCCCCCTGTGAATGGGAATTGCCAGGATTCCAGATCATTGAACCTCACAACTTAAATCCAGCCTCGAATCAGGATCCCCCAAAACAAGATTCAGGATCCCCCAAATCTAGAGTTAGTATCTTCCCCAGCCCAGAGCCAGGACCCCCTGGCATCTCCAAACTTTGCGCCTCTGATGCGCCCGCTCCTCGGAGATCACTGACCCGGAGCCTCAGTCCCGACATTACAAGGTGAGCTCAGACTTTTGGGGGTAGATGTCGCAGGTGGATCTGTTTCTACTCCTCTTCTATTTCCCTTTAATGACTTCCCCTATTAACACTGATTAGTGCTATAAAGCGATTTGTCGCAAGTGCTAATTGACTGATTGTGGACGATGGGGGTGCAAAGTGGTGAAAAGTTCATTTCTTTTTGTCCTTACAGGTTGCACTGATTTCCCCCCGGAGATGGAAGTTTGGATGAGTGACTGGACCCTGTTCACACTCCTCAGTGTATAATCTCTGTTCCCCCAGGACACCTCCATTGTATTTATTACATTATTTGCTTTGATCACCTGCACAAATGCAATTCAGACTCTTTTCATTTGCTCTCATCATCCTGAACTGTGTGGATTACAGTCACTGCCAACCCAACCGGTGGAAGAGGAGCAAAAGAGGTCAGTGCTGGGGGACTCCTAGGATATGGGGGTCTGGCTGCAAGTTATGGGGTCCACATATAGCTGAACCTGCCATATAGCCCTTTAAGGGGAGCATTGTGAAATGTCCATTGATTAAGCCATGGATAACACAGATTCCTAAGAGATGTAGCAGAGCTGAGATGGTGATTGTGCTCATGTGGTGCGGTGTGAGATGCTACTGTCACAAGCTTGTGTACTGTGATCCATCCTTGGAGAAAAGTGCATTTCTCTGTTGGGACAATAGGTGGAGTATTGCTATGTAATAACCTGACATAGTGGATATGTCCTTGTATCTCTACCGTGTTATGTAGTCATTTATTATGAAATGCATTTATACTCAAAGGAACTTTATTGAGGTCTTTTCTATAGGAGGAAGTGACAGCTAAAATCCTTAAAGGCAATGTCCACCACGGGGGACCATTTTACTTCTTTAATATTTTGTTTAAAATTCATATATTTTTGGCTAAAAATCATTTCACAACTCAGATCCACTATAAAGTCTGCACTCTTTAGCCCTTTAATGTTCATTGCTTTCCTGTACATTCAAGTTGATGTGGTCTATGAAGAGCACAGACAAGTGTCAGAAACTCGCATTGAATTGTGAAGATGAGCTCACTGATAGATTCTCAGTTGATCCATTCTGCAGCCAGCAACAGACAGGGATACAAAGTTTAATACAAGGCAAACGATGCATCGTTTTTAATGAAACCCAATTCCGAAAATCATTTCTGGCTAAAAATACAAGTATTTAAGAAGAGGAGGGTCCTTATTCCTAAAAGTGGTCAACCCTTAACATTTTATGCAAGATTATACTATTCCCTGGTAATGTTTGGTCTTTCCTGCTGAGGTGTGTGTGTGTGTGTGTGTGTATGTATATTATATATAGTGTGAGTGTGTGTGTGTGTGTGTGCATATGTGTGTGTGTATATGTATGTGTGTGTATATGTATGTATGCGTGTGTGTGTATATGTGTGTGTGTGTGTATATGTATGTGTGTGTGTGTGTATATGTATGTGTGTGTGTGTGTGTGTATATTTATGTGTGTATGTATGTATATAAGAGGGAATAATTTTATATATATAATATATATATATATAATTATTCCCTCTTATTCCCTATAAAATGATATCCTCATAGACAGAAGTGGCTACAAGTGTCCAACTGCTTTAGTTGATGACCCTTAATATCCGCAACTTGTGCATGTAGTAGTGCTGGACATGTCCAATTGTATAAGGCTAGAAGGGCCTCTGTGTGCAGGAAGATTGCATAGAATACCACAGATATCTTAGAGATGAAATCAGGTTATGACCAATAAATTTATGTCCAGAGAAAGAGAGAATGGAGGACTTGGCTTTTATTTCGGGGACTCACGTGGCATGTTTTTAGCTCCACTTAACTGATTGACACTATATCCTCTGTAGGAGCTACATCGACTCCAACCCATATCTCTGGGAATCTTTTTGTAGAACGCATGTGATTATAAAACTAGTCCTGGTACCTATTACCTACAGGTGGTTTTGTGTCTGGTGCACTTACACATCCCAGTAAAATCCTACCACTGACTGGAATTGGTTCCAAAATCCCATTTCTAGTGTGACTGTTGGGTTTGAGAGTTCCCTGTGTCCCATTTCTGGAGAAGACATACCCACATATGTTTTAATTACTGTTACATAAGGTAGACACGGAAATAGTAAGTGAGTGCTGCTAGATGGCTTAGAACTCCCATAGCCTTTTAATGGAAAGAGACCGCATGTGTCCAACACTTCTCTCTACTTTAAACAGTGCTCACTCTATATAAGTAATTCGGCACTCCAGGTCCTTCGAGTTGGTGCTCGATAGGGTCCAACCCCGTTAGTAACATAAATTGTAAATCCTGCTCTTAAAGTTCATGAAATAAACAAAACTTTATTTATAGGCGTGGTAAATTACCATGGCTGTAAATAAAATTTCATGAACTTTTAGTGCCCGATTTACAATTTGTTAAACAATGCTGAGGCATCCTTGTTAAGGATGGGATTGCAGAGGTTGTACGTCCACCAAATCATTCATTCGTGCCATGCTGTAAATCTTTGTAGTACAACACCCCTTTAAGCAAAGTGCAACATGAGGTACTGACTAACGATGTACATTGGATTAGTTTTTGGAATAACTACCTCTGTTGACTTGTCAGCCAAGCTCAATGGTTGCATCAACTACAAGTATCTAGAAAAAATGAGATCATGGCATCCAAGGAATGTCAAACTGCCCTTGTAGGGGTCGTGTACCCCAGAATTTGCAGCTCCGTCCCTAAAATGTGTTTTCGTTCTGTCTTTAAGTTTTTTGTTACTTTCTTTATTGAATTTCTCTTTGCATACTATATACTAGGCAAAATTCTCAGAACATTCTCCACTCCGACACCCATTCTTAGAAGTAGTGATGAAGCTTTTGGCTTTCGCGTAAAAGCTCACAGAACATTTCGATCCAAGGAAAGGGGGGAAAAAAAAAAAGTATCCAAAACCTGAAATTCATAGAAGTAACATGATCAAGTAATGTGTTGATGTGGGTTTTGAGATAGTGGAGGTCCCAGTTGGTAATTGTAGATCCAGTCTAGGCAGTCACTCTTTAGATCGCTATCGTACTGTTCCCTTTCTAGCAAATATTGCTTTTTCCCATGAAGGTTTCTGTAATCACCTGCTAAATTTGATAGATCGCAATGAAAGCAAGTTCTTGTTGAATTTCTGTGGTTAGTGCTTGGATAGAGGCAGTAAAAAAAAAAAGTGAAATAAAATCTAAATGCTATCCAAAATCGTGAATTAGGTAGGACAATGTCAAGGAATTGGCTTCTTGCACCATATTTAAGTGTTTTGCATCATGGATGGAGCCAACATGGGTATGATATGGGGGGTGATCTAAGCTGGAAATATGTTCTCCATCGAAAGGTGATGGTGGCGCGTGCCATGTGTCTTGAGTTTAGATGGCAAATAGAAATATTAGTTAAAAAATAAAATATCTGCTTGGGTGGTCACAATTAATGATCTCCTACGAGAGAAGTGTTCCTGCCTTAGAGAAGCAGCATGTTCGCGTGGTTTTCCTGAAAACTCTACATGAGTCCGCTGCTGGGAATACTGTTGAAGGCAAAGGGATCATTAATCTCAATGACCGAAGCCTCCGCTGCCAGCTTCAGTTCCCTCTGATGTTCAGACGAACACTCTACATGAGCTGCACACATTAGCCCAACACTGAAACAATGTTTTTTTTTTTTTTTTTGCAGTTATGAAATAGTTGGCGAATATTCATCTATATGTAATGATTTGGTGCAAGATGAATATGAGAAATGGTATCCTCTAAGCTGTCAACTCTTATGATGATGCATAATATTGATCTAGATACTTACTATGTGTGGTTGAAGATTGACTGACTGGTTTTTCCCAATAGCATTTCTAGAGCTTGGTGCCTCCAGGGGGCTCAAGTAACATAGCAAATGTAATGCTGGGGCTAGAAAAGGAGGGGATTGTTTGGTTACAAGGGTGGGTCATATACCTATTCTGTAGAGAACATTTTAGCAAATTGTACTCCCTTTCTTGAGTTCTGTGAAGGTCAAATCATGCACAGTTCCGTAAACCTAAGCTGTCTTGCATGTTGTAGGTTAGAGGAAACCCATGAAGATCACTTAGTTCACTCTCTGAATATATGTATGCATATACACAAAAAAGTGTAGGTGAAGTTTAGGGAATGTTATGAAGAAATAAGAGTTACTTATCCTTGACTCCTCCGTCGTTCTCGTGGTCCCTCTAGTCCTGCAGTGGTCATGTGTCTGATGGACTCAAACGTAGAAGAAAATGACCACGGCACATGGCCAATACCCAAAACCGTTATTTAGACCTGGTCTCCCATGGTAGACTTTAGAATCCTAGAATGGAAAAGTTGGAAAGGACCTCAAGGGACATCGGGTCCAACCCCCTGTGAGTGCAGGTTTTCCTAAATCATCCCAGCATATATTGATCTAGTTTCTGCTTGAAGTTTTCCATTGATGGAGAGCTCACTACCTATTCTAAGCAAATCTAGGTTTCATGAGTTGGATTGGTCCAATAAAGTGAAAAATGCAGAGGGGATCCACAAAACCGGTTGGGTTCCACCTACGTAGAAGTAAGGTCTGCTCAGACTAGACCTCAGGACCACCTTTGGTGAACTCAATGAACCATGGTGAGGGAAAAATAAACTTTGGCCCTTCTAAACCATTTAGAGAATAAATGCCACCATTTGGGTAAGTCTCTATCATTTCTCTTGTATTGGGCCATATGTCAGATTACAAGTTGACATGAAATTTTAGGAAATCTAGGTTTCACAATGGATATATTGCTGACTATACCGATCCCATAGGTTCATTGAGTTAAACAAAGGTGTTCCTGAGGTCTAGTCTGCATAGACCTTGTTCTAACGTAGGTGGCACCCAACCAGGTTTGTGGATCACCTCTGTATTTTTTTCATAGCTTGTGCAGAATTTTAAGGTCTGTCTAGTCCACCAAGACTTCTACAGTTACCTTCAAATAGCCACCTGAATAAGACTTGTCAGCCCTTCCTCGTTCCTAGCCTTGGCTTACCTGAATCAGGTAACTGCAATCGATCAGTACAAAGACTTGTAAGCACATCTTGGATGTGAGGAGTTAATAAATCCGAGCTCCTCCTTCAGATTTCACAGCCAATAACCATAAACCCATCTTTCTAAAGTCGCCAAGGAGAACAAATTGAAGAATTTTTCGAAACAAAGCAAGGTATGTGTCCTATGTGGGGTCTTACATCAGCGACAATAAACCTTTTTGTCTTGGGAACAGCCTAAAGACTTGGCTTTCTTATATCTTCAGACGCGGTATCATCTCAATAAAAATATCATGACGTTTCTCATTTTGTTAGGAGAATGACTAAACATTTCAGCTGCATGGGAATTCTTCGTTCTTCTCTTGCATTAAAGTGGTACAAGCAGCTTTTAAGTCTCCTTTTCTGACTACCTTGAGCCTTCCAGATTTTTAGGCTAATGCATTAGGTCTGCTCGCTCAGAGTCGTGATGGCACAATGATTTACAATATTTAATAATGGAGCTGTGTAAGATTTAGTAATGTCTTATGATGTGTATGGTATAATGTAGCTTCGATGGACTCTTTGGGGTTTTAACGTTAAAGTAAAACCATTAAGTTGCAAATTTTTTTGGCACAAGCACAGTAATAATGTCTGAGGCAACCTGACTTGTGGTCAGCGCTGGTACTTACATCCTTCTAAAAATGTTTTTATTCCTTTTAACACTATAGGAAGATTTACAAAAGTAAACGTGCCATAATTTTTGGCTCAATCTGCTCTAAAAAAAAGCCCTGGATCATGTGCCAAATTTCCAAATTTACTATATATTTTAATATTTTATTTTTTTTTCCGGTCTTACTTGACTGTTTTTTGGCTTTTATGGGGTCTCAACATGGTACTTTTTAAGTAAAAAGGTTATTCCTATATTGGCCAGCTAAAATCTTCCTTTAAAAAAAGAAAGATTGCTCTGCCCAGCTTAAATTTTATCAGACTTCTGGCTTCTTGTCCCTTGATCCAGTGAATTTCTGGACACTAGGCTCACCCTATCAATCTAGCAGCGCTGTAATGATTCCACAAGACATAATCCATCAGGATCTAAGTGTAGTTACCAAGTACTATTGGGTGCATGGAGGATGTGGAGACAGATGAAAGAGAGAACAGGGGAGAGTTAGGATAGTGAGCTGAGGTGATAGGCTTGACTAATGAGATGCGTCTTTAAATCCCTCTTAAAAACTTGGGGCAGGGTATTAGTTGGATCATCTGGGGTAGTGCATTTCAGAAAACTAGCGCAGCACAAGAGAAGTCTTGGAGACCGACGTACATGGTTCGGATTATGAAGGGAGTTAGTCTAAGGCCATTAGTGGAATGGAGAGGACTGGTTTGGTTGATAGACAAAGGTAAGGGATGAGATATAGGGTGGTGCAGAACTGTGGAGAACTATGTAGGTGAGCAAGATAAGTTTGTATTCTGTAGCGAATGAGTAACCAGTGCAATTGTATCACCCATGGGGAAAGGGGTATAAATTACTCATCGCCTGGCCTGGGGATATCACAGGGTGGCCCTTTCGCCCGGTTTCGTGGCCCCGAGGTGTACAATAAAGGAGGGGGTGGTAATGGAGGTGTGATTTTTGTGATGCCACCTGCAGTTTGCGGCCAGGGAATACCCGCCGCTGCTGTCACTGTCCTCCGGGGCAGATGGTAGTAGCAGCTGGGATGTTTCTGCTCCCCACAGGTAGAGCGGGCACCAGGGAGATGATGGAGGTAGTAGGGGTGCGTTGGGGTGCAGGGCTGAGGGTGCCGACAGTAACCAGATGACACAGATTGGTAGTTTCCTTTTAACTTTACTGGTAACAGTTTGTAGTCCCGATGTTCCAGGTCCAACTCAGCCTGGTAGCCAGGAGGAATGTCTCTATGCCAGGTACGTTTCTAGGCTTTCCTTTTATGCGTTTTGGATCTCCGTGGCTTGCAGCTACTTGGACACCGGTTCTTGGTTGCTTGGTGCTATGTCTCTCTTTGACAGGCAGCGCGAGCCGAATATGGGTCCCGCATGTTCCTCTGCGGCCCCGGGCTCTATTTTGCTACTGCACCTTAGGGCTTTGTTGGTGGGCCAGAAAACATAGAATCTCCTGGCCTCCGGGTTTTACTACTGAGCCTTTAGTACCCAGTGATCTAGGACTCCGGTGTCCTGTACAATGCGCTCGGTCCTGGAAAGCCTGTAGACAGCTCTCATACAGGGACCAGTCTCCTTCCTCTCCTTCAGGGTTCTGAGGTTCCTCTTCCTGTTCCTCTGACTAACCCCTTCCCATCCCAGAATGCACAGGGGGGGCTTGTCCCAATCAGGACTTGAGCTTCCCCTTCTGGTCTCAGTCAGAAAGTGTTTTGTGCAATGGTACCTGACATTGAGATCTTCCCTGCTGCTTCCAGGCATAGCACTGTCCTCAAGGTAAAGAGAACAATCCCACTGTGGCTCCCATGACCACTGGGGTGCCACACAATCACTGGCACAAGATGACTACATCGGTGATGTGGCTGGACAAAAAAAATGACTCTAGCTGCTGCATTCAGGACAAATTGGAGAGGAGAAAGTTTGGTTTGAGGGAAACAGATCAGAAAAGAGTTGCATGACCAGCTGAGGGAGGATTCTCCGGTCATGATGTCTGTGTAACCAAACCCCCTTATCCTCTAAAAATAAACACACGGACTGCATGCGACTTGGTTCAAATGGCCACAGCAGCCTTTTTATTGCCTATTGTTTTACAGACTAGTACCTTAGGGACGCCGTCCAACGGGCGACCCAAAACAACCACATAACGGTAACAATAGACAATAACATTTACAATACCCCCCGGGGTAGGCCCAGTCCACTACTACTACTCCCCCTGTCCCCGGCCGCAACACACCGACCCAGAGACGAGGTGCCAATCACCCACGGATTGACCCCCACACTTTGGCAGAACCCCGTGCCTGCCACATCCCGGAAACCGAGAGCCACCATACCAAGACAATGACTCCCGGTCCAGCCACCAATCACTTCCAAACCTCTGGACCAGACCTACCCCCACCGCTACTGTGACAAAAGGTATCCCAACTACCCAAAAACATCTCCCACATGACAACACAAAGGGAGGGTGGGCGGGGATCGTTCGGCGTCCGGAAACAGAAGAGGAGGTAACTCCTTCCTCTCCCAGCTAACCCTTTCCCTGCTCCTCCTCTTCCTCCCCGGCTAAAACCATCCCCCAAAGCCATATTAGGCATATACCACTGTCCCTATTAACCCATCACTCCCTACCTCCCCCTTGGTCATGTCGCCCCTCCCCCCAAGTGGGTCCGTGGCTTTCTTGACCAGCTGAGGGAGGATTCTCCGGTCATGATGTCTGTGTAACCAAACCCCCTTATCCTCTAAAAATAAACACACGGACTGCATGCGACTTGGTTCAAATGGCCACAGCAGCCTTTTTATTGCCTATTGTTTTACAGACTAGTACCTTAGGGACGCCGTCCAACGGGCGACCCAAAACAACCACATAACGGTAACAATAGACAATAACATTTACAATACCCCCCGGGGTAGGCCCAGTCCACTACTACTACTCCCCCTGTCCCCGGCCGCAACACACCGACCCAGAGACGAGGTGCCAATCACCCACGGATTGACCCCCACACTTTGGCAGAACCCCGTGCCTGCCACATCCCGGAAACCGAGAGCCACCATACCAAGACAATGACTCCCGGTCCAGCCACCAATCACTTCCAAACCTCTGGACCAGACCTACCCCCACCGCCACAGGACAGACCACGTGACACCTTACGTGGCCTGGACCCGCCACACACCAAAAGCACGCTCCACACCATCCTGCAGACCCAACGCCCATAAATCCAGACCGACCTCGTTGAGGTGCACACCATCACCCCTCCGAAATCGCCAATCAGCCGGCTCCAAATCCCTGTGCCGTACCACAATCCCACCATTCCTGGTCACAAACCTAGCCACTACCCTATTCACCTGGGCCCTGGCCTTATTAACCTTCTCCACCGACCGAGCCCCTCTCCATGCCAACCTGGTCACTATGTCAGACCATACGACCAGCAAACCAGGATACCGCTTCCACCACTGCAGTAAATCAATCTTTATGTCTCGGATCAAATCCCGCGACGCCCTGGCACCAAGATCATTACCCCCCACATGCAATACCAGCACATCCGGGGGCCGCTCAACTTTACAATGGAAACGAAATTCCGGGACCACCCTGCCCCACTCCATGCCCCGAACTCCGATCCATCGAACAGTCGCCTGCGCACGATCCAAACCCAGCTGTCGACCATTCGGGCGGACCTCCGCCCGACGGGCACCCCAAAATACGAAGGAGTGCCCCAAGATCCAGATCAGGCACTTCCCTATAACAAATAAAACAAAAACGAAAATATCAAAACCAATAACAGCACAACCACCAACACATCAAAAAACACCCCTTTCCTCAAACCTTCCGCACGTAACCAAAGTCCCATGATGCTACAACAACTGCGGTCTCACATACCGCCGAAAACAAGAAGATTCCCATCTACCAATACGCTTTACCACCTCATCTCCAAGCCCCCAACGGGCTGCCTCCGTTGCTGCACCAATTCGGAATGAATGCGACCCGAATTCCTCCGGGCGCTCCCCCGCGTTACGTAGACTTAGCCGCAGCACCGCCACAAACTGAAACCTCGACAAAAACGACCCATTCAAATGCCGCAACAACGGGCCAGGTAAGCCTCCCCTCACGGCCATAAATCTCTCGACTAAACGCACAGGGCACAATTCCTCTCCTGGAACCGCATATAACACCACCAATCTACCACGGCCCAGCTGATCCATTTTTGACCGGCGAATCCGGCACTCCACCTGACTACTGCTCACTTGCACGTCCTCAAACATCAAACCACCACCCGTCACCCTGGACGGGCTCACCAGCTCGCCTATCCGGAACGCCCCATAAAAAGCGAGACCGAAAGCCGTTGTAAATAGAACCGTCTCGTACACAGACTCACAAATGCCGCTCAGGCCACCCACCATCCGTCTCAACAAACCAAACGATACAGGGCGCCTCTTGTCCCTCTCCCGTACGCCACGGCGAAAGCCCCGCAAAGCCTGACGAACCCGAAAATCCTGTGAAACATCACGCTCCCCTCTCATTTTTAACCAAAATGCCACTGCCGACACCCGATGTGCCACAGCCGATGCCGATCGCCCGGCTGAAAAATCCGTACTCACCAATGACAACAAAGCCACCAAGTAATCCACGCTTTCCCCACCAAACATCAGACGCAACAACTCCTCCCATTCAGCCCACACCTTAGCATACCGGCACCAAGTCACCTCGGTCACCGAGTTCCGAATCAAGTCTGAGATCACCGCCTCACCAGATGCCACAAATCCTCGGGGCACTCCACTCCAACTTCGTCCGCCCACGGCAACAGCGCCCGAAACCTGCTGAACTGAAAACTAGACAAAGCATCAGCCACCTCGTTGTCAACACCCGGAACGTGCCTTGCCACTACCTGCACATTCAACTGCAGACATCTCAACACTAAATGCCGCAAATACACCACCACCGGCTCCGACTTAGCAGACAAGTTGTTAATCGCGTGCACCACCGCCTGGTTATCACAATGAAAACACACTTTCCTTCCGGCAAAGTGCGACCCCCATAGCTCCACTGCCACTACAATGGGGAATAGCTCTAACAGAGCCAAATTCCTAACCAAGCCGCTCTCCCGCCACGCCTGTGGCCACTGCCCGACACACCAATGACCTCTGAAGACAGCCCCAAACCCGGCCGACCCCGCCGCATCCGTAAACAGCTGCAACGCCCCGTTAGACGCCACCCTCTCCATCACCAGCGTCCGGCCGTTGAAATGCTGCAAAAATTGATCCCATACTTCCAAATCGTCCCTGATCGCCTTTGTGATCCGCACAAAATGCGCCGGCAACCGTACCCCGGCCGTCGCCGTCGCCAAACGCCTCGCAAACACTCTCCCCATTGGCACAATTCTGCAAGCAAAATTCAATTTTCCAAGCAAAGACTGCACCGCCTTAAGCCGCACCTTCTTCGCCGCTTTTACCCCTGACACTGCGGACCTCAAATCACGGACCTTCTCCGCCGGCAACCTGCATTCCATAGCAATGGTGTCAATTTCAATTCCCAGAAAACACATCACCGGCGCCGGGCCTTCCGTCTTATCCGGCGCCAAAGGAATCCCGAAACTGGCCGCAACTTTTTGCAACGCAAATAGCAAACCCGCACAAACCATCGAACCCGCCGGCCCGACACGCAGGAAATCATCCAAGTAATGAATGATGGACGTAAGCCCGGACACGTCCCGAACCACCCACTCAACAAACGAACTAAATGCCTCAAAGTACGAACACGAAATGGAACAGCCCATTGGCAAACAACGATCAACATAATAACTGCCATCCCACCAGCAACCCAACAAATGCTGACTATCTGGATGAACCGGTAACAACCGAAACGCTGCTTCCACATCCGCCTTTGCCATCAATGCACCCCGCCCCGCCGCCCTAACCAGGTCCAACGCCTTATCGAACGACACATAATATACCGCCGACAACTCCGGCGCAATGCCATCATTCACCGATAACCCTTCCGGGTAAGACAAATGATGAATCAGCCGAAATTTATTCCGCTCCTTCTTTGGTACCACCCCCAACGGTGACACCACCAAATTCCCGCACGGCGGGGCGACATAAGGGCCGCCCATCCTGCCCAAAGCCACCTCCCTTTCCAGCTTCTCATCCACCACTTCCGGGTGATCCCGAGCGGAACGCAAATTACGATACGGCGGAACCGATGCATTAACAACCGACGGAATATGAAAACCATCCGAAAAACCAGAACTTAACAACGCCGCCGCCTCCTTGTCCGGATACCTATTTAAAAACGGAACCATCACTTCTACCTTCACCGGCGTCGTCCCTCTTACCAGCCCCATCACCAGCCTTTCCTTTTCCTTTTTTAAAACATTTGGACAAGCTATGTCCCCCCCCACATCCGGAGCATTCATGCTTAAAACGGCACGCCGCTCCAAACCTGCACTGCCCTTCATTGTACTGCCAACACAAACCTTTCTTGAAACTTGCCGGGGACCCGGCCCCCCCCGAACCCCCGGCGCCCCCCCGAAAGGGCTGAGCCGGTGCCGACATCAATCGCATCCATAAGGAAATATCCTTATGGTCCCAACGCATATCTGGCCGCAATGCCTTCCGCTGCCTAAATTGCTCGTCGTAGCGCAGCCACGCCAGTCCGCCATAAACTCGATAAGCCTCCCCTATCGCATCCATGTAGCCGAACAAAGCCGAACAATGCTCCGGCTCCTTCTCCCCGACCACGCTCGCCAAAATCGCAAATGCCTGTAGCCAGTTGGCAAAAGTCCGAGGAATAAGCCTATAACGGCGCTTTTCCTCCTCGTCCTTCTCCTTTTTGGAATCACTCGGCTTAACCCTATCCAAATTAAATTTCTCCAGGGGAAGCAGAGAAAATATCTCCACATATTCCCCTTTCCAAATTTTTTCCCGCACCTCCTTCTTTAAATGGGCCCCCAGCGGGCCCTCAAAACAAACATAAACTTCGCTTTTAGCCCTATCATCTAAGCGCACCACCTCATCCTCCTTCTCCTTTTCCTTCTCCTTTTCCTTCTCCTTTTCCTTCTCCTTTCCCCCCCCCGTCTCACTCCCCCCTTCGCCCCCCCCTCTACTCGCACCCGCTCCGTCACCCCCCGTCGCCGCCGAGGCCCCTAAACCGGCTGCACCCACCCACGCCGCCACCGGCGCCTGGGCCCCCTCCCCCCCCGCTCCCGAAGCCGCCGCCAGCCCCTGCAACAGCCCCAACAATTGACTCCACACTGCGAAACCAGCGGGCGCTGCCGTAGCCGCAGCCGCCCCCCCCCCCCGAAGCCCCCCGCCAGCGCAGCCCCTGCCGCCTCCGCGGCCGTCTCACCCGACCGCCGCTCGGCGTCTCCCGAGACCGCCGCCTCGCTGTCCTCCGTCTGTCGTCCATCCGACTCCTCCGAACCGAAAGCCTCTTCCCCCTCCTCGCCGCTGGCCTCATCTTCCATCCGACATCCGGGGGGCGCCGCCGCAGCACCCCCCCCACCACGGCCGCCAGACAGGGCCGCCGCGTGGGCAGAGTCATCCCCGCTCCATCTCTTGCCCCGGGGTGACAACCCAGGAGACCGTCCTGTCCCCCGCGCCGGCACCCCGGGCCTCGACCTCTTGCGCCCGCCCCCCTGCCGACTGCAAGGGGCCTCTGGGCGCGGACGACCAGACGCCCGGCTCCGGATCTCAGCCGTCGTCGCCTCTGGCCCTCCTGGGCTATTGCAGGCCTCCATCCGCCGAGTCCTCCCGCTCCCACGGGAGACTGCCACATCCGGGGGCTGCACAGCGGTACTGAGTGACCCGGCGGTTGCCGCAGGGCTCCCGCCGTCACTCCTTCTCTCAGCCGCACCGGGGTCAGGCACCGCAGACCCCCCCCCGGCGCCGGACCTACCGCCACGTGCAGCCCCGCGGTCCCCCCGCCGACTGCAGGGGGATCTGCTGGCCTCTCTCCTGCGCCGAGCGCGCTCCCGGCCTGGAGCCGCTGCAGTCTCAGTAACTCCAGCCCGGAGGCCGGGACCGGAAGCAGGCCCCGTGCTGGCCACTCCCACCTCCCGACCGCCGCGGCTGGAACGAAGATTCCTCCCGCCGGCCTCTGCAGCAGCCAGACGCTGCTGCTGCGCTGCACTCTGCGGAGGGTCCCTGGAGGGGCTCTTACATCTCCTCCTCGCCCCCCCCGCGCCCGGGGAATACCTGCGGGGGGGCCGCGACTGGCGCCCGCCGCTGCTGGGGGGACGAGGGGCAAGCGCCGACGGGTTAACCCCGGCAGCCCTGATGTGGGTCTGCACTGCCAGGGGCCCGTGCGCTGCGACCGCTGCCTGAATCAGACGCTGGAGCTCCTGAAGATCTGCCATGGAGGTGCACGTGCAGATCGTTCGGCGTCCGGAAACAGAAGAGGAGGTAACTCCTTCCTCTCCCAGCTAACCCTTTCCCTGCTCCTCCTCTTCCTCCCCGGCTAAAACCATCCCCCAAAGCCATATTAGGCATATACCACTGTCCCTATTAACCCATCACTCCCTACCTCCCCCTTGGTCATGTCGCCCCTCCCCCCAAGTGGGTCCGTGGCTTTCTGTAGTCTCCATTGTGTCACTTTGGATCAGACCATTAATAGTACTTCTGCAAATGCCTGTCTGCACTTCAGTCTTTGTCTATTGGAAGTGCTTAAAATACAGATGCATCTGTCTTTGTGTTCACTGTTTTCTCTTGGGCAAAAACAGTTTTTGACCAATAGAAGTCAAAATAGCAATGATTGAAAATCACTGGCAGACACCAAAATAAAAGGGCCCCTGTACAAAAAAGCAGTATGTTGGCCCTTTTCAGTCCAATAACTAATCAATAAAAGCAAAATTCCACCTGTTTTGGAGGTGGGGTGGGCCCCCTAACCTTTTGGGTCCCTGTATAGCCGCACAGGTTGCATCAATAATGTTTCTGTCCCTGATGAAACTACACATTCAAAAACTGATCAAATACTGATCTATTCAATTTCATTACATATTCCTATTGTGGATCCATAATACTGACATATAAAATACACTTGTTTGAAGGAGATCTTAGAATTCATCTTTTATGCATTTTTTGCTTTTCTTCATTGCTAACATTTTGACATTTGTCATCTGTGATTATATTGTTCATTACTATAAAAAAGGTATCTAGATATAATGTCTTTGTTCTATTAGGTGATCTCTCGACTAGCTGAATAGTAGGTAAAGACAAAATGGTGTCCGCTCACCCTGTATGCCTGGTTTCTTCCTGATATGGATCCCAAAAACAATAGTCCAGCATCCGATATGCGGTAAAAAAATAGTATTCAACTTAATTTAAAAACATGGACCATAGACAAAAACCCCATAAGAAGTTCCACGTTTGGTCCTTAGTTATGATTAACGGGGTTGTCCGAAATCAACCTTAATGAGCTAACCACTTTTCTAATGCTTTTTTCTATTACAAATTCCCTAACATTCCCACTCTACTTTAGGCCTCTTTCACACGTACGTCCCTCCGGTACGTGTTTGGCAGTTTTCTCACGTACCGGAGACACGTACACACGTAAACCTAGGTATTCCTATGGTTTTGGACACACGTAAGTATTTGCGCACGGTACATGTGTCCGTTCCGTACTTACGTGTGTCAGTGTGTTCCTCACGCCGATATGTCCGTTTTCTCTCCGGCATCACTGGTGTCACATGGAAGGCAAACATGTCACACGTAACACACACTGACAACACGGATGTGTTCCGTGTGACACGCACCGGAGAGAAGACATGTGTCTGTGAGAAAAAAAAAACAAAACTTTACTCACCTTCTCCAGCCCTGCTGTCTCTGCCGCTGCTGTCACTTGCTGCCAACCACTGCTCATTATGCTAATTGAATATTCACTTCACTGCAGCCGGAAGCAGCAGCAGCGGGGAGTCGGCAGGACCAAAGATCAGCACCACGGACAGCGATGCCAGGGACAGGTGAGGAGAAAGTTCCCGTTCTCCGTGTGTTATCACGGATAACACATGGAGAACACACGTGTGCCATAAACATGGCTCACGGAGGGCAAAACGCACCTCTGACACATCCGTGAAAAACGTGCGTGGTTTTTCACGAACGTGTGAAAGGGGCCTTAGAGGGGTTCTCCACTACTGAGACAACACCTTCTGATTCCACATGTTTATCCCTGGTAAAAAATAAAAAAGCCTATACTCCACTTCCGTGCCGGGGCTTGTGTTTCCGAGGATCATGTTACATCACGTTACCCGAGTCCTGCTTCCAATCCCCACCTTTGATCACCATCACCGGCTTCTGTCTCTTCGCCTTCGGAAGCAGTAGCAGTCAAGAAGAAGTGAGCAGTAGCCTCAGCACCCTCTTCCTGTTGATTAACTCATTTGTCCAAAGGTGTGGAGATAGATGACGGTGGTAATTTCATGCAGAACCGCGTGGCATCACCACGTCAGTTGTAATCCCCAGGAACATAAAAAAATACCCAGGAACACACGCATTGGCACCTTTGGAATGGCGTAGTCATGGAAAGGGAGCATAACTTTATTTTTTTCCCGTTTGAGTATCTCAACATGCAACAGAGATTCTCAAATGAGTTATCAGGGGGCCAGGGCTGCTGTCACCATCTGTGTCATCAGTGACTTTTATGTTTCAGGGGCTGGGTTAGTCATTGATAAGTATATCAATGAGCATGTGTAACACGGCGTGTCGTAGATCAGGAACGAGAGTAAACAAAGGGTTACTAGTCAAAGGGCCAGTGGTTTTGCAGGGTTCTGCTGTAACTGGCCTGATCTGGCTCCGTGGCCCTGTCAGCTACATGTAAATGGCAAACAGGTGCAAGGTGTAGAGGGGGATGGAAGGAGGGCGCAGGGTCCCTGGGAAGCATGTCACCGGTTGCAACGGTGACTGGGGTCTCTGCCTCCACCGCCGCTTCCTGCAACTTTCCTCTTCCAGGGGTGGTGTTGGATGGGAATGGGGGATGCTTTGCAGCGCCACCTGTGGTGTGTGGCCAGGGATTAGCCATCACTGTGAGATGTTGCTCTCCTCTGGTGCTGCTTCAGCTCCCACAGGTGGAGCGAGCCCCAGGGAGGATGAGGACGATGGGGACGGCTGATAGCGCTGAAGCGCAGGGCGGTGGCGCCAGCAATGACAAGGACGACACGGGGGGCTGTGGTTCAAAGTTCTGTTTACTCACAGTTCTTAAGGTGCCCCGGAAGTGCCGTACTTCACCGCCATGGATGGACTCCAGCCGGTCTCGGGTGAATCAGGGGTAATCACCGGTGTCTTTGGAAATGTGTGAGACCTTCCTCCTTGTGCTTACACATGGTTCCCCATAGCCTGAAGCAATTTGGGGACCCCACTGTCGGTGTTAAGTGTCCCGTCCCATATGCAGGTGACGCGGGTTCTCGCCATGGGGTCTGACCGTAGCCCTGACCCTGGATCCTATGTAACCGTGCTCCGGAAAAGTGGGTAGTGGACGATGGGACATGAAATCCTCATCCCATGAAGATTTTTTGGAGTCTGTGAAGGTCTCCCCAACCGAGGGTCCTGCACCCCGACTTGCACTGGCACTGTGGAACAGTTAGGCTCGACCTCAGCTACCATCTCCTCTTGTCCCAACATCTCCACCAGCTGCCTCTGTCTCTCGCCCTCTTTCAGTCTCATTCCTGTAGACTCAGGGCCAGGGGCTATAACACTGCACTATCTCCCATCCTAGGGCCAGCCTGTTAAACGCTGCTCTCTCAAGACTGTCTGCTCTGTTCTGTCCTGGGCTGTTCTGACTAAAAGCGAAACTGTTTGTCTTTCTACTCACTGAGAGTGGGGCTGCACCTCAGACTCAGCAGACCTGGGAATTAACCATTGCTATGGTGCCCACCTGCAGTCTAGCTTCCGGTGTGTGATAACTCATGCTAGATGTTTGTGTAAAGTGGAAGAAACCAGTGATTAAACTCTTCTCACCCGGGAGAGAATTCAAACTTAAAACAGATGCAATACTCTGGCGACTGAAGCCTCAGGTGTACCACATTTGGGCTCCCTTTGAATTCACATTGACATTGCACTCCCTTGCTGGGTCTAAAGCAGGGGTGGGCAATTAATTTTCCCATGGGGCGGGATGAGAAATTGGGATGGTTTTAGAGGGCCGGACTAATATAATTAACTCCATTTTACCCAATACTGTATACAGTATATATACTATCCCTTCATAAACAAACAGTAAGTTACGGACCATGTGACCCCTCGTGGCCCCGCACATACACACGCAGACATGTCCATTTTTTTTTCTCCAGCAGCACGGGTGTCACACGGATCGCACACTGATGTGATCTGTGTGACATCAGTGTGACAAATACCAGAGAAAACACAGGTCTTTTTAATAAAAAGATTTTCTATATTTACCTCTCCAGCGCTGCTGTCTCTGGCTTTGCTGCCTCTCGCTCCTTATCGCCGGTAATTATACTAACAGAATATTCACTGTAGTGAGCAGCTGGAAGCAGGGACAGCGCTGGGGACCGCATTGCTGGGTGAGTATATAGGTGTCTGTGTGTGTGTGTTGAGAACCTGGAAGCCGGAGCACCTCGGGGACTCGTCCCAGTTCCCAATGAACTCTGGTGAAGCTGTAGCGTGGGTGTCGCAGGGGGGTCATCAGAGCTCATTGGAAACTCCGATGACCTCCTGAAGGTCACTGTGCTTGCAGAATACTCACCTGTCCCTGCGATGATGTCCTCAGCGGTGCTGTGCCCAGCGCTGTCACCGTGATGCTCCGGCTTCCAGGTCCTGAGTGCGGTGAATAATCGATGAATGAGCGGGAGGCACTCCTATATACTGCACCTGTAATATACAACACTATACTCCTATATACTGCACCTGTAATATACAACACTATACTCCTATATACTGCACCTGTAATATACAACACTACACTCCTATATACTGCAACTGTAATATACAACACTATACTCCTATATACTGCACCTGTAATATACAACACTACACTCCTATATACTGCACCTGTAATATACAACACTACACTCCTATATACTGCACCTGTAATATACATCCCTACACTCCTATATACTGCACCTGTAATATACATCCCTACACTCCTATATACTGCACCTGTAATATACATCACCACATCCCCATATACATCACTAGACCCCTATATACTATACCTGTAAAACTACATTCCCATATACTACATCACTACACCCAAATATTACTCACCAGTTCCCCCCCCCCCTCCCTCCATTGTCCCCCTCAGGTTATTACTCACCTCTCCCTCTTCAGGTACCTCCGTACGGGCCCCCGCCGAGATGCTTCTTCTCTTGTATGGCCCCCGCCGCTGCTGTTCTTGTAGGGGCCCCGCCGCTGCTTCTCTCTGTACGGGCACCGGCTTCTGTAGCTTCTTCTCCTGCTGGGTGGGAACTTTTCAAATGACATACACGCGCGCCGTACTGACGACATCAGGGCACACGTGTGTGTCACAGAGAAAGTTGCCGGGCAGGGAACAGAGGACAGATTCCTGCGTTCGGCTGCCTACACTGTGCGGCGCTGCAGGATCTGTCCTCTGTTCCCTGCCCAGCACGCAGCGTGTGATGAGGGCAATCTGACCACGGGCCTCCCGGACCCTGGAGCTCCGGACAACAGGTCAGATTGCCCTCATAACTGACAGGCCAGCAAGGACGCCCTGAGCCAGGTGGGCCGGTCACAGAGAGTAGGAGGGCCGGATGTGGCCCGCGGGCCACCCCTTGCCCAGGTCTGGTCTAAAGAGAAGTCACTAGCTGGCAGGAGATCATTGTCAGTGCGTGTTTAAAAAGGAAAAGAACCAAAATCAGCCCAGCCCCTGAGATCAACGTCACAATCCTAAGGGTCCCTTCACACATCCGTATAAAAACACGTATGTGTGACAAGGTCCATTTTAACCATCTATGTTTATTTTCACCACCCATCCATGTGTACGTCTTAAAACAAAAAAAATGTTCGATTCCTGTTTTTATGGTATAGATATAGAAAATAAAATGACAAAGCTTCTTGCTATACTTTCAATGTTTAAACACACATACAGAACAAGTGTGCCATCCATGTGTTTATATGGCCCCACAGACTTGTATTGGCTCTTAACATCCATGCTGCCGTAAAAAAAAAAAAAAATTGGACATTACTTTGTGTGGTTCATATGGTCCGTGTGAAAGCATGGACATATAAAGCTCACCATAAGTCATGTGGTGTCTGTGAAAAAGGTGTTATACGTATGGATGCCACATGTGCTAGAAACACTGACATCTCAAGGGGCGTAAAGCATTATGTCGTCAGTGACGTACAGTGTTTCAGTGATTTGGACTGGTCTCTATTTTCCCTGTTTGCCACATTCTCTCTTTTTCATTGTGTGCTCTTTCCTCACCGATGAGGGAGCACAATAACTGTGTGCATTCAAAGAAATCTAGTGCAGGGCGCATATACTGAGCATGGCTCCGGCTCTGGGCTCCCAGCCCCTGAAACTGATGTCACTGATGACACTTTGTTCCAGACTGGTGACTGCAGTACCCGCCCCCTGAGGGCCCCGGTTTGAGTATCTCGGTGTGCTCTTGGGATTTTCAAACAAAACATCAGGAGTAAAAAGAAGAAAAGAAATTCCTGAAGCAGCATCTGCTTTAAAAATAGACAATTTATTTTGATCCCTGCAAACAAACAAACGAATTGTGAACATACTTTTTACTGGTGTGGTTCACTTAGATAAAAAGCAACGAGTTTCTGCCAAGAATGAAATGATCAACCAAATTCAGCCAATGATGCCATGCACTTCTATTTTTAGCTAGCAGGGAAATACAATATTGAATCCAACAGAACTAGAGATGAGTGAACCAGAGGTTTGGTGTTCGTATCAAAGAGTTCGGGGGTCATAGTTCCGGTGCTTTACATATCAACACCACTCACACTAGCATCGCTGTGCTCTGGTGCGCTCAGTGCGCAGCCCAGTGTGAGCCGTTGGCAGGGTTTGAACAGCTCACACTGGGGGTAACAGCGTGATCTGATTTAGTGTGCACCCCAAAAAACAAAAATTGGAAAAACCCTGCCCACCCGCCCCTGGAAGTGATCTGTTGTGGTTTCCACCCCCAAAAAAACTTCAATTGGGGTTCAGGTCAAGCCCAGGTCCAGAACTAAACTTTATCTAAAAGGCTGAACCCATTGAACTGAGCTTCAATGGGTCTGCTCATCTCTAGTTATGAAAAAGAACCAAAAAGGTTCAAAACGCATCAACCTTATCTGATGCCTTGTGGCTGTATTTGATCTGATCTAAATGACTTGCCACTAAACAAAAAAACAAACAAACAAACTCTGCCCCCCCCACACCCGTAAGTGATCTGTTTATGGCTGGCTGCATGTGGCCAGAGACCCGACCTGTCCAATTAGTGATTTCCATTGGGGTTCAGGTCAAGTCCGGGTCCCAAACCAAACTTTAGATAAAGTCCAGATGAGCACACGGAACCAAACTTCCACGGGCTTGCTCATCTCTATACAGAATTCATTTTCTGTGGGACAATAGTCTGCCACCTACCACTTTAAACTATCACTTGAGTATAATTTCCAACTAAATCTGTCCAAAATATGCTTCAGGATCGTTTCATGTGTAACATGTACGAATTAGTGCAGACTTGTGACACGAGATGACCAGTTTTCAATAGATCGTTGACTGATGACGACATAAATTTGGCAAGTGATTCCCATCAAATTCTGAAAGGTCATATATATATATATATATATATATATATATATATATATATATATATATATAAAAATATATAATATTTTTGTTTTTTGATGGCACTACCAAACAGTAATAACTGGCTGTTGTTTGGAAAATGGTCAGTATGGTCCAACGGTACAAGTTGAGTAGAGAAACTAGATTTTAAAAAAATGCCTTCTCTGCCTATTTCTTTGAAAGAGGGTGTGAATGACAAGTGTTTCAATGCAACGCTCTCCCCAACAGGCTGGATTTATACGTCAACTTTTACTCCTACATCTGGTTAAGAAATTTTTCAATTTGGGAACTCTTGTTCAATATGTCTTTTCAACCAACATCTAATTGTCCAACTCTTATTGCTAACAAGATCATTACTTACCTGCGCTTTAAACTTTTTATTTATATTCTTTTCGGGCTCGCCATAAACCTTGCACTACTTACACGGACCGACCTCTCGTAAAATGCCCCAGCAAAATGGTTTATACATTTAAGGTCTTGTAAAATTTTTTTGAGTAACTAAAACATTAGATTATAAAGTGGTTTTTATTTTGAAGTTGTTCCAACAGATGTTTTGTTGAATTCTTAACTTTTTTTTTTTTTTTTTTCTCCGGCTTGAATTTGATTGCAAATGCTTAAAAGTGACCTGACAATCTGTGCCAACAAAGGGTATACTGTGTCTTTAATTAAATGTGGAACTACTTAAAGTGCTGGCTAGACGGTGAAGGGTGATAGATGCTTTACTGCCCGGCTTAAGTATTTGTATTGTGAGTGAGAGAAATGAATAGAGATCTAACCCAACTTGTGTGAATTGGGCCAGTTACAATAACCTAAGCTGGTTTTAATTGATCTCCTACCAAACTGAACAAGTGGATTATCCAAAGGAGCATGGGTTGAATCTGCTCAATGGTGGACATTTGATTACTTGCGAAAAGCCCCTCAATATTTATGGTAAGCACATTCACGGGTGGATATACACTGTCAACATTTCTGCTCTCATTTTGTGTAAATCCCTCCTTGATTTCCCTTCTTTTATTTTCGTTATTGGAAACTTTTTTTTCTTCCTTTTAAAAAGGAATTTGGGAACAAAAGTTTTCATTTTGGTCTAGAGAGCCAACGGAAGACGATTCAATTTGTAGGGATTGTATCTATTGATGACTTAAAAAAATTGATTTGCTTTCTATTGTTAAAAAGTCCCTTTTCTCTTCCTTCAGAATTAAGGGGGAAGAAAAGATAAAATTTACTAAATTCAGTGGTTTAAGTCTGTGCAAATCACGAGTAGGTTTCCAAATATTGGGACTGATGTATTAAAGCTTTCTAACTTTAGATCCGTGAGCATTAAAGAACTGCTGTTGGCTTATCTATAAGCCAATTGTGTGACCCAGGGAAGGGGGTACTCTGTCCCGGGCGGTTGCAAACGGGAATGTCACTTCAGGTGGTCATTGCCCGGTCCCGTGCCCTAGGGACGCTTCATAAAAGGGGGTATTTACAGGGGATAATAGAGTTAATGTTCGTGACGCCACCTGCGGGTTGCGGTTAAGAATGGATAACCGCCGCTGCTCAACGTGGGTACTCCCAGGGATGGTGATAGTGGCAACTATGGTGGTAGGCCCTCCGCAGGTAGGGCTGTGCCTGGGAGATGTGTGGTGTATATAATGATGGACACCACACCAGGTTAATTTTAACAGTCTCTACTCACGTGGGCCCTCGGCTTGCTGGTTCTGGTCCCTGTATTGCCAGTGACAGATAGTGACTCAGGTTGCTCTTTCCCCGCCACTCTGTGTGGTTGAGACCCCGAAGCTTGAAACTTTGGGGGTCCCTCCACTGTAAGACAGCGGTCCGTCCGTTCGGCTGGCAGTGCGGACCCTGCGGGGATGTAAGTGTCCGAACCCCGATCCTAGTTTACTGCTGATGCCCCCGGTTCTGAAAGGTCAGTGAGGCCCCTGGAGAGCCCTCACCATGCAGGTATTTGCCAAACAGTCTAAAACTTGCGCTTGACCCAGGGCCCTGTGCCCTGTACATGCCCAGATTCCAGTGGGGCTCCCTCGTACTGTTCCTGGGGTCTTGACTCCTGCCCAGAGGTACTCGCTTGCTCTGGCTGGAAATCTGACTCCCGTGCCCCTGAGTCACTGTTACACAGACCCAGCTAGAGGCACGTCTGCTCTCCTCTCTATATTCTGAAAATCTGCTTCCTGTGCTCTCACAGACTGGCCTGCTCCCTCCCACCAAGTGGCTAGTCCCTGGGTTCACTATGGCCCTCCCACTAGCCCTGGTGTGAGTGGCAACTGGGATTTTTAGGTGCGTGTTGCTGGCACTGGTGTTACAGGCCCCAGGGGGTAGGTCCTGCATCCCCAGGAGGATGCAGTTCCCTGTAGTGCCCTGAGGGTCTCAGGGGCGCTACACAATCGATAGCCTATAATAGCCAATTCAGACACCTTGACCATGCTGCCATGTGCACAGAATGGTTCTCTTTAATGATCAAACACCAGGGATGTCGCACCCCTCTCTGATCAGATATTGATAACCAATCCAAAGGATTGGTCCTCCAATGGTAAAGTCCCCAAAAAAACACTTTAATACCATCAATCTGTGTGCATAGAAGATAATCGTTCACAGCAGCACATGTCCTGTCTAAACAGCAAGATATGCTGCTGAGAATAATTAATTATTTCTTAAGCAATAAAAAACTTTTTTTCACCCAACTAACAACCGTTTTACTCATTCGTTGGTTGATTGGCAGTGATGTAAATTCAAACCTAAAATTTGGAGCATTTGAAATTATCTACTTTATCAAAGTCGTTCATGCCGCTTAAGAAATTTGGTGCATCTTTAGGCTATGTGCGCACGTTGCGTACAAGCCCTGCAGAAATTTCTGCAGCGATCTGAAGAGCACATGTGCGCTTTAGATCGCTGCAGAAATGTCCGTAGTGAGCGCCGATTCCATGCGCTCTGCCTGCAGCCCCTGCCATAGACAGAGCAGGAGCTGCCGGCAAAGCGCAGGAAAGAAGTGACATGTCACTTCTTTTTGCGCAGCGCTTCGGCAGTAGCCGAAGCGCTGCGCTCTTAGACGCCACGTGCGCACGGCCCCTGCACAATCTCCATAGACTGTGCAGGGGCCGCAGGACGCATGCAGTTACGCTGCGCTACAAAGCGCAGCGTAACTGCATGTTTTTACGCAACGTGCGCACATAGCCTTAGACTGTCTAGCATAAGTTTATGTACCGCCCTGAGAGGGGCTCGGCCGCTCCTTTCGCCGGGCCGAGCCACTCTAGGTCCGGGCTCGGGTTGTCCGTGGCTCGAGCGCCTCCGGACCGGGTGCCACGTCGCTTTAAGGGGAGGCAGTGGGGTGGTGGTGTGGGACGAGGTGCGCAGCCGGGGGCCGCGTAGTCGTCGGACGGGTCGTGACGCCACCCACGGGTCGTGGTGACGGGATGCACAACCGCTGGAGTGGAGGGGGCTCCCGGGATCGGTGTTGAAGGCGCAGCCTGGATGTTAGCCCCTCCGTGGGTAGGGGCGGTGTGTCTCGGGGCCCGGTGGGGACCGGCGACTGTGTTGTTGTCGTGGTGCAAGGTGCCGCGCTGCGGTGCAGTGTCGTGCCCGGATGGCACTGGTGTACTCATGATTAATTCACACTCAGAGTCACTGGTAAACCAAAGTTCGGGTATGGTCGGGTCCCGCAGCCGGCTGCTTGTGTCCCTTGTGAGGTTGATGGTGGCCCCTTTCCCTTGCACCTCTTGTTGTGGTTTTCGGCTCCCCTGCCTGGACAGTGGTAGCCCGCTCCCCGGCGTTTAGCTGCCGGAGGAGCCCTCGGTTGCCCGCAGGTGCTGGCCCATCAGATGTTTGGCCCTTGGCGGTGGCTCTCACCCGGTATCGGTGAGCTGTTGCCTTCTTTCGGGACTTTGGGTGAGGATGAACCCGTGAGGTCCAGACTGCAATTAGTTAATTTGCCTACACTCAGTGGCTTCTAAGCTAGGACGGGGTCTGAGTACCCGGTTTCTGGTGATCCAGTAAACGGTTGACTCCCCGGTTCAGGTCCGGCGGGCTCCAACCCTGGCCCGGTCCCTACGGTTCCGCCGGTTCCTGTACCGGTACTCCTGCAGGCGGCCACCACCGTCTGCCTGACGTTACGGGGATACCAGGCTCCAACCCGGGTCCCTGACCGCTCTGCTCCTCTACACCTCCTGTCACTGTCACTCTACAACTTGATCTGTTTGTATTTCCTGCCTCAGGACAGTAGTCTCCTCGGTGGGCGTGCCTTTCCACCTGACTCCGCTCACCATGTGTGCCCTACTTGCCCTGAGAGAGGTATCAGGTCTCCCTTTCGGGTGACGGGTGTGTCCTCACAAGGGATGGGTGTGTGTGTAATGTGGTAGGTGTTGTTACCTGTGACCCCTGGGGTCCAGGGCGTCACATTTACACCACCACCAATTGCCTTACTTTGGTCAATGAAGTTGTTCCACATTTTGGCACAATTTTGGTACACAGGATTGCAATTTTAAAGGCATATACTTTTGGAGTGTGTGTGTGTGTGTGTGTGTGTGTGTGTGTGTGTGTGTGTGTGTTTTGTTTTTTTTCTTATCAAACGATAAATGTGGTATACAATTTGGTTTTTCAGAAAAATTGAATCAAAATTGTAGTGCAAGTAGCTTGTCTCGAAGTCAACGGTAGAAAAGGGTTAATGTATAGTCAAAATATTGTCCAGTAGTGAGATATATATGTATATGGCACTGGAGTAATCTTTCTGGTATAAGGAACGCCACAGCTCGTCAAGAATTTAGATGAGCTGTAATGTCTTGCGCCTGCCTCGCCCATTTTGGCAGTTAGAAAAAAAAATGGCATCAAATTGCCAAGTCACAATCAATTTTCAACATTTTTAGATATGATTGCACATAATCAGAATTTTATGCCAGACATCTTGATAAATTGGGGTCATTGTTTTCTTTTTGACATTTTTCATTAATCTGAAGCTGGGGACCTGTCTCTGATACACATAAATTGCAGTAAAGCAAAGACAGGTGGAATTTAGCATGAAGGATGCGTGTCCTTTACATTGACTTCTGCAGGAGTTCTGAAAATAGATGAAGTGGAAGAAACTATGTTCTTAAGATAGGTGTACTAGAGGCGGCACCTGCACCACCTTGAGCCTTGGAGTTCCCAGTCTCATTGCTGGTATTATGAAGGTGTGCCACCCCGGTGTTAGTTGGGCTGCTCTGATCCAGGATCGTGGCTCGAGGGGGGGTCCGGACCCGGCTTGTCGGACACTTTCATCCGTATAAAAGGGGGATTTACAGGGGATAAGTTCGTGACACCACCTGCGGGTTCCGTTAATGGGAGTACCGCCGCTGCTATAAGAAGTACCGGGGCAGATGGAGTTAAGCAGCCAGATGTCAGTCCCTCCGCAGGTAGGGAAGGCCCCGGGCTCAGGGTGTTGGTAGTTATTTGGGACAGCACGGTGCAGGGGACCAGGGTACTTACTGTGGGTAGTTGTGGTGCTGGATGAGGTTTATAAAGGAGACACACACGCTGTAAGTAAACCAAAGTCTGAGTACCGCTGCCACTGCGGGGAGCTCTTCCAGGTACCCGGTCCCACCGGTGTCACATAGTAATCCGGAGCCTGCCTTTGTGCACAGTTTTGTGTCCGTCTGGGTTCCTATAGCTTGAAGCTGTAAGGTCCCGTTCTTCAGTTTTTAAGTGAAGTCTTGCTCCTAAGGGCTGGCACTTGGGACTTCAATGGGTTGCTATTTCTGGAAAACCCTGTCCCCTGCAGTGTGCTGATGCCCTTGTGACGCCCTGGACTAGCCAGGTAGTCACAGACATAACATACACACCCCCCACCCTAGACAGTTACAACAGTCAACCAAAAACCCTTGTTGCCTCCCTCCAGGGTCTGATGTCCACACCAGGTGGGGCGGAGCCAGGGGTTGGCCCCACCCACCGAGGAGTTCACAGGCCTGGAGGCGAGAAAAGCAGTAGTTAGTTTGGAGGTGAAAGTGAGAGGTCAGAAACTGCAAGTGTCTGGGTCGGAGCCCAGGCACTGATAGCAAGGTTGGCAGATGGTGGTGGCCGTCTGCAGGAGTTAGCGGAACTCTGCAGAGCCGTAGGACCGGGGTCGGGCGTTGGCCCGCAGGTACCGAACCGGGGAGCGGAGTGAAGCTAAGCACACAGGCAGGGCCATTGGACCCCGACCAGGCTTGGAGCCACCGACAATAGTCAAATCCGAGTGTGACAGGAACCCCAGGGGTTTCCCAACAACCAAGACCCGACAGAAGGCAACAGTCCACACCGTGCGGATATACAGCCACCGCCATAGGCTAGAGATCCAAGGGCCAGCGCCTGCGGGCAAAATGGGCTCCTACGGCACCTATATGCCGGGGAGCGGACTACCGGTGGGCAACCACAGGAGTCAGAACATTCTAACAGGTGCAGGGAAAGACAGCCCCCATCACATCTTCTGGGGAGAGCACAACAACACTGCAGCTGGCTGCGGGACCCGTCCATCCGGCCGTTTGGTTTACCAGAGACTTTGTCATTGACTGTCTGAGTACACCAGTGCTGTCCGGCACCCCGCCGCGCTGTCCCTGCAACCCTGCACCCACAGCCATCCAGCCTCCCCGTTACACCACCGGGCCCCGGGATCACCAACCCCTACCCACGTAAGGGACAACATCCTAGCTGCTCCCTACCATCTCTCCCAGGATCCCCGTCACCAGCAGCGGTGGTGCCATCATCACCACGTCCCGTGGGTGGCGTCACGAACTCTCTACCCAAACCAACCATCCCCTTTCACCCACGGGTGAGGAGCGCTGCTCGAGTCTCCGGGTCCGGCCCACCGCTCGAGCCACCGAGCAGCAGCAGCAGCAGCAGCAGCAGAAGCCCCGGACCCGAGCATGGCGAACGCGTCCCCTCCGCCCGCGACACCCTCAGTCTCTGAGCTCTCTGAGAAAGTCCCTGAAGGTCCCCTTCCTCTGCAGGCTAATTGTCAGGACGTTGAATCTGCTCCTGACCTAGGGTCCTTTTACCCCGTCGTGCTCGGTACTGATCAGTTCTTTCGGGCTTTCTGGTGCTGACAGTCCTCCAAGACTGTCCGTCACACCCTTGTTCAATGTCACTGCTACCGCTACCAGATTCCTCTGGTCCCAGACTGTCTGCGATCCAACCTCGGACGTTCTAGCTCCCCGGGAGCTAACACTCCAGCTCCTCTCACTTTGAGAACTCTTCCCTAGACTCACTTCGTCCATCCTACCAATCTGCCTGACCCCTAGGTGGGCGGCCCTGTTACAGCTAGACCAACCCACTGGTGTGTCTGACAGGTCATGATGTGAGGTGTTGGTTGGGGTTTGTGGTGCTGATGGAGGTGACACCGGTTTCTGGGAACTTGGAACCATGGGGGGTAGGTTCTGCACCCTGGGAAAAGGATGCAGTTCCCTGTAGCACTCTAATGTATTCAGGGGTGCCACATATACTTTCAGAGCTCCCATCAAAGTCAATAGAGAAAGTCATGAGTTCACTGAGTTCACCGCCACTGTACCAAGGCTGCAACATGGTGATGGAGATCAGCATTGTTCAGGCACTTATGGCATATATAGTGAGTATGTTTGACATGAGAAACCCCCTTTTAAGGTGCGAGTATATGTAACAAGCGTAACAAATTGTACACTGAAATACGTACTTTTGCTCCAAAGTATTGCAGCTTTGTGCTGTTCTGAGGATTGCGGCACAAACTGTTTTATGTATGGTCACCCTTAACAATTGAAAGACTCTCCACCCTGGGACTGAAACGTTGCAAAATACTTTAAATCTATACTTTCCTTAACTAGTGATGAGTGAAGCAGAGGTTGAGTGTTCAGACTTTTTTTTTTTTTTTTTGTTTTGTTTTTTTTGAGTTTGACTATTTTACACATGAGCACCACTCACGTGAGCATCGCTGTGCTCGTGTACGCTTGGTGCTCAGCCCGGTGCGAGCCACTTGCAGTGTTTCAATGGCTTGTACTGAGGGTAACAACAGCGTGATCAGATGTAATGTGCACGAAACAAAAGGAAAAACCTTTCCCCCAGAATTGCTCAGTTTAAAGCTAGCTGCATGTGACCGGAGACCTGAACTGCTCAATTTGTGTGTTTCACTGGGGTTTGGGTCCCAAACCAAACTTAATTTAAAGTTTTTGGCTCCAACTGTCGAACCGAACTTCTACGGGCCCGTGTAGTGCCCCTGAAGCCATCATGAGCTACAAGGTTCTGCATCCTCACCAGGATGCAGGGTCTACCCCCAGGGACCCAGAAGACCAGTGGCGGTAACACACAAAAACTCCAGGTAATCCCAGTTTTCCTCAACAATCTCCCATACACTGGCACAAGGCTAGGGTCGGACCAATGGATGGCCGCCTAGAGGTGGAGCAAGTCCAGTCCACTAGTTGACCAGGTGGGAGGGGCGGACTGAGGACAGAGAGTCAGAGTTAGTCTGAGAAAGTCGAGGAGTGAAGGTGAACAGGAGAAGAGACAGACTGACTTGGAATGAGCAGTAACCTGGTGCCCAGGAGGGTAGTTGCCGGTAGAGTACTCCCGGAACTACGCACCAATGGGGCACATGACTCTAGGACAGGCAGAAGCTCCAGGCAGGTCTGTTAACACCTGCACAGCAAGGGGACCATCAAGGACCTTGCTGACCCTCAAAATCCGAGACTCAGTAGCAAAGGGAGAACCGGGTACAGGACCAGAGACTCCAACCACACAGGGTTCACGCTACCGTCAGGCGGACAGCAATGGAAAAACCACCGGACGGGGACTCCCAGTTGCTCTATGCGATGGGGACCTACTAACCAGAGACAGGTGTAGGGTAAGAAGGCACCAGAGTACTGACTGGCACTGGGACTAAGGGAACCTGGAGGTGAAACCAGCTGGCCTCGGGGGACCAGTTACCACCAGCAAAAGTGAGTAAAAACCAAGTTGCACTGAACTCTTGTGTGGACTACCTTCTTCCAACACCCGTCACATCACCTATCCTCTGGGGCCCGGCCCTGCTTGCGGAGGGCCTACCATCCAGGCTGCCATTAGCACCAGCCCCAGTAGTGTACATTGTGCAGCGGTGGCTCCATCCACATAGCCACAACACCGCAAGTGGTGTCACGTGTGAGCACTATTCTATTCCCCTGTAAATCTTCCCCCTTTACAAAAAGGGCCTAAGGCACGGAACCTGGCAACAGCCACCAAAGTGACATTCCCCAGATATACAGCGCTCGGGACAGAGTACCCCATAACCCTGGGCGACACATCCGCTCATCTCTGATCCTAACTGCTGCCCTTCGCTTGCCTTCTCTGCAAAGATTGGTGTGTTTGTTTCTTTTGCTTCCAAGATGAGACCCCACAGTGGCATGGAGGTGTGATGCCCTGGACCCCCAGGGGTCACAGTACACTAACACACACACCCCCCCTCCCCTGGGTAGGTGACACCAGTCAATCAAATCCTTGTTGCCACCCTCCAGGGTTGATGTCCACACCAGGTGGGGCAGAGCCAGGCGGTTGGCCTCGCTCACCGAGGAGTTCACAGGCCTGGAGGCGGGAAAAGACAGTAGAGTTTGGGATAGACAGTGAAAGTGAGAGGAGTGAAAACTGTTGGTGTCTGGGTTGGAGCCCAGGCACGTTCCGCAAGGTCGGCAGACGGTGGTGGCCGTCTGGAGGAGTTGGTGTAGGTCAGCGGAACCGTAGGACTGGGGTAGGGCGGTGGCCCGCCGGTACCAAACCAGGGAGCAGATTGAAGCCAAGCACCAAGGCAGGATACTCAGACCCCGACCAGGCTAGGAGCCGCCGTAAAGGTCAAATTATCTGATTGCGGTCTGGACCTCAGGTTCATTCCCACCTAAGTCCCGTCAGAAGGCAACAGCCCAACCCGTCCGGATAAGTGCTACCGCCAAGGGCCAGAGATCCAAGGGCCAGCGCCTGCGGGTAAACGTGCTCTGCCGACACATACACGCCGGGGAGCGGACTACCCGTGGGAAGCCATAGGAGTCAAATACACATACACAGGTGCAGGAAAACGACAGCCACCATCAACCCGTCCGGGGAGAGTGAGAGCACCGCAGCCGGCTGTGGGCCCCGTCCATCCAGCCGTTTGGTTTACCAGAGACTCTGTCCTTCTGTGTCTGAGTGAGTACAACAGTGCCATCTGGCACCGCGCTGCACCGCAACGTTGCACGCGCGCCCACGCTGCCTCCCCGCCTCGGCACCTGCACCTATACTTACTCCCCAACCGGGGCCCCGGGACCAACAGCCCCTACCCACGGAGGGGTCAACACCTCAGCTGCTCTCCACCATCGCTCCCGGGATCCCCCGTCACCAGCAGCGGTGGTGCCCACCATCACCACAACCCGTGGGTGGTGTCACTACCGACATCCCAAATACCCACCAAAAACCTCCCCTTCTCACTCGTGGGCGAGGAGGCACTGCTCGAGCCCCGGGTCCGGCCCCGTGCTCGAGCCACTGAGGAACAGAAGCACCGGACCCGAGCGCCAGCGATTCCAGACGAGCGGCGTTCCCACCCCTCCGCCCGCGACAGAGGGAGTGTAGTGGGAAGTTTAAACCACACCCTATACAGCATGGGAGAAATAATGGAGGTGTGGTTCAGACTTACAGAAGCCATCTTGAAAGGGGGAGGAACAGAATGCCGATCTTGGCATAGGAGGAAAATGGAGGGTACCAGATAGGGTGACTCACACAGTCTCATTTTGACATGTTATGTGTTTTTGGGTTTGGTTTTTACCATCTGTTTAGGACCACTGTTACCACCTGCAATTACGCAGCTCATCTGAAATGCTTTCCAATAGGTGCGGACAATTATCCTCCATAATGACTGGTTCTCGGCTGTCTTGTAAGTGCGGTCTAATAAGGAATGGGAAGCTACAACCTAGAAGGGACATAACCTGACATTTGGCTCAGGGAGAATATAAAACATTCCTAGAATCCTGCCGCTTGCTCTACAACATCTGCTAATGTTTAAATAATCACTGTGGGGCATCGGCCGCAAAAAAATGTCTCTGGCGTTCTCGGCTCTATTACATGATCTCAGATGCGGTATAATAGAATTTTCTTAATGAAATAAAAAAACTTGGCTCGGGTCCTGTCTTTAACTCAGTAGAAATCAATTGCATCCAGGCTGAAATGGAAATCAGATCGATCATTTCACTTCATTTAATGTTTTACTTTAAAACCAATTTAACAAGATGCCTAAATGGCTTTCAGATCCTGTGTTAATGCCCCGTGTGTACGGAGCGGCCCGTGTCATAAACAGTCCAATCACAGAGTCTTTTATTAAGTTGTAGAGTAGAGGCCTTACCAATTAGCTTGAGTAAAACCCTGCATTATACTATTATGGAAAGCCCTCCACAGTTTTCTATGGAACAGAAACTGGAACATCTTGTACTTCTTCTGATGCATGAAATGGATATGGGGAAAGAGGTAAAAATAAAAAATGGAAATATTTTGTGAAAGGTTTAAAATGCTTTTGGCACACATACCAGTCTATGTCCAGAAACTGTCAAGATTTTCAGCTCTGTAACTTTGCATTCTGTCAGCACTATAGGTGAAAGGGCATGCTTTTCGAACATCCCAGCAATGGCTTAGTTGGCCAAAGCTGAAAATCCGCTTCTGTTATGCCAGTATACAGTTTGTCTTTCTGCATTTGCTCTGTCTGTGAAAGGCCACACTAGTATTTAACTCTTTGGGCACTATATAATTTGGTGTATGGCGGGAACCATCATGACAATGACCCAACAACTAATCGCTTATTCTGAAAAGCTGCCTCAAAGTGAAGTTAACCCCTTTACGACCGCCGATACGCCTTTTAACGGCGGTAAATAAGGGTACTTTTTCCGATCCGCCGCTTTTTAATGGCGGTCGGAAAAAAGGGTCTAGCGCCCCCCAGAGTGAGAAAATTTCCGGGGTCTCAGCTGCCGGGGGTAGCTGAGACCCTGGAGATCATGATTCGGGCCGGTTTTTCCGGTGCCCGCTCACCTGATGACCGGTATACACCGTATACCGATCATCAAGTTATAGTAAATGACCGCGCCGGTAAAAAATGATTTATCTCCCATCTGGCATGATCAAACATGCCAGATGGGAGATAAATCTTTTTCCCGGTTCCCTCCGGTCCCCCGGTGTCCCCAAAGTGCCCCCCCCGACCCCCAACCCCCTCCCGAAAATCCAAGATGGCCGCGCGCACCGGCGATCACAGCAGCGCGCCGCCCGCATTTCCACTGTTCCTATGGTTTCTGTCGTATGTGCCATAACACATACGACAGAAACCTGCTCCCTAGGCCCTGCCGGGTCCCCCCCTACCCCCCCCTGGTGTTCCCCGGTGTCCCCCGGTGTCATACATACCTGTCGCAGCTCTGATCCCCCGCGGCCCCCTCCTCCGGCTCCTTCTCAGCAGACTCCGGTCACATGAGCAGAGCGCAGCTGTCAGCTTCCTGTGTTCAGGACGCTGGCTGCTCGCACTCTGCAGCTGTGACCCAGGGAGGGTGGGTGCAGATTCTTTGCACCCACTCTCCTCAAATGGAGGGTCTGCCCTCCTAGAAAATGGGGGATACGTTCCCTGAACGTGTCCCCCATATTCTAGAAGGTCCAGAGTCGACGTGGGACGTCCAAATGGATTATAGTGCATTTTTTTTTTCTTTTCAATAAATTGGTCAATCAGGGAATGTTTTGGGGAGTGTTTTTTCAAATAAATTTTTTTTTGTTGTCAATTTTTTTTTTTATTACTGTCAATTAGTTATGTCGGGTATCTGATAGACGCCGTGACATAACTAATTGCTGGGCTTGATGCCAGGTGACATTACACACCTGGTATCAACCCCATTCATTACCCCGTTAGCCAACGCACCAGGGCGCGGGATGAGCTGGGGCGAAGCGCCAGAATTGGCGCATCTAATGGATGCGCCACTTCTGGGGCGGCTGCGGCCTGATATTTTTAGGCTGGGAAGAGTCCAATAACCGTGGCTCTTCCCATCCTGAGAATACCAGACCCCAGCTGTCAGCTTCACCTTGGCTGGTGATCTAATTTGGGGGGACCCCACGTTTGTTTGTTTTTTTTAATTATTTATTTTTTAAATAATTAAAAAAAAAAAACAGCTTGGGGAGCCCTCCAAATTGATCACCAGACAAGATGAAGCTGTCAGCTGTGGTTTGCAGGCTACAGCTGTCTGCTTTACCCTAGCTGGCTATCAAAAATAGGGGGGACCCCACGTCATTTATTTTAATTCTTTTTTTTTTTTTGGGCTAAATACAAGGCTAGGCATCCTTTAGTGTCACATGAAAGGCACTAAAGGGCGCCAGCTTAGAATATGCAGGGGGGTGGGACGTTATATATGTTTGACATCTATCCATTCATCCATTGTAGCATTTTACGCTGTGTGCCCACAATCAGGGTTTGCAACGTTTTGGGCGCAGAGTGTTTTCCCTGCGTCCATAACGCTGCGTTGTGCAGTAGAAGCACAGTGGCAGGATTTTTAGAAATCCCGTGCCCACTGTGTTTCTTTTCTCCGCAGCATAAATCGACCTGTGGCGCAGCTTCCCGAGCCTCAGGATGTCAATTTATGCTGCGGAGATGAGTGTTCTTTGCAGGTAGAATAGAACTAAAGTCCACAGCAGCCTGAACCCAAATCGTGGGCATGGGCAGCTGCGTTCTCCCGTGGACAACACTCACATTTCTGCAGGAGGCTGACACTGGGTACTAGACGCCGTGTCGCTGGATCATGGCCACATAGCCTAAAGGCTACTTTACACGCTGCGATATCTGTCCCGATATCGCTAGCGTGGGTACCCGCCCCCATCTGTTGTGCGACACGGGCAATCGCTGCCAGTGCCGCACAACATCGCGCAGATGCGTCACACATACTTACCTGCCCGGCGACGTCGCTGTGACCGGCAAACCGCCTCCTTTCTAAGGGGGCGGTCCGTGTGGCGTCACAGTGACGTCACTGAGCGGCCGCCCAATAGAAGCGGAGGGGCGGAGATAAGTGGCCGGAACATCCCGCCCACCTCCTTCCTTCCTCATAGCGGCCGGGAGGCAGGTAAGGAGAGGTTCCTCGTTCCTGCGGCGTCACACATAGCGATGTGTGCTGCCGCAGGAGCGACGAACTACATCGTTACTGCTGCAGTAACGATAATCGAGAATGGACCCCCATGTCACCGATGAGCGATTTTGCACGTTTTTGCAACGATGCAAAATCGCTCATCGGTGTCACACGCAGCAACATTGCTAATGCGGCCGGATGTGCGTCACCAATTCCGTGACCCTAACGACTCCGCATTAGCGATGTCGCAGCGTGTAAAGCCCCCTTAACAGTGAGAAATTTTTTGCTACAGCAACAGTTTTGTGAAGTACCTGTGGATTCAAAATGTTTACTATACTCCTGAATAAAATCCTTGAGGGGTCCAGTTTCCAAAATGAGGTCACTTGTGGGGGGTTTCTGATGTATAGGTGCCCAAGGGGCCCTGCTAATGTGACATGGTGCGCGCAATTTACTTCAACTTTTCCAAAATTCAAATGGTGCTCCTTCCATTCCAAGCCCTCCCATTTATCCAAACAAAGGTTTTTGGCCACATGTGTGGTATCCCTGCGCTCACAAGAAATTAGATAACAACCTTTGGGGTACACGTTTTGTTGTTGCCTCTTGAAAAAGTGAAAAATGTGTCGCTAAATCAACATTTTTGTGAAAAAAATGAAAATTTCAATATGGCAACCTAAGCTTATCAAATTCTGTGAAGTATTCGTGGATTCAAAATGCTCAATATACACCTAGATTAAAGCCTTGAGGGGTCTTATTTCCAGAATGGGGTCACTTGTGGGGGACCTCCACTGCTTAGGCACCTCAGGGGTTCTCCTAATGCAACATGGCGTCCGCTATTGATTCCAGCCAATTTTGCAGTCAAATTGCACTCCTTCTCTTCTGAGCCCTGTAGTGTGCCCAAACAGTTGATTTCCACCACATATAAGATATCAACAAACTCAGGAGAAATTGCGCAATAAATTTCATGGTGATTTTTTTCCTGTTACCCTTGTGAAAAAAAAAGCTACCTGGTTGAAGTAACAATTTTGTGGTAAAATTTTATTTTTTTATTTTCATGGCTCAACGTTATAAACTTCTGTAAAGCACCTGGGGGTTCAGGGTACTCACCAAACATCAAGATAAATTCCTTGAGGGGCCTAGTTTCCAATATGGGGTCACTTGTGGTGTTTTTTTGCTGTTTACGTACCTTAGGGGTCCTCCAAATGTGACATGGTGCCCGCAATCTTTTTCAGCCAAATTTCCTTTCCAAAATTCAAATATTGCTCCTTCCGTTCCAAGCCCTCCCATTTCTCCAAACAAAGGTTTCAGACCACAAGTGAGGTATCACCGCGCTCATAAAAAAGTGGGTAACAAACATTGGGGTCACATTTTTGGAATTACCTCTTGAAAAAGTGAAAAAATTGATGCTAAAGCAACATTTTTGAGAAAAAAATGAAAATTTTCAATGTGACAACGTAACGTTATCAAAATCTGTGAAGTACCTGTGGATCCAAAATGCTCACTATACCCCTAGATAGAAGCCTTAAGGGGTCTAGTTTCCAAAATGGTATCACTTGTGAGGGGTTTCTGCTGTTTAGGTACCTTAGCGGACATGTAAATGCAACATGGTGCCCGCAATCTATTTCAGCCAAATTTGCTTTCCAAAATTCAAATATTGCTCCTTCTGTTCCGAGCCCTCCCATTTGTCCAAACAAAGGTTTCTGACCACATGTGGGGTATTGGCGCGTTCATAAGAAAGTGGGTAACAAGTTTTGGGGTTCATTTTGTTGTGTTATTTCTTCTAAAAGTGAATAAATTTGGGTTAGAGCAACATTTTAGGTAAAATTTTATTTTTTGCTTTTTTTCATTCCACTTTGCTTTAGTTCCTGTGAAGCACCTGAAGGGTTAATAAACTTCTTGGATGTGGTTTTGAGTACTTTGAGGGGTGCAGTTTTGAGAATGGTGTCACTTTTAGGTATTTTCTGTCATCTAGGCCTATTGAAGTCACTTCAAATGTGATGTGGTCCCTAAAAAAATGGTTTTGTGAATTTTGTTGAAAAAATGGGAAATTGCTGATGAACTTTGACCCCTTCTAACTTCCTAACCCCAAAACATTTTGTTTCAGAAATTGCGCTAATGTAAAGTAGACATGTGGGAAATGTTATTTATTAACTGTTTTGTGTGACATAACTCTCTGGGTTAAGGGCATAAAAATTAAAAGTTTGAAAATTGCAAAATTTTCAAAATTTTCATCAAATTTCCGATTTTTTTCACAAATAAAAGCAAAAAATATCGTTCTAAATTTATAACTATCATGAAGTACAATATGTCACGAAAAAACAATGTCAGAATCACCGGGATCCGTTGAAGCGTTCCAGAGTTATGACCTCATAAAGTGACACTGGTCAGAATTGCAAAAAATGGCCTGGTCATTAAGTACAAAACTGGCTTCGTCCTTAAGGGGTTAAATGTATCTGTATTTGTGAGTAATAACACTACTTCTGTCCATTTTATGTTTTGTATTGTGAATTTTTAAGTTATTTCCTCTGTACTAGAAGCCTCTGCAATGTCTCCTTTTGCCTTTGTACCGCTTTTGATTCCCTGCAGATTGTTTTCCCTTCTCTGTTCCTAGGCTTTTATAGCAGAAGTGCTGATTTGATCCCTCACGGAAGACCGATTTGTAAACAGATTTGAGAAGTTTTTGAAAGTGAAGGTAGATGAGACTTGACTGATCCATACATAGAGCTGTGACTGAACATGAATGCTGCCGGGAGGATTAAAGTTAATTTCTTCCTGGCAGCGGGATTTTAATGTGGAGGTTAATAGCATTTTTACATGTAACGGGTTCCCTTTAACCTAAATGTCTCCAAACGATGACCTCTTTCCCTTCTACATTGATAGATAGTTCTGCACCACAACACTCACTTCACGTCTCCTTTTTTTTTTTTTTTTGGTTCATAGTTTAAGGCATCATTTTGTAGATCTTTTAGGTTAAAGGGATACTTATATCCTTTATTTAAAGAACAAGTAGATTAAAAAAATAATAATAATACATACATACATACATACATACATACAGCTCTGGCAAAAATTAAGAGACCACTACAAAATTTTCTGTTTTTCTGATTTTTCTATTTTTCGGACTATAAGACGCACCTGACCATAAGACGCACCCTGGTTTTAGAGGAGGAAAATAGGAAAATAAAATTTTAACCAAAAAATGTGGTCATGACACACTGTTATGGGGCAAGGATCTGCTGCTGACACTGTTATGGGGGTAATGTCCCCAAATTATCTACTAAGGTACCCCATTCTGGTAACGATCCTCCTGCCTTGTATATGATCCTTCTCGTATACCCCATCCTGCTCATATACCCCCATCCATCCTGCTCATATACCCCCATCCTGCTCATATTCCCCCATCCATCCTGCTCATATACCCCATGCTGCTCATATACCCCCATCCATCCTGCTCATATACCCCCATCCTGCTATATACCCCCCATCCTGCTCATATACGCCATCCTGCTCATATACACCCATCCTGCTCATAACATACCCCCATCCATCCTGCTCATAATATACCCCCATCCTGGTATATGGCCTGTATCCTGTGGCACAGAAAAAAAAAAATAAACGTTTATACTCACCTTTCCTCACTCCCTGCAGCACCGATCATCTTTCTCTCTGTCTCAGCAGCAGCACCGCTGAGTGGAGCCGTCACCGTGTGTGGAGCCGTCACCGTGTGTGGAGCCGTCACCGTGTGTGCAGCCGTGCCCCTGCAGCTTCCCGATGTCTTCCTCTCTGAGCCGGTCAGCTGATCTGTAGCGACGCGCACAGCGATGACGTCATCGCTGTGCTCACAGCTTTCTACACAGATCAGCTGACCGGCTCACACACAGTGACGGGTGAGTGTACTGATTCACTGCACCCCGCACTGATAATGATGGATGGGGGGCAGTGAATACAGCCGCACATGATCACTCCAGGCTGTAGTTGCCAGGGGTGATCATGGCCGGCTGTTAATTATGTGCGCATCCCCCGCTCATCCCCCCCCCCCGCCCATCACCCCGCCCACCTGTCAGCGCTGAGAGATGATGGGCGGGAGGATGGGCGTGCATATCTAATGAGCGGGCCCACGTGGTCACGGCAGGCGCTGCTACAGCCTGCTCGTACCCCCAATGACCCACTTCACCGCAGCACCCTCATTCCCCGCAGCCGCATTCAGACCATAAGACGAACCCCCCACTTTCCCCCAACATTTGGGGGAAAAAAAGTGCGTCTTATGGTCCGAAAAATACGGTATATTTTTAAAGTGTAAAATATAAATCTATAAACTACTGACAACGTCTCCGAATTTCCAAGCAATAAAGTTTGTATTTTTTTTCTGAAAATGAGAAATGGTCAAAATAACGAACAATGCATTGCTTTCGGACCTCAAATAATGCAAAGAAAACAAGTTCATAATCATTTACAAACAGCAATACTAATAATGTTTTACCTCAGGAAAAGTTCAGAAATCAATATTTTGTGGAATAACCATGATTTTTAATCCCAGCTTTCATGCGTCTTGGCATGCTTTCCACCAGTCTTTCACACTGCTTTTGAGTGACCTTATGCCACTCCTGGTGCAAAAAATGTAAGCAGTTCTTTGTTTGATGGCTTGTGACTATCCATCTTCCTCTTGATTACATTCCAGAAGTTTTTAATGGGGTTCAGGTCTGGAGATTGGGCTGGCCATGACAGGGTTTTGATGTGGTGGTCCTTCAGCCACACATTGATTGACCTAGCTGTGTGGCAATGCACATTGTCCTGCTGGAAAAACCAGTCCTGAGAGCTGGGGAACATTCCCTGAGCAGAAGGAAGCAACATTTTTTCCAGGATAACCTTGTATGCGGCTTGATTCATACATCCTTTGCAAAGATTAATCTGCCCAATTCAAGCCTTGCTGAAGCATCTCCAGATCATCACTGATCTTCCACCAAATTTTACAGTGGGTGCAAGACACTGTGGCTTGTGCGCCTCTCCAGGTCTCCATCTAACCATTAGACGACCAGGTGTTAGGCAAAGCTGAAAACTAGACTTATCAGAGAAGATTACCTTACTCTAGAAATTGGTCAGATTAAAGTTTACGAAGGACGTATGAATCGATGATCTATATATTAATCTACTGTGTTAGCATTGATATTTCTGAAGAGATCTGTACCCTTCAGTTTAGTGTTTTTTTTAATAACTGTTGTAAAGTGTGTGTGTGTGTGTGTGTGTGTGTGTGTATTTATGTATGTGTATGTATATGTATATATAATTACCAATACTACAAACTCCTCTGTAGTGATGAGCGGACCTGTTGAAGTTCGATTCAACCGGACGTTAAATAAAGATCGGACCCGAACTTGACCTAAACCCCGACGGAAGTCAATGATTGGGCAGTTTGGGTCTCCGCCAACATGCAGCCAGCCATAATCTGATCACTTTCGGGGTGAGTGGGCGTTGTTTTTCAATTTATTTATTTTTTTTCTTTGGCGCACACTTCATCTGATCATGCTGTTGATACCCCCAGTGTGAGCTGATCAAGTGGCTTGCACTGGGCTAAGTACTGAGCATACCCGAGCACAGTGATGTTCGCACGAGTGGTGTCCATACGTAAAGCACCCAAACTGTTTTTTTTTTTTTGTAAAGTCTGTGTTTGGTCGGAACACCGAACCTCGGATTCGCTGATCTCTACTCCTCATTACTTTCCTGTTCCTGTGGATTGCTCATTGATCTAACAGAGCTATACTGCAAAGTTGGAGCTAGGGGTGTAACTGCAAGAGGTGCCGTGGTTGCAGTTGCACCCGGGCTGTGGAATCTAAGGCACCCAAAAAGTCCCCCCCCCTTTTTTTTTTAAGCTTGTATGACAATACTATTAAAGACTTGCAATAATTGTGGACCTCACTGGAGCATTGGGGTCCTTGAATTTCAAGTTCCGCCACTGGTAAGAACAATATATAATTACAAGCTCTTATATTATACATTTATTAAAGCTTGCAGCTAATTTTACTTCTCCCGTCCCCAGTTATCATTTCAAAAGTTAGTCAGTTATTTATAATGGTTGGCACTGATAGGAGCACACATAATGTAGGATTGTTCCGTGAAAGATGGTTTTCAGCATTTCCAACAGAGCATTGGAAGCCTTCCTTCGCGTGCTGCCCGGTTCAGTCGCAGCGCTGTGTTTGCTTGGGCCCCTCGGAGCTGATTTACGGCGCTCTGACTGCTCCGGTTTGTACGGCGGAATGTTTGCTCGCTCTCAGAAGCCGCAGCTCAGGATCTTTCCAGAGATATATACTTCAAGTGGCTGTAAGCTAAGCCCTGTTATTGCTATGTATAGTCATGCAAACATCAATTTATATAGATTTTTGTTCTCTTCGGCATAGATTTACATTGCATGTTGTTCTTTGAAGCATTTATGAAAAGACCATTTGGCTTCAGAGCCTTTCATCTTATTCAATATATAATATGACCTGGAGAAATCTATATGCCAGACATTTTAATGGCACTTCGAAAGTTGGCCCCTTGTAGAGGTACGAGTTAATAGGTTTATTTTTAGGAGGCATAGAAAAGGGAAGACTTCTAGTATTTTTTATTTTTTTTTCTTTGTTTTTCAAGTGTAATGGCTTAAAATATAGTGAATATTCTCAATATTGATTTCATATTTGATGGAAGATGGTGGTGTCATGAGTGTATCTTGGTCGGGGGAGACCCCGAGTGAATCTGGTGTCAGAAGGTCACCGTGCTTTGCTGATGGCAGGTTCAGTACTGTTTGATAATCTCTCCTTGCTTGTCATGCTGTAAGGGTTAGGCACCCTTTCCTGTCTGGCTGCTGGCTGTAGCTGACAATCTCAGGTGTGACTCTTTGGGATCACTCCCCTTCCCTATTTAAGTCAAGTGATCTGATCACATGATGCCTGTGATAGAAACTGAATCCTCCTTTCTATGTGGTCCACTTTGGAAGGAGCCTGCTCTGGAAGAAGTTTGTTGTGATTGTGTACCGCCCCGCGCTCGGCTGCAGCCGAGCCGCTCGGCTGCAGCCGAGCCGCTCGGCTTCGGGCTTGTTGGTGGGTGGCCCGAGCGCCTCCGGACCAGGGGTCCCTTCGCTCTGAAAGGATGCTGGCACTACGTAGGGAGTTAGGTTTACGGCCGGGGCTGTGGTTATTAGTTAAGTTCGTGACGCCACCCACGGGCTGTGGTGAATGTGGACACCGCTGCTGTTTACTAGGCACCCGGGGGAGATGTTGCTGCGACTGGAACATGGGGGCATCCGCTACATCTTGAGGAAAGAAGGTTTAATCATAATCACAGACAAGGATTCTTTACTGTACGAGCAGTGAGACTATGGAACTCTCTGCCGCATGATGTTGTAATGAGTGATTCACTACTAACATTTAAGCAGAGCCTGGACACCTTTCTTGAAAAATGTAATATTACCAGTTATGTATATTAGCTTTATGACAGGGTGTTGATCCAGGGAACTAGTCTGATTGCCGTATGTGGAGTCAGGAAGGAATTTTTTTTTTCCCCATTGGAGCTTGTTTGCCACATTGTTTTTTTTTTTGCCTTCCTCTGGATCAACGTGTTAGGCTACGGGTTGAACTAGATGGACTTAGGGGTACTTTGCACGCTGCGACATCGCAGGCCGATGCTGCAATGCTGAGCGCGATAGTACCCGCCCCCGTCGCAGCAGCGATATCCTTGTGATAGCTGCCGTAGCGAACATTATCGCTACGGCAGCTTCACATGGACTCACCTGTCCTGCGACCGTCGCTCTGGCCGGCGACCCGCCTCCTTGTTAAGGGGGCGGGTCGTGCGGCGTCATAGCGACGTCACACGGCAGGCTTCCAATCGGAGCAGAGGGGCGGAGATGAGTGGGATGTAAATATCCCGCCCACCTTCTTCCTTCCGCATATCCTACGGAAGCCGCAGTGACGCCGGTAGGAGATGTTCCTCGCTCCTGCGGCTTCACACACAGCGATGTGTGCTGCCACAGGAGCAAGGAACAACATCGGACTGTCGCGTCAGCGTAATTATGGATTATGCCGACGCTGCACCGATGATACGATTACGACGCTTTTGCGCTCGTTAATCGTATCATTGAACCTTTACACACTACGATGTCGCATGCGATGCCGGAAGTACGTCATTTTCAATTTGACCTCACCGACATCGCACCTGCGATGTCGTAGTGTGCAAAGTACCCCTTAGAGTCTCTGTTCAACCTTAAAAACTATGAAACTATGAAAGGTATTAACCCCTCCGTGGGTAGGGGTGATGGTCCCGGGACCCGATTGGGATGGTATGTCTGTGCTGGGCGGTGCGTGGCCCGAGGGCACAGTTGTACTCACTATGATTGATGCACAAGAGTCTCTGGTAAACCAAGATGATGGTGGTTGGTGCCCGCAGCCGGCTGCGTCTGGTCCCCCACCCGGTTCAGTGGTCTTTGCCTTTCTCCTGCACACCGTGTAGTGTGTATGTAGACTGCCTTCGCTTCAGTGACGGGAGTCCGCTCCCTGGTGGTATGTGTGTCGAGAAAGCCCGTTTGCCCGCAGACGCTGGCCCGTGGGATCTCTCTGCCTGTGCGGTGGCTTTCTATCCCCCTCGGTGGGCTGTTGTCTTCAGTCGGGACTAGAGATGAGCGAACCGGTCCCGGTTCGGCTCGAGGTCGGAGGCCCCGTTCGAGTTCGGTTCGTCGAACGTTCGACGAACCGAACGCGAACCGCATAGGAAACAATGGCAGGCATTCACAAACACATAAAAAACACCTAGAAAACACCCTCAAAGGTGTCCAAAAGGTGACAAACAACTCACAACACAACACAAACACATGGGAAAGTGACAAGGACATATACTCATGCGAAAACAAAAGAGCAGGACAAGGAAAAAGAGGAGACACAGATATAGGCATGGCACGCCCTTCTAAAATCATGTAAAACACCGCAAGGTGACTCCAAGCGGAGTCTCCCTTTTTTCCAAAAATTGGGCCACACAGACACCCACCCCTTCAGTGGCAGCAGTTGTGCCTCAGTTGTACACTTCACAGCTAGATTTGCATCAAGCACATTCAAAAATACGCCATTCTTAACCGTCCCCAGGATGACACCGGGGAAGGTAGCAAAGTCTTTCCTGATCCCAGCTCTGTTCATCTTGGCTCCTTTTAAAAAACACATCAAGCAAGGGTTACTCTAAGCGGAGTCTCCCTTTTTTCCAAAAATTGGGCCCCACACACACCCACCCCTTCAGTGGCAGCAGTTGTGCCCCAGTTGTACACTTCACAGCTAGATTTGCATCGAGCACATTCAAAAATACGCCATAATTAACCGTCCCCAGGATGACACCGGGGTAGGTAAAAGTCTTTGCTGAACCATGACTTGTTCATCTTGGCTCCTTTTAAAAAACACAGCAAGCAAGGGTTACTCCAAGCGGAGTCTCCCTTTTTTCCAAAAATTGGGCCCCACACACACCCACCCCTTTCAGTGGCAGCACTTGTGCCCTAGTTGCAAACAGGATGTTTTGATTTGCATCAAGCACATTCCAAATCCACAAACATTTACTCTCCCCAGGATGACACAGGGGTAGTAAATTCCTTCTGGATCCATGACTTGTTCATTTTGATGAACGTCAGTCTGTCCACATTGTGACTGGACAGACGCGTGCGCTTATCTGTCAGCACACACCCAGCAGCACTGAAGACACGTTCAGAGACAACGCTGGCAGCTGGACACGACAAAATCTCCAAGGCGTAACTGGATAGCTCTGGCCATTTTTCTAGATTTGAAGCCCAAAATGAGCAAGGCTCCATTTGCAAAGTCATGGCATCGATGTTCATTTGGAGATACTCCTGTATCATCCTCTCCAGCCGTTGACTATGTGTCAGACTTGTTGTCTCTGGTGGCCTTGCAAAAGAGGGTCTAAAAAAATTATGAAAAGATTCCATAAAATTGCTGTTACCAGCACCAGATACGGTCCTACTGGTACGGGTAGACTGTTGAAGATGACGAGACCGTCCCATGTTTGTCAAGTTACAACTGGGAGAATCACTCCCTGCACCTGCACGGTTGTTTGGTGGAAAAGCCGAGCTAAGATCGAGTAACAGCTTCTGCTGATACTGCTGCATACGTGCGTCCCTTTCTATGGCTGGAATTATGTCACAAAATTTGGACTTGTACCGGGGATCTAATAGTGTGGCAATCCAGTAGTCATCATCACTTCTAATTTTGACAATACGAGGGTCATGTTGGAGGTAGTGCAACAAGAAGGCACTCATGTGTCTTGCGCAGCCATGTGGACCAAGTCCACTCTGTGTTTGTGGCATAGAGGTGCTAACCGTTCTTTCCTACTCTGACATCTCCCCCAACCTCTTTCAACAGAAATTTGACCAAGGTCTCCCTCATCCGCTGAGTCTTCCATGTCCATGGACAGTTCGTCCTCCATTTCTTCATGTTGTCCTGCACCTTCCTCAACATTTAGCCTGCTACCATGCGCCCTTGTTGATCCCTGTCCCCCATGGTCCCATGCCTGCCGCGTTGGTGATGATGAACGTCTGGACCTTGGTAATGTTGTTGTCCCTTGCGCATATGAATCCTCCTGTAGTTCCTCCCCTTCCTGTTGTCCCACCCCCTGACTCCGAATAGTGTTTAGCGTGTGCTCCAGCATGTAAATGACTGGAATTGTCATGCTGACAATGGCATTGTCAGCGCTAAACATATTCGTCGCCATGTCGAAACTGTGCAGAAGGGTGCATAGGTCCTTGATCTGAGACCACTCCATCAGGGTGATCTGTCCCACCTCTGCATCTCGTTGGCCCAGGCTATACGTCATGACGTATTGCCCCAGGGCTCGGCGGTGCTGCCACAGTCGCTGTAACATGTGGAGAGTTGAATTCCAGCGTGTCGCCACATCGCATTTCAGGCGATGAACCGGCAGGCCGAAAGACTTCTGGAGCGATGCAAGTCGCTCAGCTGCGGCGCTTGAACGGCGGAAGTGAGCAGACAGTTTTCGTGCCCTGTTCAGAAGGCCATCTAGGCCGGGATAGTGTGTTAAAAATTGCTGGACAACAAGGTTCAACACGTGAGCCATACAAGGCACGTGTGTCACCTTGCCCAGGCGAAGGGCCGCACCCAGGTTTGCAGCATTGTCGCACACGGCCTTACCAGGCTGCAGATTGAGCGGAGACAACCATTTATTAAACTCGGACCGCAGAGCTGACCACAACTCCTCAGCTGTGTGACTCTTATTCCCAAGACATGTCAAGCTAAAGACCGCCTGATGCCGTTGCGCTCTGCTGCCAGCATAGTAATGAGGCGTGCGTGATTCCTTCTGCGCAGTGAGAACGCTGGTGGCCTGAACAGGCAGGCTTGGGGTGGAGGTGGAGGACCCAGATGAGGTGGAGGAGGCAGAAGCAGTGGCGGAACTTGGACAGACAGAGGATTGACACACAAGTCGTGGGGACGGCAAGACTTGTGCAGCAGACCCTTCAACATCTATCACCATAGTTACCCAGTGCCCAGTCAGCGACATGTAACGTCCCTGTCCATGCTTACTGGTCCAAGTATCGGTGGTGAAATGCACCCGTTCACACACAGAGTTTCTCAAGGAAGCGGTGATGTTGTGTGCGACATGCTGGTGTAGCACAGGCACACCTTTCTTAGAGAAGTAGTGGCGACTAGGCATCTGGTACTGGGGCACAGCGACAGACGTAAGGTCTCTAAATTCCAGTGTGTCCACCAGGCGGAAAGGCAGCATTTCGGTAGCCAAGAGCTTACAGAGGGATAGAGTCAACCTCTTAGCTTTGTCATGGGTCACAGGAAGTGGCCTTTTATTTGACCACATCTGAGGGACAGAGATCTGGCTGCTGTGTGTAGACGGTGTTGAGTAGGGTGTCCCTGGAAAAATGCAGGTTTGTGAGGAAAGTGCAGGCGGAGACATGATGTTGCCTTCATCCAACGTTGGTGCTATCGATGTCTGAGAGAGCTGTACACACTCACTTGTTTCCCCTTCCAAACCAACTGACGACCTACCAAGCAAAGTGCCTGTTGCGGTTACAGTGGTGGAAGTTGTGCGTGGAAAAACAGGTGTGACAGCTGTCCCCACAGTCCTAGAAGATGAAGAGCGCGCGGATGCACTGGAAGGGGCAGGCGGTGGATGGTTCGCTCCGCTAGGCCGCATTGCAGCAAGGTGAGCTTCCCACCGGGACATATGATATTTATTCATGTGACGATTCATGGAAGAAGTTGTCAAACTGCTGAGGTTTTGACCTCTACTAATAGAACCATGACAAATTTTACAGATCACATAATTTGGGCGATCTTTTGCTATGTCAAAAAAGGACCAGGCTAGGCAAGGCTTAGAGGGCATGCGACCTGTTGATCCACCCCGACTAGTGCTCAGAGGCAGAGTGGTGGCTGAGGATGCAGTTGTAGACGTGCTACCAGTACTCCGACTCTGTCCAGGAAGGCGCAAGGTAACTTCGTCATCAGTTGCATCCTCCTCCACCACCTCTGTTGACCTCCTCGAGTGCCTGACTGTGGGTTGACAGTAGGTGGGATCTAGAACTTCATCATCAATTGTTGTGTTTGCACTCCCCTCCCCCTCAGACCGAGCCTCTTCTTGCCCTGACCGAATATTTAAGTTGTCATCCCAATCGGGTATCTGCGTCTCATCTTCATCAGTATGTTCCTCATTGTCTATAACCACAGGTGTTACAGTTTGTGACAAAGGGTCAACATTATGCTCAGAAACTTGGTCCTCACGGCCTGAATCAGAGTCACAAAGGTTCTGGGCATCACTGCAGACCATTTCCTGTTCTGTACTCACTGTAGCTTGGGAGCAGACCTCTGATTGCCAGGCTATAGTGTGACTGAACAGCTCTGCAGACTCAGCCATCTCAGTTCCACCATACTGTGCAGGGCTGATGGAGACTTCAGAGCTGGGAGAAAGCAAGTTTGATTGGGATGACAACTCAGAGGACTGCTGTTTTTTGGATGCGGTACTTGAAGTGGCTGAGAGGGCACTTGTTGGACCACTTGAGATCCATTCAAGCATTTTCCTTTTTTGGCCATCATCTACCTTTTTGTTCCTGTTGTTCGTGTCCGTAAAAAAGGGAGCACATCGGATTGTCCACGGTAAGTAGTAGACATCTTACTTTTGCTGGTAGATGGTCTATCTTCAGCAGATGATAATGGAGCTTTGCCACCTTCCCCACGGACAAAAACTTTTTTTTCCTTTTCCACCACGCCTCTTCCCCTTTCCACCAGCATCTGTCATTTTGCCACTCATGTTGATTGCGACAAGATTGTGCACTGAAAATGTGGTAGTAAAAATTGAGAGGTGGTGTAGATTGCAGCGGTGGTCTAGCTTTATTAACAGCAGAATAATAAAGAATAAATATCCCTGACAATGCAACTACGGCCCTTAAACTGGCAGCATAAATTGCTAGTATAATGGATGAGTAACTATGAGTTTGAGTGTGCAATGCAGGCAGACGTGCTGCAAATGTCGTTGCACTAGTGTGACTAGACAAAAGTCCAATAGCCACGTTTAGGATGCCACTAGGTACACTCAGTGTTTGCTAGTATAATGGCTTAGTTATAATGAGTTGGAGTGTGCAGAGGACAGGAGGGTACAGTGCCAGGGTTGTGGGGCTCTGGGTAGAGGAAAGGAAGCCTGCCTTTCTATTCCCTCCTAATGGGGAAATGCAGCGACGAAATCCCTGACCTTAGCTACACAGACGCTGTCTCTGTTTTCAGGGCCTGTCACCTATGGCTCTGACCCTGCCGGTACGAGCCCTTAAAAGGACTTATAGAAAGTGCTATCCCTAAGCTGTCCAGCGCTGTGTATGGAGCGCATACAGCAGTATCGGCGTTAGGACAAAGGACGGAGCTGCGCCAGTGATGTCTGACACCAAGGACGCAGAAGGCAGATAATGGCGTGCTGGAGGAAAATGTCCGGTTTTATAATGCAGGGACATGTGACATGGACATCCTATCACACATGCCGTTGCTTCTCTGGCTAAAAGTCCACTTAGCTGTGTGTGTGTCTGGGATTGGCTGACATGCTGGCCCGCCCCACAAGACACGCGCGCTTAGGGAAGGAAGACAAGGAAAAAAAAAAAAAAAATGTCATCGCCATTATACAAACAGCAGTGATCTGAAGGCGCTGTTCACGCACACTATACACTGAAATTTCATAATAGTGTGAATCACAGAGTGACTTACACTATTACAGCGGAAAGCCAGCTAGGAATTAGCTGTTTTTTTGCTGCTAGAACCATTATCGAACGTTTCTAGAACTATCGAGCTTTTGCAAAAAGCTCGAGTTCTAGTTCGATCTAGAACAGGCCCCAAAATCACTCGAGCCTAGAACTGGAGAACCTTGAACCTAGAACCGCGCTCAACTCTAGTCGGGACTTGGATGGGAAAGGACCTATAGTCCAGACCTCAATCAGTGAATTAACTCAGTCCAGTGGCTTCTGGACCTCGTTTCAGGGTCTGAGTACCCCCCTCTATGCTCCGGTTTACCCTGTCCCAGTCCCTTACGGTTCCACCTGGCCGTCTTCCCGGCTCCTGCAGGCTAAGGCCACCGTCTGCCTCCTAGCCAGAGGTGACTGGGCTCCGACCCAGACACCTGTTGTCAGTCTGCGGCAGACCTGGGCACAGGTCTGCTGCACTTGAACTCTCCAACTCCACTCCTCCAAAATTGACTCGACTTGACTGACTGACTGTTTCCTGCCTCAGGCCCTCTGAACTCCTCGGTGGGCGTGCCAACCGCCTGGCTCCGCCCCCCCTGGTGTGTCCATCAAACCCTGAGGGAGGTGACTAGGGTGTATGTGTTTGGCTGGTGTTACCTGTGTGGGACTGGTGTTATGTAAGGGCCTACCTGTGACTACCTGGCTAGTCCAGGGCGTCACAATTGCTGCACTGAAGCCGCCTGGAGTGTTTTTCATTGCATGTCTATTTCCCCTGTTTGTATGCCTTCCCCTTGTGTCTCTGTATTGTATTGGTGAGTCTAGTGATCTCATTGGCCTGCTTACTAGGTAGGGTGAATGTAGGGCTAGCTGAGGGTCTAAGGTATTCAGCTAGGGGATAGGTGGAAAGAACCTGCATAGGGATGCTAGAGAGCTCAGGAGTCAGGTTGAGGGGAGTTCAGGAGGTGCCCCCGCACCCCTCTCCCTAGTTGTAACATCTTCTGGGGTTTGCAAGGTACTAGATAAACCCTGAAAGTCACACATGTGACAGGTGGTGGGGGAGGAAGAAGGTCTACCAGAAACCTGTTTTTTGGAGTTGCCCTTTTGTTTACATTTTACCTGGTGGAAAGTTGCTCAATTAGAGAGCGCTCAATATTTTTATGGCTTCTTTCCATACAATGTGAGATGTCTCACCAGCACCAAAAGGAAGGTGAAAGGATTTCAGATGATTTGAGCAGAATCCAATTCTTCCCATTGCTTTCAGTTTAGAGCGATCACACAGGTCAGGTTACTGGGCACCACTGGTCATAAAAATTACAGCTCCATTCTTCATATTTTTGTAGTTTTTAAGGTCTAAGGTAGACTTAAAGGGGTATTCCCACCTCCAAGATCATATCCCAGTATGTAGTAGGTATAATAATTATCACAAATACCAAATATACTAATTAGGTAGTATAGTTCTCCTGATATAGCTACAGTACAGACCAAACGTTTGGACACACCTCCTCATTCAAAGAATTTTCTTTATTTTCATGACTAAAAATTGTAGATTCACATTGAAGGCATCAAAACTATGAATTAAAACATGTAAAATGAAATACTTAAAGTGTGAAACAACTGAAAATATGTTTTATATTCTAGGTTCTTCAAAGTAGCAACCTTTTTGCTTTGATTACTGCTTTGCACACTATTGGCATTCTCTTTATGAGCTTCAAGAAGTAGTCACCGGAAATGGTTTTCCAACAGTCTTGAAGGAGTTCCTAGAGATGCTTAGCACTTGTTGGCCCTTTGCCTTCACTCTGTGGTCCAGCTCACCCCAAACCATCTCGATTGCGTTCAGGTCTGGTGACTGTGGAAACTAGGTCATCTGGCGTAGCACCCCATCACTCTCCTTCTTAGTCAAATAGCCCTTACACAGCCTGGAGGTGTGTTTGGGGTCATTCGCCTGTTGAAAAATAAATTATGGTCCAACAAAACGCAAACCGGATGGAATAGCACGCCGCTGCAAGATGCTGTGGTAGCCATGCCGGTTTTGTATGCCTTCAATTTGAATAAATCCCCAACAGTGTCAGCAGCAAAGTACCCCCACACCATCACACCTCCTCCATGCTTCACAATGGAAACCAGCCATGTAGAGTCAATCCGTTCACCTTTTCTACAAAGACACGGTGGTTGGATCCAAAGATCTCAAATTTGGACTCATCAGACCAAAGCGCAGATTTCCACTGGTCTAATGTCCATTCCTTGTGATCTTTAGCCCAAACAAGTCTATTCTGCTTGTTGCCTGTCCTTAGCATTGGTTTCCTAGTAGCTATTTTACCATGAAGGCCTGCTGCACAAAGTCTCCTCTTAATAGTTGTTCTAGAGATGAGAAGGTGTGTCCAAACTTTTGGTCTGTACTGTATGTCTTTTTACTTCATGTTCAGGGCATTGCAGCTCAGGTATCCATGGTTATGACCACAAGATCTATTGATATTTTTGTTCTGAGGAAGAGGTTCCAATACTCAAAGCGTAGACCTATGGAATAAAATAATTATTAATTAATTAACAATTCTACATCTTTTCTGGCGAATGCGCTGCATCCTTCTTCTATCTCCTTCTGCCCTTCCCCTATCCTGATTTGAAGACTGCACATGAGGTGAGACATGGCTATATCAGGAGAACTATATTACATTTCTAATTGGAGGTATTTGCTAATATTATTTTTACATAATGGGATAGGATCTTTAAGATGAGACTACCCCCTTTTAAGTCCATAGAGTTCAAACCATTCCCCAGTTACTGTATATATTGGGCAACGTTATTTTGGAAACTAATAATATGGGCAAGACACCATCTCGCCTTTTGGCCAGTATTTACATCTACTACATATTGGCACCATCTCTGCTTTCATCCAGTATCCTACTGTGGCTGAAATAGCACTACATTGGGCCGTTATCATATAATTGGTAGCTCTTTTCTTTCTTTTCATAAACTATGACCCATCCTTCCCCTGGCTGTCTCTGGTATTGCAGCTCATCCCAAAAAAATGACAGACTAGTAGTTCTGATTTCTAGCACTTTCAGGGGTATTTGGTGGAGTGGCATATGCCTTACAACCCTAACAATGTATACATACAAATTGCTTAATGCAAGTGTGACACCCCTGAGGCTTCAGTCGCCACAGAGTATTGCACCCAACATTGGGTGTAATGCTAAACCCGGTTCCGGAGGAGGTCAGTCCCAGTTTCACCACATTACTCACTCAAATACACACCAGGTTGCCATGTTCCCACTGGGGACTGGGCTAGGGTCGGGAAATAAAGGAATTACCGACAGAGGCATTTACAGGATGCCGTCAACAGGGGCCCCAGTCCCACTAGCTGACAACCTGGGAGGGGGAAGGTGCAGCCAGCAGGGGGAGTCAGGAGCCAACACAACAGTTAGAGTTCTCCAGCAGGAGAGCAAGGGAGCAGTCGCATCTAAAGGTGCTCCGGTGGGAAGGAGGAGAAGTTCACAACTGTTGCCGTGGAGAGAGGGATCTCTGCTCCCCACGGAATGGACGCCACACAGGGCAGCAGGACCCTAGGGAATATCATACTTCACGTTGGTTTTCCAGAATCTGCCTGGTGGGGAAAAGTTTCAAGCTTCCCTGACCATGCAGCGCCCAACAGCACAGTGCCGTATAGAATCCGGGGCCTTACATCAAGCTGGACCCCATATCGGAACTGCGGCACCTGCATATAGGGTCACGAGTGCATCTCGTGAAACCCAGGGTCCCCTCATAGCTTCAAGGCAGGGGATCCGATGTGAAGCCCCACAGGTGTTGTGTCGGTGCATTACCTTCAGGGACTCCACTCAGCTGGATCTGGTCACAGGTAGGAGATCTTCTTCTTGTCGTGACGCCACGCTCAGTATTGCGGCCAGTAGGGACCGCCACTGCAGGTTGAGGGTCGCCTGGGGCTGATGGTGTGTGCAGTTAGTTGGAATAGCCTCCTGAGAGTGAGGCAAGCCCCAGGGCCCGGTGTAGGTGCGTAGTACCACAAGGCGCAGAATAACTCCACACAGGCAGAATGTCTTTCAGGGTTTTTACTCACTTCAGGTGGCAGGGTGAGTAACCCGGGCGTAGCTGGGATGAACCAGGCGGGAACCAGGTGTCCTTCAGGCTGACTTGTGAGGGTGACTACTAACTCGCCTTCCTTAGCCCTTGGTGGTTTGGGGTGACCCCGACTTTGAGTCCCTATGGGGGTCACCCAGGGAAGTTGCTGAAGCCTCACTCCCCTTCGTTTGCCGTGTGCTTGTTGCCTGGGCCAGATCACTCCAGCTTCTTGCCTCCTGTGAACTGTGGGCCCTAACTGTGGCTACGTGGCTGCGGCTTTTGTGGTGTTGTGGCGTGGGCTTTGAGAGCCCCACACCGGCAGGTTTAGCAAAAGAAAGCTGGATCTATCTCCGCTTCGGGATCTGCCGCCCGTTTGGGCCTGGTACTCTCTAGCAGTCTCCTTACTTCCCACTCCGTGCTCTCTCTTTAGCTGAAGATGGATTTCGGGTAGCACTCCTAGTTGACCGTTCTCCCCCGTCAGTAGCCACTGCGCGGGCGCTGTTAGACAGCAACAGCCCCACAGGTCTGCTCCTCACTGAGCCCTATGGAGTTCTGCTCTAACTGACTCACTGCCCCTCCTCTCCTGTTCTTGCCTACGCCACCTAGCAACCAGACTCTCTTACCACACCCCTTGAGAGGAGATGGAGGCTTTTGGCCCCCTCCACTATTCCAGTGAAGGTCAAGGCTTTTCCCCCTCCTGGGATCCCCAGGGGTCCTCTCATGGGTACATGTGTGAGAGCTGATTACTATGCGCCTGTGTTCCACACCCCGGTCAGCCTTCTGGATTACCTGTATTATACTGTCCCCAGCAGGGGTGCAGTACTCAGTGGTGCCTGACCAGGTCAGGGGCGCCACATTCCCCCTTAGTTATCACCAGCACGTCCTCGGGCTGCAAGACAACATTTTAAAAATGCATAAAACATTAAAACATGTAAAACATTTTAAAAGCACCAGGTAGCATACATCACCACCCTCCACCCACAAGTCCGTTAACCCACCCAAAACCCTTTCACGCTGGCCGCGGCTTCAGCCACTTCTGGCAGGATGTAGAGGCGGCTTCCATGGGCTGGTGGTTTCAGGGTATACCTGGTCTGGTGGATCTGCGCCTTCAGCCTCTTCTGGCAGGATGCAGAGGCGGCCTCCACAGTTGGTGCTGACCAGGTACCCTCTTTGTGGTGGAGAGCCAGGCCCCATAAACAGGCATGCTCTCTGGTCGCAGGTGAGCCAAGGCCCTATATACGGACGGGCTCCTCCTGGTTGCAGACGAGCCAAGCCCCTAAACAGGCTGACTCTGGTGGTGGTGGTGCCCTTTTGGTGTAACTATTTACACTGCGAGAGTTTGTGGCTATAGCCAGTTCATAGCCTTAAGGTTTATGGTTTTCTCACAATAGTTTTTGTGGGCACATGCTTAAACTTGGGAACGTTGCAAAACAAACTGGTCAAAACTTTAACTTCTCTTCTTACTTTACTTTACTCCTCCATTTCACCAGGGCTTTGGCCTGTTGGGCTGCGGCACCTGCTACTTTCTTGCTCTTTGTCGTCGTCTGAGGTAGTTTCATCTGTAGGTTCCTTGTCTTTTCTCTCTTGATCTTCATCTGTGTCTTTATCTCTGTCTTTTCTTTCTTGTAGCATGGGGTGGCTGTAAGGTTTGCTGGTGCATAGTGCTACGTCAAGCGCGTACAGTCCTCTTTCGCCTTCATGCATAGTGAATTGTACTGAATCCCCCATCTTTAGGTTTCTGCCAGGGTGTCCTCTAGGCAGATGAGCACTCACATCTCTTCTGTTGACAAATATCCCTTCTTTGATACCAGGGGCTACAATAAAGCCATATCCGCTTTTCAAGTTAAAGTCCTCCACAACTCCTCTGCAAAGGGGTCCTCTAACCTGGGCTTTGGACCTTCTCAGTAACCTTTTCTCCTGTAGGTCTCTGGCTGTGACTTCTCTCTGCTCTGGAGACTGTGGTGCAGGGGACAGCGTTGTTCTGTTGCGACGCCTTGTCTTGCGGGCTGGGTTTTGCCGGGCTGTTACTTCAATACCTGCAGGGCCCCAGGTGAGGTTTCTGGGCTGGTCTTCGTCAGCAGACGGTGTCAAGTCCTCCTCATCCCAACGGGAATAGGGTAACATCTCCGGCTCTGAGTATTGCTCCACTGCCGGTGGCTCCTGAGTCAGCTCCTCAGCTTCCTGACCTCCTCTCCCCCTTAGTTCTTCTTGGCACTCCTTTGGTGGCAGTGCTGGGGATGGGCTTTCTTCGGCAGGCTCAGGCAGGGGACTCTTTGGCGTGGTTGCTGCAGGGGTTGCCGGAACCCTCTTGGGGGTGTGCGGAGGGAGCAGATACCGATCCACCATCTCTTGTGGGAACTGGGCCTCTAGGTCAGCCTTCAGCTTCCAGTATTCGGGGTCCTCTCCTATCAGGGACTTCCTAGCAGGGACCTCTTTGGACTGGGGAGCGGTGTCTGCTCTGGCCTTGCAGGCCGGGGTAAATGGTGATGCAATCTCTTTGCGGGCCGCGCCCTGTATGGCGGCGGCCTGGTCTTGGCGGGCCGCGCTCGGCATGGCGGCGGCCTGGTCTTGGCGGGCCGCGCCCTGTTTGGCGGCGGCCTGGATCGGCGTCGCAGCTGCGATGGGATCTGTGCAGGCTGGGCTGGGCGTCGCTGCAGGGACCGGGTCTTGGTGGGCCGAGCAGGGCATCGCTGCGGCGGCCGGGGCTTGGCGGGCCGCGCCTGGCGTGGCTGCGGCCTGGTTCAGCACCTCACTTGCGGCGCGGACGAGCGTTGCTGCGGCGGTGGGGTCTCGGCGGGCCGGGCCTAGCAGGGCGGCGGCCTGGGTCAGCGTTACGCCTGCGGCGCGGATGAGGGTCGCGGTGGCAGCCGGTTCTTTGCGGGCCGGACTGGGCGTTGCTGCAGGGACCGGGTCTTGGTGGGCCGAGCAGGGCATCGCTGCGGCCGCTGGGGCTTGGAAGGCCGCACCTGGCGTGGCTGCGGCCTGCTTCAGCGTCGCCGCACCGGACGCCTCTTCGGGGACCGCGGGCGTGGCAGCAGGGGTCGGGGCACTTGCGCTGGCCGGGGCATCACTCGACTCACCCACCGGTGGCAGCATCGGGGTCTGCGTCATCGCCGTCCTGTCTGGCACTCGGCGCGCGGCTCTCCTTTCATAGGCCCGAACCGCCGCGGTCATCTCCAGCATTTCCTTTCGTTCTTCCCGGATCTGCTCCACGACCCGGGTCTCCAGTCGGTCGCAGAACTGGGCCAGCTCCCGATACCACCAGGCAGCGGACCCTGGTTCTGGATTTCTGCGGTCAGACGCCATTTCTTCTGCGCCCTCTTCTGCACGACTCTCCAGCTGTGGACTCGCCGTTGCCTCTAATAGCAAGCTGTTCAGTTTCCGCTCTGCCTCTTTCAGCAGCTCCTCTCCCAGCAGCAGGCTTCTGGCTCCCTTTCTGTCCCGACGTCTCTGGACGCTTCCACTCTCATAGCTGGCAAGGTCAGAACTCTGCAGGGGATCTCTGGGTAGCCACACCTCTTCGTGGGCGGTAACTTCTTCCAGCGCGGGCTGCTGTTGTTTTTCAGCGCGCTTTTCATGGTGGCAATATGGCGGCGCTTCCAATTTTTCAAGCGGACCGCCCAGGCACATGGTCACCTGTCTGAACAGGTCTAGTCCTTATCCTGTTCGTGACGCCAGATGTGAAGCCCCACAGGTGTTGTGTCGGTGCATTACCTTCAGGGACTCCACTCAGCTGGATCTGGTCACAGGTAGGAGATCTTCTTCTTGTCGTGACGCCACTCTCAGTATTGCGGCCAGTAGGGACCGCCACTGCAGGTTGAGGGTCGCCTGGGGCTGATGGTGTGTGCAGTTAGTTGGAATAGCCTCCTGAGAGTGAGGCAAGCCCCAGGGCCCGGTGTAGGTGCGTAGTACCACAAGGCGCAGAATAACTCCACACAGGCAGAATGTCTTTCAGGGTTTTTACTCACTTCAGGTGGCAGGGTGAGTAACCCGGGCGTAGCTGGGATGAACCAGGCGGGAACCAGGTGTCCTTCAGGCTGACTTGTGAGGGTGACTACTAACTCGCCTTCCTTAGCCCTTGGTGGTTTGGGGTGACCCCGACTTTGAGTCCCTATGGGGGTCACCCAGGGAAGTTGCTGAAGCCTCACTCCCCTTCGTTTGCCGTGTGCTTGTTGCCTGGGCCAGATCACTCCAGCTTCTTGCCTCCTGTGAACTGTGGGCCCTAACTGTGGCTACGTGGCTGCGGCTTTTGTGGTGTTGTGGCGTGGGCTTTGAGAGCCCCACACCGGCAGGTTTAGCAAAAGAAAGCTGGATCTATCTCCGCTTCGGGATCTGCCGCCCGTTTGGGCCTGGTACTCTCTAGCAGTCTCCTTACTTCCCACTCCGTGCCCTCTCTTTAGCTGAAGATGGATTTCGGGTAGCACTCCTAGTTGACCGTTCTCCCCCGTCAGTAGCCACTGCGCGGGCGCTGTTAGACAGCAACAGCCCCACAGGTCTGCTCCTCACTGAGCCCTATGGAGTTCTGCTCTAACTGACTCACTGCCCCTCCTCTCCTGTTCTTGCCTACGCCACCTAGCAACCAGACTCTCTTACCACACCCCTTGAGAGGAGATGGAGGCTTTTGGCCCCCTCCACTATTCCAGTGAAGGTCAAGGCTTTTCCCCCTCCTGGGATCCCCAGGGGTCCTCTCATGGGTACATGTGTGAGAGCTGATTACTATGCGCCTGTGTTCCACACCCCGGTCAGCCTTCTGGATTACCTGTATTATACTGTCCCCAGCAGGGGTGCAGTACTCAGTGGTGCCTGACCAGGTCAGGGGCGCCACACCACAGACAGGCGTTACAAGGAAAAACCCACCGAACACCAAGCCGGACTGATCTCTAATGGAATTCTGGTTCGACGGAGCCCATCATAGCAAGTGACCGGTATTACCTGGGTGATCAGCATCGTACAAAAGTGAGCAAAACAACCTGGAACCCCAGCCATAGACTCTGACTCTTTTGTTACCCGTACCCCCGCTCCCCACCACCATTACTATTCCCCTCATCATCCACCCCGGGATCCGCTCTACCTGTGGAGAGCAATAAAATCCCTGGCTTCTACTACCATCCGCCCCGGAGGACAGCGACAGCAGCGGTGGCCCATTCCCTGGCCGCATACCACAGGTGGCGTCACGACAAACACCTCACAACTACCCCATCATCTCTCCTTTGCCATCTTCTGTATGCCTCAGGGCAACGGAGCCGGGCTAGACCGCCCGTGACCATGACAGTCGACAGCCCGGCGACGAGTAGGTTAAACACATCTGCCCCGTGGGGCGCTACACAAGGGTGCTAAACTGGTTTGGCCAGTGAAAATAAGTATGCAGAAGGACCTGTCTGTGGGTCAGCATAATGTCTTATTTATTTATTGTTGAATGTCAAGTTTCAAAAATGCTATATCTGTATGGTGACTATCACAAATATTAGATATTTCTGGGAGCGTTTATTAGACCTAGGCACCAATCACCGCTCAGTACTAAACATGGTGAGTGGCCTTGTGATCATGACTTTTATTGGCTCTACCTCTCACCAAATACTTAAAATTTTAATATTATAGCGCCATTTATTTCATGTGACGAAGAGTATATATAATAAAAATAACAAAGTACAATAATCATGGACAATAGAAGACAGATTGGTACAGGAGGAGCGAGGACCCTGCCCAAGAGGGTTCACATTCTACAGGATTATTTCATGTTTATGGAATTGGTTGTCCACCCTTGATTAAAGGGAGTGTTACACGCAGCAATATTGCTAGCGATATCGCTAGTGAAAGCACCCGCCCCCATCATTTGTGCGTCACGAGCAAATCGCTGCTTGTGGCGCACAATATCGTTAGGCGCCGTCACATGTACTTACCTGCCTAGCGACGTCGCTGTGTCCGGTGAACCGCCTCTTTTTTTCTAAGGGCGGTTCGTGCGGCGTCAAATCGGCATCACTAAGCGGCCGCCCAATAGAAGTGGAGGGGCGGAGATGAGCGGGACGTAACATCCCACCCACCTCCTTCCTTCAGCATTGCCGGCGGCCGCAGGTAAGCTGTACTTCGTTGTTCCCGAGGTGTCACACGTAGCGAAATGTGCTGCCTCGGGAACGACGAACAAACTGCAAGCTCAACAATCAACGATTTTTTGAAAAGGAACGACGTATTAACGATGGACGATAAGGTGATTATTTTCCATTGTTAACAGTCGCTCCTTGCTGTCACACGCAACGATGTCGCTAACGATGCCGGATGTGCGTCACGGAATCCGTGACCCTGGCGATATATCGTTAATACATCGTTGAGTGTAACGGGGCCTTAAGTTTGCCAAATCCTAATACATCAAGCAAAGCGGCTGGGACTTGTGTAGATTGCAAATGTAGAGAATGGCATACTAGCTGTCACGTAACGACCACTGGAACCGGCGAGCAGAGACGAATCATTACTCCGTGTACTTTAGAGAAAATGTACTCCGGAGTTGAAACCCCTGTAATGTTTTTGGTCCGGGGTATTAAGTCACAAACTCTTTGCTTCCAGTGGGTGTTTTTGTTTTTGTTTTTTTTTTTTTTTTACTTTACGAGAATACCTCCTCTGGAAAACAAACCCTAAGGCTATGTTCCCACGATCAGGCGGCCGCTGCTCAGTGGTGGCTCGAGCTGTAGGCCGGATCACGGGGGTTCTCGAGCGGCACTCCTCGCCCGTGAGTGAAAGGGGGGTGTTGGGTGTGGGAATTGTTTATAGTCCATGACGCCACCCACGGTTATGGTGATTTCACCACCGCTGCTCAATACGGGGATCCCGGGGATGGTGATGCGGAGCAGCCAGGTGTTGTGTTGCCCCTCCGTGGGTAGGGGTTGGTGATCCCGGGGCCCGGTGACGGTTTGGGAGGTGCAGGGCCTGGTGGGCACAGGGACGCGGGGGCAGCGCTGTGCTTTGCGGCACTGTGGTACTCACTCAGCCTGAGACGTTGACACAGTTTGTACGGTAAACCAAACGGCTGGTAAGACGGTCCCACGGACGGCTGCAATTGCTCTCCCAGTAGGTGACGGTGATGTCCCTCTTCCTTGCACCTTGTGTACTTGTTGGTTGCGATGGGTCCCCACCGGTAACCCGCTCCCCGGCTTCAAGATGGGCCGGAGGAGCTC